>NC_090938.1:699904655-700262988 GCF_040938575.1 Ambystoma mexicanum | reverse complement strand
AACGGTGTCCTGTCCCACAGGATTTCAGATTGCTTGGCTTCCATTTCCAGGAGATGTTCTACTTGGATAAATGTATGCCTAGGGGCTGCGTGCTGTCCTGTGCCACCGGATTTCAGATTGCTTGGCTTCCATTTCCAGGATATGCTCTACTAAGATACATGTATGCCTAGGGGATGCAGGCTGTCCTATCCCATAGGATTTCAGACTGCTTGGCTTCCATTTCCATGAAATCTTCTATTGGGATGAATGTATGCCTAAGGGTTTCATGTTATCCTGTCCCACAGGATTTCAGATTGCTTGGCTTCCATTTCCAGGAGATGTTCTGCTGTGAAACATGTATGCTTAACAAGATGTGTGATGTCCTGTCCCACAGGATTTCAGATTGTTTGGCTTCCATTTCCAGGAGATGTTCTACTTGGATAAATGTATGCCTAGGGGCTGCGTGCTGTCCTGTGCCACCGGATTTCAGATTGCTTGGCTTCCATTTCCAGGAGATGCTCTACTAAGATACATGTATGCCTAGGGGCTGCAGGCTGTCCTGTGCCACCGGATTTCAGATTGCTTGGCTTCCATTTCCAGGAGATGCTCTACTAAGATACATGTATGCCTAGGGGATGCAGGCTGTCCTATCCCATAGTATTTCGGATTGCTTGGTTTCCATTTCCATGAAATCTTCTATTGGGATGAATGTATGCCTAAGGGTTTCATGTTATTCTGTCCCACAGGATTTCAGATTGCTTGGCTTCCATTTCTAAGAGATGTTCTTGGATAGATGTATGCATAGGGGTTATGTGTTATTGAAGCGTCTTTGTGCTAGATGGAACTATCAAAAAAATGTCACAGACCAAATAACTGGAAAGACTCAAAGAAGATGGTAAAATACCGCTTTTATCTCAATGAAGGAAAGCAGAGTACATCATCATTCATCAAATTGATTCATGCAGGATCACAATGGGCCTCATTACGAGCATGGCGGTAGCCGCGGTAGCCGTGCCTGTATAGCACCGGCACTCCCACCCGATATTGGGCAATAACCGGCCCATTACGAGTTGAATGGGTCTGTAATTGCCCATTCGCGGGTGGCGGTATTGCCAGGCTCCCGATCCCCATTCTGCCCTACAGGTGCGTGGGGAGCATGGTTGTACTGGCACCATTGATAACGGTGCTGGTGCAATCACGAGTTCCGCTCGCAGGTGCCGCACAGCCCGCCAGGTCAGACCTGGCGGGCTGTCAGCCACCTCTGAGCAGAACTCGTAAAGTGGCAGTACTGTATGAACGGTGCCAGTGGCTCACCAGCACCGTTCATACCGTAACTGCCTACTTTACAATGAGGCCCAATGTCTTTTTGATTATACTTAGTTTATATAATGCTAGATGTGTCATCTATGACATCATCCTGCGTGGTATATTACAAAAACCTTCGAGGGGTGGGATTGGATTAGGGGAACATGTCCACATATAGAATGTGTGAATATTAATCTCCCATTGGCGGTTCCTTGTCTGTAGGACACGCCCTGAGCTACTTCTAAATATGTATAACACTGATTACAGCAGAGAATATGGCAACAGGATAATACTTTGCAACATTGTATGTAAAAGTGCATGGCAAGCTTTTCTGATTGGTTGGCAACCCAAATCTAACCTTGGACATTCGGCTCGCTAGCAGCACGTACGTAGAAAGAAATCCAGGTGCTTGGTGATACGTCAGCTCTCCCCTTGTTTTCCCAGTTAGTCTGCCCTCTCTCATCGGTAGGCCTCATGCCAGTGTCTTCTCTTTGAAGGCTGACATTGCCAGCCTGCACTGTCTCGAAACATTCAAGGGAGTGTAGGGACACCATTATCTTGGCTTCAAGCCTAATGAAGGGCCCTTGTTTGCAAGCTTTTCATCACGTGTTAGAAGACCACAAATGTGTCCATTTCAACTGTGCATTCAACCCTTTGTGATTCAATTATACTGGGTGCAGTTGTTCCTCTTGCTCTTCAGAGTCTTGCTGACTCTATTCCGCATAAACGTCATGCACCTTTAATTGTCCAAAACTTGGCATCCGTAAATGTTCTTGTTCCTCCTAATTTTGGGCAGTATGCCCTTCACATATGATCTGCTCGCTGGACTCCCTTCGTACTTTGCCTTCATCTCTCAAAATAGCATTCTTTGTCCTAGGCCAACGTACTCCCCTATTTTGCAAGGGAAAAACACTTCTTCATCCTCTTTTCACGTTAAGCTCCTGGGCTTGTATTTTGAGGTAGCTGGGTTGATTGGCATAAGCCGTTGTTCCGTCTTCTTCTAATGGTCGTCTTAAACGTTGACTATATACCTCTCATAAGCAAGCTTCTATATGTTCTTTCTACGTTGCTTTTTGGCGTTCTTACAGTTATTGACCAGTGAGTCACTTCATTCTTCTTTGTGTTCATAACTAATGTTTCGTTGGGTACATTTTCCTCTTAGTGTTTCAGTTATATCGTCATTCTTAAGTGTTTTCATATCGCTTCAGCATACGTTCTTGTATCTTCTTTATGACATTCTTTCACTGTTGTCAGACCTTGTTTTCACGCACATCCATTCTGTTCATGGCTGCATTTTGACAGCTCAGCAAAGAGCACCCTTCTTGGTAACTTTCCTCCACTAAGTCAACTTGTGGGTACACTCTAAATGGTTGCCTGAGTGCATATCGCCTCTCATATACGCAACGTAGTATTGCAAGGATTCATGCATGGGTTCCCAATTGTGGTTCTTCGTCTGTCATTGCAATAGGATGGTGCTAAGAGGGCAGAGACCCGGGAGAAGGTGTCCACCGGCTCCTCTACATTATCCTGTCCCACGGGATTTCAGATTGCTTGGCTTCCATTTCCACGAAACGTTCAACTGGGATGAATGCAAGCCTAGGCATTGTATGTTGTCCTGTGCGTATTTCGAAATGTTCTACTTTTTCCTGAAATGGGTGTTGGGACGTTTGGGATGGCCAGATGACACACAACACTGCTTAGATGATTTGCTGCTGTTGGGCAGGGCAAGGTGAGGACACTTCCAGGAAATCAGACCCGGTCCCAGCAAGAAGGTGGGGGTGAAGCTCATCCAAGGCCATGCCATAAACGCACCCTAGAAGAAAGACATTTCCAGTGGTAAGACCACGGGCACTGGGGATTTCACTCCTGAGCTCCTGGCAGCGATCAGCATTCCGAAGGGCTGCAATACAGGCTCTGCCATTGGGAATCAAGCCACACTTCACTGAGTTTGTCCAGCAAAGCCCTACCTGACAATGTCAAGGCTAGGACGGCGAGTATGGACCACTTTCAGCTATTCTTCTCATCCGTACTTACCGGTGGGGTTCTGACTGAAATAGAAATCCATTTTTGTCTGTGTAGAAGCGTAGCCTGCCTTGCCAGAACTTTTCATGATTGCAACAGAGAAGTACTGACTTGATATCCTCCTACTGTCTGAGTAACCAATATAACAGTCTGTATCCAAACAGTATATATCCTGTGTATTTTGGGTCTTGTTTGGGAACTATGATGTAACGCGAGAGTGTTTAGGCAGTGCTGGAAATAAAAATTATTTACCGTGGCACCCAACCTATGAAGGTGGGGGGGTTGTTCCCACCACCCAATAAACATGTGCATCTCAGAACATTAGTTATGAACACCTGGGAAATATCCCAAGAGGAGAGCATGTCATGTAATGGTGCTGGCAAACCATAAAAGTCACACAACTTTAAACCTAAAAAGTAATATTTTAATATTTCCTGCAGAGTGCAATCCTAACAAGCAATTTCACAAGCTTCCTGATCTGACATTCAAGTGGCAGCAGGTAAGTAGGTAAGTGTCTCCCCCCTAGTCCTAACGGGCGGGTTTCAATTTCACAAGCTTCCTGATCTGACATTCAAGTGGAAGCAGGTAAGTAGGTAAGTGTCTCCCCCCTAGTCCTAACGGGCGGGTTTCAATTTCACAAGCTTCCTGATCTGACATTCAAGTGGAAGCAGGTAAGTAGGTAAGTGTCTCCCCCCTAGTCCTAACGGGCGGGTTTGAATCCAGGCTTCTGCACCTTTTAAGGCAGTCCAACACACTAAACAAATCGAACAGTGCAAATGGATTTTTCTGCATTTGGGAAGACTTTTTTATCAGGATCACGGATTTGGGAAGAGCTCCACTTAGATCTGGCGGTATTTGTATCAGCAACACTAAAACAAGGATTATTATTCATATCAGATACACAGATGAACTTGAATGAATGTACCAATCATTAGTCATTGTTGAACAAGCCCTGATGAAGGATGTTATATCCGAAAAGCGTCGGCTAAATGTTGAATGATTGAACTCAGATTACACCATTGTATCGAGGGGAATGAATCTGGTTGTCTCACAAAACGAAAATTGTATAAGTACAGTATCGCAGAAACATGTTGCTTTGAAGTTAATACTACTGTATTTTTTGATGTTTTGATGGTGATTTGGAACCATCAGCACTGAAAGCTCTGTTTGAAATTTTGTTTGAATTTAAGTGAACATTATTTCATAACAAATGGCGATCTGTTGTACTGTTGGTTTGATCAGTGCAATGGAGAACATCTCTGGCACGGGAAGAAATTGAATAGGGAATAAGCACTTTATGTATTTATATGTAACTAAATACTTTTAGGAGGTCAGTTGACCCCACAAGAGTGCATAGGGGTTGCCTGTTAGCAACAACGGGTGGGTTTCGTTCTAATTTGATCTCCAAGGGCCAGGAGATAATACCCCCTTGCACCAGAAATGAAAGAATGACATTCTTAAACACATGAATTACATTTAGCAGACAAATCTATCACTTTCGAGAATGAGAAATAGGCGTGCCCCTCCACGTATCACTACGTCACCCATTTCTTTGAAGAACTGGCCCTATGCCAGCACTGTGTTTAGGACAGAGGTGGCTCGTCCATAATGGGCAACGGGCCGCGAAACCGCCAGAACCACTTCCCATTGAGGAAGAGAAAGCCAGTCCAGTGAAAACACAGGGCACTCCATCAGCGTCTTGCGGCAGCTGAGTGAGGGCTCCTTGCTCTGGCTTTACCTGGCTGGCATATTGGTCCCCAGGCAAGTGACGCTTTGCTTCTGCAGCCTTGCATGACCCATTGGAGAGGCAGGCTTGGGAACTGTACCTCTGAATGTTCATAGGGGGGAGGGGAGGGGCAGCACCTCCCTGCACATTCAGACGGCCTGGGGCATTGCGGATTGAGCACCCAGAATCCTCTGCCCATGTGCAGGAACCAGGCAGCATTCTGTGCATTGCAGCAAGCAGCAGAATCCGGAGCGAGGCTGAAGGTAAGAGCAGAATTTTGTATGTATGAATTTATTTATTTATTTATTGTTTGCTAGTTAGGCGCTTATACAGCCAGGAAAATACTGTTCCAAAGCGCCCAGAGGGTGAAGGGGGGGGGGCCAAGGGAGTGAAACACATTACAAAACACAATATTTAAGAGCAGTGGGAGATAAAAGGAAAAAGGACGAACCTACTATGCCCTGTGAGTATTCAGAACATGTAAGTGCAGCAAGGAAGAGGGCAATGGGGTAGGTGCTGAGGTGTCCGGGCTCATGGGTGAGTCACAGATGAAGTGCTATGATTATTGAGTGCTACACGGCCAGAGCCATGTTAGGTGTAAGTGCGAACCTCCGGGTCAGAGGGTGTGCCAATGCAAGTGCTGAGGGAAGAAAGGAGCTGGGCCGATTGGATGTGGGAGGTCAGGGGCCCTGAGGATGCATCAGGGTCCCGGACACCAATCACAGCAACTGTGGAATTAGCAGAGAAGTGTGGAAGGGAAGGAGAAGGTAAAGAGGACAGTCTTAAGGAGCTTCTGGAATTTAAGAAAGTCCTGCTGGAGGCGCAGAGGGAGAGGGGCTGTTCCATAGGGGGGAGCCAGCGGAGGAAAGCGATCAACCACCTGCCCTCTGTTTAGCAAAATGCTTTGCACACAAAGAGTTACTACCAGAGGAACGTAGTGGTCTAGAGGGAGAGTATTTAGTAAGATAAAGTTGAAGCTAGTTATAGTCAAGCCTAGAGAGAACCAGGGCTCGGGTAACATTTAGTGTCTGGGGGAAAGTGAGAAAAGGGAGAATTCCTTTGAGAAGGAAGACCTGAAAGTGTGACTTCTCGACAATGTCCTGAGTATGAAGGAGGAAGCAGAGAGAGGAGTTGAAGATCACTCCAAGGTTTTTGGCTTCAGAAGAAGGGGCAGTGGGAGAGCCCAGGGAGGAATACCAGAGTTAAGGGAAAAAGGATGGAGCAGGGGTCCCGATGGAAAGGATCTCAATTTTACAGGCGTTGAGGCAGAGATTGTTGGAGGTGCACCAGGACTGGATGGCAGATAGGCAGTCAGGGATGATGGAGGGTGCAAGAGGGTCAGCAGGAAGTTTGAAAAAGAGCTGTATGTCATCTGCGTAACAGTGGAAGTTGGTGGAGAAAGAGGAGATGAGGCGTGCAAGCAGAGCAAGGTAGATGTTAAAGAGCCAACGGGAGAGGATAGTACCCTGGGGGACACCACAGGTGGAGAAGGAAGTAGGAGAGGAGAAGGTGCCCAGGATGACTTGGGAGGAGCTCAGTAAGGAAGGATGTCAGCCTGTCCAGTGCCCGTCCCGAGATACCAATGGTATTGTGGAGCCTTTGTATGAGGATGGAATGGTTGACAGTGTCAAAGGCAGAGGAGAGATGAGATCGAGAAGGATGAGGACATCTTGGTATTTGGAGTCCAGAGATGCGATCATTTCTTCACAGGTGTTCCGAAGAGCAATTTCCGTGCCTCTGGATGCTCAGAATCCAGATTGATGGTCCTGGAGACCACCATCAAGTTTGGTGTGTGAGTTGAGTTGGGGCAATGCCAGCTTCTCCAGCAGCTTCCCCAGAAAGGGGGTGATAGAAAAAGGGCGGTAGTTGGCAGGGCAGAGGGTGTCTGCTGAAGGTTTTTTCAGGAGTGGGCACACAAGGGATGCTAAAGGGAGGAGGGGAAAGATCTAGTGTCAAAAGAGTCATTGCAGAAATCAGCGGGGGCAAGGGAGCTAATGTTATCCTTGATGGTCTTGGATGAGCTAGGGGAAACCTGTTTAGAAGAAACCTTCATGGAGCGGGCAACTCTGGTAACTTCTTCAGGTGTGACAGGGGAGAAGGAGGAAGGAGGAGGCTGGGGGGCCAAGGGAGATACGGGGGTGTGGGATGGGTTGTAAGGGTGTGTAGCAAGGGTGATCAGGATGTCCTGTGTTTTGGTGGCGAAGTGTGTGGCCAGTGCATTGCAGAAGGCCTGAGAAGGAGAAGAGAGGAGGAGACTGCGGAAGGGTTGGCTAGTTCCCTGCAAGTCTTGAAAAGTTCAGCTGTGTTGTTGGATGCACTGGAAACCCGTGCCTGTACGTGGGCTCTTTTCTTGGCATGGCTGGAGAGTCTGTTGTTATGCGTGTATGTGTATGTTATGCGTGTATGCATGCTTGTGTGCGTAATGTGTGGGTGGTTGGGTTCACATGTGAATAAGCAAGTTAATGCTGTGTCAATGTCTGTGTGTGAATTAACAAGTGAATTTGTGTGTGCTTATGCCTGCCCGGGGCACTGATTTTGGTGGGGCTGAAAGGAGATATCATTTTTTACGTAGCATTTACAATGAAGCAAGCATGGTAAGAGTTCTTACATAGCTATGCTGGCATTTTGGTGTAGCCAGTCTGTCCATTTTTTTACTGTTGCTTTACATTTTCTACAGAGCTTTTATGATAAAACAAGCATTATAAGTGTTACTACATGGCTAGACTGGCATTTTGGTGCAACCAGTCTAGCTATAACTTTTTACTGTGGCATGGCATTTTTTACTGGGTATCTATGATGAAGCAAACATGATCAGTGCTATTAGGTGCCTAGACCTTCCCACATTGGTGCAGCCAGTTTGGACACGTTTGCATGTTGTGGTATTACATTTTTAATGGCAAATCTGACATGAGTATGATCTCTCGTGGGGATACTGGCATATATTTGCAGAGCCAGTTTGGACATGTTTTCTTATAGTATCATTGCTTGCATTATGCGCAAAGCAAACATGGATATGTTCTTATGTGGGAATACTGGCATATATTGGTTCAGCCAGCATGGAACTGTATGGGCCTAGTTGGCATGAAAACGTTTTTTATAATCGCTTATATTGTCAGGAAACACATCATGGACATGCGCTGGAAAGTGCTACTGTGTACTGTTTGTGACTTGCATCTATTTGATTTTTTCATGAGTTACGATACAAAACCGATTGCAATCTGTCTGTTTTTTCCTAATGTTTCACATAAATTGTGCTGTATAATGCACCACTTGAATCCATTATTCAAAAAATTCCTCAGGAGTAGAAACCCCTCAGAACGCACCTTGGTTGTTTTGGGCGCACATGCTACGCTATTTGTTGCAAATATTCATGCCCTTCCAATGAAAGAATTCACCAGGTTTAGTCTACTCCTAAAACCCGCACCCAATTGAAATTGGGCCCCCCTAATTGCAAACCTGGCCCACACAGATGAAAATTCCCGGCACCGGGCCTGCAGGAAAGCCCACAGGTTTTCACCCTTAGGGTGGGATATTTGCAGGCACGATACATGCAAACCCACCACGTGCTTGCTATTCCTGCAAGTAGGGCACTGCTGTGTACACAGTGTACACATTGCTTTCCTGTAAGGCGCACACTTTCATTGGAGGCAAGTGCACCCATTTGGGAACAGCATTGTGGTCTGCTTATAAAGTAGAAAGGTGCAGATAGTGAAGGCTTCACCCAGAGGCGGCGTCAGGGCCTTTCAACTATATCAGTTGAAAGGGGGCTCTGAGCCTGAGGGGGGCCGCCAGCAACTGCCACCACGCTGCCAGTCAGCAAATTTATGACAATGGGCCTCATTACAAGTTTGGAGTTTGGAGGCAGCCATGCCCTTAACAAGGGCATGGCTGCCTCCAAACTCGGGTCAGGGTCCATGGTCCCTGAATGGGGAAATACCGGGCCATTCTTACTATGGAGGGCCCGGTATTTCCCCATTCAGGGAACCTGGACCCGGACCATCCTCATTCCCATTTCAGCCCCCATAGGGCTCAATGGGAATGGGGAGCATGCTAAAAACGGGCCTGTTAATGACAGGCCTGTTGTTATCATGCTGGTCCCCTCGCGGGACCAGCAAAGGACGTCTGGTCTGACCAGACGTCCAGAGGTCCCACGAGGGGACCTTGTAATGAGGCAGTACGGGGTTAACAGCGCCGGCACCTATACCGGCACCGTTAACCCCTTACCGCCTCACTTGTAATGAGGCCCATTTCTTTCTATATTCCTTTCTTTCTGGGCCTTTAAATATGTCCTTTGCAGCGTGCACCTTAAAAGCTGCATTTGCTGGAGCCCTTCCGACCCTCACTTCCATCAGGGTATACACAAGTGTTAGCACTTCGCCTTCTAACACAAGAGCCCCTTGCTGACAAAGAAGGATGGTTAGCTTTTCAGTGTGCACTTGGTGTTTCTGCTCCCTGCTGGCTGGCCGTCTCAGTGATAATTGGCAGCTATTAACCCCCTGTCCTTGTCTGCATTATAATGTAAGCAAGTGGGGCCCCCAACCAACATGGGAAAACAGGCCCCCATGAGCCGTAACACATATTCTGCCTGGCATGGCTTTACCACCATGCAGTGACTCATGCGGTGTAAGAAGCAGCGGCTGCAAGACTGCTGGGGGGGTTATGCGACATTATGTATGGGGACATTATGTATGGGGACATCATTACCTGATACCTGCTGGGGGAGGGGCTCGCTGGTTTCAAAGGAGAATCGCCTGACATTTCAGGGCCAGCCCCTCCTTGTGATAGGACCAGACTGACATGAACATGGACATGTCTCCTTTGGCACAGAGCTGAGAACTGAAGATGTGCTTGCAGACCCTCCTGAGTGAGTGGGCAGCCTTGCCTGCCACAGGTCCTTGTCAGTTCTAGTACAGAGGCTCCTACACAGATGGCATGCACTGGCGCATGTCTAAAGGGAGGCAGCCACATGAACCAAGCTTTGAGGAAGTCCCAACATAAGTGTTGCTGCTAATTTTATAAGCACGCACTACCACCTCAATCGGCTCATGACCCTTTAATTATGAATGCCATTACACCTCACTAAATAGCGCTCATTTTTATCAACCTCAGAACTGTGAAAGGCGGAGTCTGTCCCACCCTTTTTGCGACTTGCAGGATACACTCAGGTCTGTGCAGCAGGCACATTAACCCACTGGGCTTACTTGAAATGAATGAGAACCTGTGTCCTGTCGGTTACACGCGTACCTTTGCAGCAAATACATCGACCTGCTGGGCTGTTGGTTTGTGATTCAAAACTTTGGCAGGCAGGTTGCCACTGGTCTCTAAAGCAGGTGCCTGAACCCACTGAGCTATCATATTGCGATTCGAATCTATGATCTGCAATCTACAAAACACACAGACGCACACCTCAGTGAGAAGTGGGTGGAGTGGAAGCTGTCGGCGGCGTGCGTGACGGGGCAACGAGTTGGCACCTGAACACCGCCCTGCAGTCTGTCACCAGGCACACGTGCAGAAACCTTTTCCCTGAAAGGAAAAACTGCATCTTTGATTTGCTCACCGGTGTCAGAGGAACGAGGAAATAACAGCGAGAAAGTGAACTTGAGTCAAGTTTTTAATTAGAAATTCTTGACAGGAATGTATGGGACCTGCGAGTAAATAAAAAAGCGAGTCACCAGCCACGAGGGTGGAGTTAGAGCTGGGAATGCAAGGGGCAAAACTGGAGACCAAAGAGTGCCTTTGCTATTGCAAGGCATGGGAAGAACCTCTGGCAGTTGCTTCACCTTCCAGGCGTCTCCAAACGGAATGGCTTGGAAAAAAAACACAAACACTAGTCCCACATTGCACTGTACTCCGCGGGACTTTCTCGAGTTGTGCAACAGACATTCCACATAAAAACAAACTGTTTGCTCACTAATAGACATTGGAATGCTGTGAAGCTGGCATGGAAACCCGTGGACTACAGGTTACACATGCACCTCTGCAGGAGGCGCATGAACCCACTGAGCTATGTCGCAGTGACTTACACAAATCTCTGCAAGAGGGGCATGCTGCAGGACTCTCATCAGTCAAACTCGCATTTTCAACCACCCAAACTATTCTTACGCATCTCATCTACCGCCCTCCAGGCCCGATCATTTCCTTCGAGGAAGACATCACTAACCTCCTTTCCACCAACACTAAACTTGGCTACCAAACCATCCTCTTAGAGACTTTGACATAGGATTGCAGGACCCTAACGTATCACATGCCACAGCATTGGAAAACTCCATCTCCCAACTTGGCTTCAAACATAGAGTCACAGAACCTACACACACCAAGGGCCGAATCTTGGACTGGGTGTCTGACCTCAACTGCTCCACAACAATTCTCCAGAATGATCCAGTTGCTTGGACAGACCACCACTTCAATTCATTCTCTACCCAAGGGATAACTCTCCCTAGCGCTACTATCGCACCCCCCACTCTATCCAGAAACTGTCGCAACATCTCAATTTCCAGTCTCCGTCCGCTTATCAGCAACATCTTGGACGCGTCTAACTACAAGTACCTAGATTCGAACAAACTTGTTGACCTGTACAATGCTACACTGGAATCAGCCCTAAACATCTCTGCCCCTCTCAAACAAAGAAAAGCCAAACCAACTGCCCACTTCAACAAATGGTTCACGCCGAGTCAAAAATCCTAAGGAATACCAAAAGTTCGGTGGAAACCACCTGGCGTAAATCTTCCACCAGTCACAACAAAACCATGTTCACCATAGCGGCGGCATCCTACAAAGCTGCTATCTTATCCACTAAAAAAGAAGCCTATAACCATAATCCATAATGCCAAATCAAGTACCAAGGAGCTTTTTAGCATCTTAAAGGAATTAGAATCACCAGCACCCCTACTGAGGATTGCATCAGTAATACATCACGGTGCACAAAAGTCCAACAAGCCTTAGCTGACAAAATAACACTGCTACAAAACAAGATACAAATCTAAAAAGAGTAGCTTTTCAAGTAGCCTTCACGCTAGACTAGCACCTGAAAAAAGACCCCATCACTGCCCACCTTTTGTGGTCTCTCAAGTGACACCTAAAGAAGTGGAAGACATTATGAAAAGTCTGAAACCTTCACACTATCCAAGGAGACATCTGCCCAGCCTCCATCATTAAGGAAGGAGCCAAAGAACTGGCGCCTTTCATTGCCACATTGATAAATTCATCGTCCAAGACTAGTCAAGTACCCAACAATCTCAAGGAGGCCTGGGTCATGCCCCTCTTAAAAAAACAGCCTAGAACCGAACATTCCAACAAACTACAGACCCATTACTACTGTCCCTTTCCTTTAAAAAATTCTGGATAGAGTTGCCTACCTGCAAATTCAGAAGCATCTGGATGAAACCAACCTATTAGGCCTTAGACAATCTGGCTTTAGGCCGAGACATGGGACAGAGACAGCGCTCCTGGATTTGAAAATCCAGATGGACGAGGTAAAGGACAAAGGTAATCTGGTGATCCTTTTGCTGTTAGACCTGTCAGCGGCTTTTGATTTAGTCGACCACCAAATACTAACAGGGCATCTCACCACAGCAGCAGCCTTCTCCAATAACGCTTCTAATTGGATGAAATCATTTTTATCCAATCGTACCACCAGATTAGTTTCACCCTGAGCCTCAGCAGACCCGAGCGCCATACATTGTGGTGTCCGACAAGACTCTTGCGTGTCCCCAACTCTATATAATATTATTACGAAGCTCCTCTTCGATCGCTTGGACAACATGGGTGTCATCTACACTAATTATGCAGATGACACCCAGGTCCTCATCCCACTCACTGGTCACTACGATGAGGACTCTAGGCTAATCAACTAAATCTATCTAGAAATACAGGCCTGGATGGCCACTAACAGTCTGTGGCCCTCATTACGACCCTGGCGGAGATCCATGGTGCAATTTGCACCATGGACCATGGCGCAGAGCTGCCAACTCCGCCATGGGGGTTGGCGGACTTACCGCCCCATTCCGACCTTGGCGGGGCGGTAAGTCCCCAATCCCCATTTACCCTTCCCCATTCCCATTTTTGCCCCATAGGGTATAATGGGAGTGGGGAAGGCGTTAATTACGCCACCGTAGAATACGGTGGCGTAATTAACGAGGGGTCCCGTAGCGCCATGGATTTTTCCGCCCGGAAAATCCGGGCGTAAAAATCACCATGGCGCTACGGAAAGTCCTAATCTGGCGGAGAGGTACGGCATGCATTACGCTGGCGTAAACCCCTCTCCGCCAGGGTCGTAATGAGGGCCTGTGTCTTAATGATGATAAGACCGAGCTCTTGATTGTCGGCACTCAGGCTTGCCTGAATAAACTAGAGCAGACGTTCACATCTTTCAATACAGATGGAAACACAATCAAAGTCGCCAAGGAAATAAAAACCTTGGGGGTCTACCTCGACTCTAAACTGTCCCTAGAGAAACAAGTCAGTTCCGTAGCATCTTCCACAGCTTACACCAACAAGCTAATCTACTGTTGTAAATCCTATCCGTCCACTAGCAGCTGCTTAACGCTTGCCAGAGCATTAGCATTATCGAAAATCGACTATTGCAATTCACTCTTCCTAGTATCCTCCGAACTGAAACTAAATAGGCTTCAGGTCCTACAAAATAACTCACCGAGAGCAGCACTAAACCTTCCCTGTTCCAGCCACATTTCTACTATCAGACGGGAGGCCAACTGGCTGTCAGTTTGAGATAGAAGTACACTTCGCACCCTGGCAATCACTCACATATGCCTCGCAAACACTGCTCCCAAATATCTGTCAGACAAATACAGCAAGTACCAACCACTTCGACCCACCTGATCGGCCCTCTCCCACTGCCTCTCAGTACCCTCTCAGTACCCAGGTTCAACCTAAAAACTGCAGGTGGAGCTAGCTTCCCAGTCCAAGCAGCCAAGCGCTAGAACTCCATGACTCTCTCCTACAGACAAGAACCATCCTTTCCAACCTTCAAAGCTGGTAAAAAAGCTGGCTTACTAGTAAGCCTATCCGATGAAGCTTCACCCTCCCCCTCTATTCTTCCAACCTATGTTTGCCTGACTCGCCTGTACATGTATGCATCCAGACCTATCTGTAACCACTGGTCTTCATTATTGCCGTTGCTTTTTTCTTCTATGTATGTAACACCCACATTTTCAAGCGCCCAGTGACCTCGGGGTTCGGTGCGCGATACAAATAATAAACAAATATAGGCACCAAGCTATGTAGCTTTGAATATAATCTAACCTGTGACCTGCAGGTTACACATAGGTCTCTCCAGGAGGAGCATGATATGATAGGTTATTTTTAACGTGCTTAATACCCAGAGGTTTCTAAGCGCGGGCCCGGGGATCGAACCTGTGTTGCTCGGTGTCGTCTTGCTTCCAAGGTGAGCACGTTGCCCCTGAGCTATCCTTCCACTCAGCTATGTAGCAGTGACTATAATCTAATCTGTGACCTGTGGGTTAAACATACATCGCTGCAGGAGGGACATGAAGCCACTGAGCTATGTAGCTGAACCCATAGGCCCTTTAAGCGAGGTAGCGCTCTATGGGATGGATGGGAATGCATATTTTACTCTTACACCAATTATAAGACTGACTCAGGAGATTTTGCAATCATACCTAGATTCTCCCACTCTTCTCACTAAGCCTACTTTGTCCTCACAGCCTGATGAAGGCGGTGCCCCCATGTCACCCACCCACCCTGCTCACCCCTCACCACTCTGTTCACTCAGATGCGCTCTCATCAACGCACGGTCACTCCCTGCCCATGACCATATAACCATTTCCAACCTAGACCTCCTAATTATCAGCGAAACCTGGCTCCATGAGGCATCAGGGCATTCTCTTGCCCTGGCCCTACCTGGAAGCTACACAATTTTTAGACAAGACCGCTGCCTTCAGAAAGGAGAGGGGTAGCCCTCATTGCTCAGGAGTCCATCCCCATCAGGAAAGTACAAGGAGACATAGGACACAATTGCGATTACCTGCTCCTCAAGGTTAACCCTTCCCCCATCTGTACTATTACCCTCCACATTGTATACCGCCCTCCTGGGCCTGTCGCTGACTTCCAAGATGCCCTCCTTCACGCTTGCTGACAACTTAAAAAAAAACAATTTCTATCCTCATGGGAGACATGAACTGAGGCCTAAACAACCCTGCTGACGGCCATGCAGCCTCCTTCAACAATGCACTCTGAATATTGGGCTTCAAACAAGCCATGACAGAGCCCACCCACAGTAAAGGATGCACCTTGGATTGGATCGCCCATCACACCTGCCCTCCTGCTATTTCATCCATTCTACACATTCCATGGTATGATCACTTCGCCATCCACTTCGACCTTAACCTATCTAAAGCGCACTCCTCCCTCCTAACATCACTGCTGCCTGCTCTCACCAGAAGTTCGAGGCTCACGGCAGCCAGACTTTCCTGACTCAACAAAACTACCTCACCATCTCCAGAGCAATAATTGGGTCCCGACTTGATTATTGTAACACACTACTGCTAGGCAGCTCTGCAAAAAACATCAGGAAGCTTCAGACGGTACAAAACAATGCCCTCAGAGCAGCCACTGGCATTTCAAGGAGGGACCACATCTCAGCCACTAGGAAATCTGTTAATTGGCTCCCCATCAAGGAACGCATCATTTTCAATTCTCTCGCACTCACCCACAAATGTCTCCATAATTCAGCCCCCCGCTACCTCTCTCAAGGATTTACCTTACCTCACCCCGACAGATCCACAAACATTACCTTTATAGAAAAAACTCATCATATGTGACATCATACTACGTGGCAAAATAAGAAAACCCTACTAAGCATCTGGATTGGCTTAAGGTGAACATCTAATTATACTTTCTATGGGGGTATCATTGTGATTGGATCTCTAAGGTCAGGTGGACAGCTATGCCCACCTCTAGTGCAAGTCATCTTCGTTGTCACAAAATACATAATGTTTCATTGGCTTTCAAAGTATAGGGCTCTTTGCTATGTGGCCCTCTACAATTGGTTGGCATGATTGTACCCTTCTGGAATATTCCACTCGCTAGCAGCACGCAAACTTGCAGCCAGGTGCTCGAGGGTTGGATTTGACCATGCCTCCCCACCCAATTAGCCCAACATTCATCATCACTCCTGCTGTCTACCATTCAATTAGTCTTTGAACTCGGTCTTGCAAGTATCACTGCACGTGAGAATAGACCAGAGTTTGAGTATGGTCTTATTTTCAAATCTTGGTGTAGCTTGCCCAAAGTCTATTTTCATCTTGCCCATGTGACAAGAGACTGTGCTTTGAGCTTTTTCTTTGCATTTAACACTATTAAATGAATAAAACCTGGCACTTCTGATGTTTTTCCATTACACCTCAACAGAAGCTTGCCACGCTTCTCACGTTCATTGTATCTTCTCGAATAGATAACCAGTTTCTTGGCTGCCCCAACCCTTGACACCGAGCCAGACACCCCTTATCGAATCTTCCATCGTCATCAGCTGTTTTCTTCAACTGCGCCACAATTTCAGCCCTTCTGTTCATGGGATCCTAATTTGCCAAAAATGAGTTGTGGAACATCCAGAATATATATATATATATATATATATATATATATATATATATAGCCTGCAGTCTATTCACTATGTTAGCCAGCCCTATGATTACTTAGTCTACTTGTGTTTCAGCATCTGTACAATTATAATACAGCTTGCATTTTATTCAGTGCTTTTGGCAAGTTCAATCTTCATTTTGCTCGTGAACTGTTGCACAATTCTTTACTTCACCATCAGATTCTATAAGGTCTATATATTCTCTTCATTGGCATCGCTTCTGGGTGCGTCATTTCTGCTTCATGTGACGACACCAGTCTTCTCTTTCATTCATCTTCACACTTCTTCTGGCATCTCATTTAAAAGACTGTCATGTCTCCATGGGTACATCATATAGGGCTTTCTCAATCTCAATAGATAGCTTGTTTTGAGGACTCTTTGCATTATAGGGACCATTATTGGTGTTGTGCATGTCGCATTTTCTGGCTTCCAACATGTAGGTAATATGGGGATGGGACTTCCGGTAGAGGCACTTGGCTCCACTGCCCCCTCTGGTTGATTCATCGACCACTCTCCAATCAGTCTTCACATCTAGACATCCTCTTATTAAAAAGTGCTTCTTCAGTGTCCATATATTCATTACTCCTTTCAGAGATCCTGCTGATTTTACAGGTTCATCAACACCCCAGGTCATGAGACTACATTATCCATTCGGGCTGGAGTAAATCCATCTTCCCACATACTTCTTGTGGTTTCTTGGATACAGGAACTTTGTTCCCTCGGGTGCTAGAATACTTGCTTCTATATACTTTTTGATTTCTTCATCTGTCAGCTCTTTAGGTCCAACCCCTGACTCAACATCGATCATGATCCTCATTCCTACTGCTTTCTTTGCTGTCTTCTTGCACTGTGTGATTATTATTCTGATCACACAGAATCCAAACATAATCATCACCAACAATTCTCCAAAGAACTTAAAAATATTTGCCATCCTTTGTGGAACCCATGAGAAGATTGACACAAACCAGCTGTCATCTGCAATATCTTCTACTTAATTCTCCATCTTGATGTGCAAGTTCATCAGCATTGTTATCGCCTCTGTCAAGGTTCCATTCTCCTCATCATGAGAAGGTATGAATGTGCAACATGATTCTCCAATTTTGGCACAAACACCTCCATCCATAGCTGCAATCATGTCCGGGACACATCTATTCTGAATAGTCATCAGTCTTATGGCTCTCAATTCTTCTTTGATAGCATTGAATCCCTTTATGGTAGTGTTGATTGTCTGCAGGAGCCGCCATCTGGTAATCTGCAACCACTTCGCATTCGCCATCGTCTGGATCCCTGGCATGAAGATTGTCACGAACACTCCTGAAGTCAGACTGAACACCCTGTGTTCATACGGAATAGAGTCAAAGGCTTCTACTGATTTAGCTGATAAGTAGTTTTCCCTCTTTGTTCGATTGAGAAATTCAACTGATCTTCTCTTTCTCATGTGAGCTTTCGCTTTTGGAAACTCCCCAATGTTCAGGTCACTCTTTGGAATCACCAATGCTGGAACATGAACGATCACTATAGAGCACAGCCCTCCCCAGTACTTGGGCAACGTCATGTAAGCTCTGGATCCACAGGCCCAGTAGTGGTCCATTATCACTACTGTTCCACCCTTCATTCCTGGTAAATCGAGAATTCGACTGCACTGCTGATTCATTCCAACCTTTCTTGAGCCATTGCTTCTGAAACATAGTTCTGCACTGGCTAGAGGCACTATCTGCAGCGGGCCACCTTTATCATCAACCCATGTCAGCAATTTTGCAATCTTCGGCCAATGCTGTTTACATTCTTTCTCTGCATTCGTTATAACTGGCTCATTGTGTCCTGTAAGTGCTAATGCCCTACATACGATCAGGCCTTCCCCCCATCCATCTGGAGAAAGCACTGCTCCTTTTGCAGCTGCACTCCATCCTTGAATCTTCGTATTTCTTCATCATTTTGTCCTTGACAAATAAGGTTTCTGTTTATTTCCCATCTGATTCCTGCTCCTTTCATTCTAGGCTGTTCATATCTTATCATGTGATCTCTGGTGTGTGATCTCACACTTGTCTTCACCTCTTGCACATAATAATCTTCTTCTGGAGCTGTCCACTTGGTTAGCCATACCAAGGATGCTGTTCGACCCTGGAACTTACCTCTCATACGGCAGAGTGCAAGGTGCATCAGGCAATGAACTTTCTGGGCTTCTACTTCTATAGCTATGAATATTTCAGAATTCATCACAGTATAGGGTAGGAGAGCACAAACATAGCAACTCTCCTTAGATGTCCTTTTTCCCACCTCCTTTATGTGTTGATACCACATGTTATTCCCCCGATGTGCTGTACTGTCTAGATAATTATTTAACTCATAATCACCTTCCCTTGTGCTTCTCGTTTGACTCCCACTTGCAAGGAGGGCGTGTGCATAATGCACATGAAGTACATCAATAAGGGTCCTTCTAACAGGGGGAATCATAGGAACACTTGTCAGAGAAATGGGTGACGTTACATGTGTTATTGGAGTAGGATTAATCACAAATGGCCTTGGTCTGTTTGCAACGAGTAATTCTGCATAAGTTACTGAAGAGGGAAGAATCAAAGGGACTTCTACCTTACTTGGACCAATGAAGTAGACAGTATGGATCAGGAAAATCAGAAAAACAATCAAAAATGCTGGGCACGCATATATTATGCATCAGTACATTAATCCCCACCATTTGCGATTCTCCACATGTCGTTGAGTTTGCTCACTTTTCGAAACTGTACCACTTCCAACATTCCTCATTGTACCTGTGTACTGCTTTATGGATGGAAAAAAACCTTTTTAATCAGGCAACTCTGTTAGATGGTCAGTGTGATGCTGGAAATGCAACGGAGGGACAGGGCCTCCATATCCTTGTCCTTTACTGCCTTTTTATCGTGTGTTCTGTCGTGTTTTCAGCGCAGGAGTTCATGTGGGACTCCTGGCGGTGCAGCTCTCTCTCTTTTGGTTTGGTGAACAGACCCATGGGATACCCTTACGGCACCCATGGGTGGGGGTACAACCCTGTGCCCCTAGTGTATCTTTTGGGCACCTGTGGGTGGCCCACAGAGCAGGGTATGGGCTGGTGGCAGCTCCATGCTGAATTTGACAGGTGCACTGAGTATCCTCCATTTTGGGATACCCAGGCCCTGCCATTGGAATCAGTTGATTCCTGATGGAAAACAAGATGGCCCCTGTGGCCTCTTGCTTTCTATTGCCTGTTACCTTGTTTTCCCAAAGTCCTGGGAAGCCCTGACTCTGTCCCTTCCCCCTGACTGGCTGTTGGGTGGAAGTTCCATATATGGTGTTGTTGTGAAGTCCAGTCCAGACTGGCTGGAGCCTTCCCAGTGACTGTATGTTGTGGGTACACCCTGTGGGTGGGACCTGGGTGAATGGAGTGTGTGACCAATATGCACTTCTTGTTGTGGCTGTCTGGTTTCTGGTATGAGAGACAAAGACTGAGACAGCCCTGCCCGAAACTGGCCTTAATGCAGTGTGTAGTGTTGAATGGCTGGGTACTTGTCCCAATACACATTCCTTGTTATGAGTGTCTGAGAGGGAGGAGGATGGCCTGAATGCACTGTATGCCTGATTGGCTGATTGACTGCATGAACGCCCTTCTGTATGATTGGCTGCTGAGAGTGACCCAGCAGTGTGGATGAGAGACAGGATAGTATATCTGGGGACCTCTCACCACTGGAAATTGTTCAGAAGCTGTGTCTACACTTGAGAAGTAACTGGAACTGCTGATCCTCGACGCCCAGCTGGAAGAAGAAGACTTGCTGTTGCATTTGCTTCGACCCGATCTGAAAGCTGCCGAACTCGTTGAAGACTGATCCGAGAGAGGACATGGTAAGGTGCCCTCTTCCCATGCTCTGAGGGACCATCGAGCACCGCTAACCTTCGCCGAAGCTCCCTGGAAGTCAGACCCTCGAAAGGCTGCCGACCGGAGATGGGGACCGCTGAGGAGAACGAAGTGAAGCACCAGGACTTCGCCGCTGTCGAAGTCCATTGCCTTCGACCAGGGTTCGCAGGTTTGTGTAACCGCTGGAGGCCCGTCGAAGTCGTGTTGCCCCAGAAGAGGGGACCGCTTGACGCCGTGCCGCCGACGTCTGGAGCCGGCCACTCCTTTGCCTAAGAACATTTGAATCGAAAGACTCCCTTGTCCACAACGTCGACCGCTTTGTCCCGCCGGAGAAAGTCAAGGCCGCCGGCGCGCCGAGGAGAATCCGCCGGTGGGTTTCCCACCACCCAGAGACCACAAAGACTTCGACGACTCGACGCCCTTGCTGGGCCACAGTTCTTCAGAAACTCTTTGCGGTCCTGAACAATCAATCGCCGAGGTGCCCCACACACCTCATCCTCGCAGGACGTCGCCGACGAGCACCGCCTGGATCAACACCGTGGTCTCGGCACCCTCGAAGTTCTCATCGACGCCGTTGACGCCAAGCTCACCTTCTTCGACACCTCTCCATGATCCGTGACTCCTGCTTGAAAGGGGGTCACTCAAGAAGGATCCGTCGACGCTTCTTCGAAGAACTCTACTCCACCAGGTACATTGGGGGGGGTAAAAACATTATAGGAGAGAATAAGACTATTGTTCAATATATGGACTGGGCTTGTGCTATATCTTTATTTTACAGGTTGCCCAGGTGGGGGGATCTCCACACAGAACTTTGTCCAGGGGTAGGGGCCAGTATTCTGCCAATTGTGTCAACCATCTTGCTTTCCTTCCTATCTCTATCGCTGGTTTCCTTGTTATTGATCTGTGTAACATTCTAACAGTACAGTTGATGCACTTTTAATGAGATCTGATAATATTGGTGGTACCACTTTAGAATTGTATATATTTACCATTGTTGATTTCCAAGTACAAAGTGTGTTATTGTGATAGTGTACATACCTTTGAATATTAATTATATAAAGACTGTGTTTTCAGTAATACAGTGTGTGAACATTCCTTTGTGGGGGCTTGGGGACTACACTGTACTTAAGAACCAGCCTGCATCACCTCCTGAGAAGCTAGGCCTTGATTGCTCGACCATAGCTACCGCATAGAGAATCTTGGCTGGGGTCCTCTGTGCTTCTCCTCTACCATATAGAGAGCAGAAGTACAGACACCCCCTCCAGTATTTACAGTCAGATAGCAGGATCTGTTCAACTATTACCAAAAGCAGCCTCCTGATTGCAGTGCTATTTTTAGGATCATGCACAAAAACACGTATATCAGAACTGTGCCCAACAAGAGCAGGATAAGCTCGCAAAATAAATATGGAAACAGCGAGAAGGAGCCTATGGACATCGACATCAGATAGGACCATGGGCTTAACCAAAGAGAAACTCAGCGAGGAATGAATCAGGAAACTGCTCCATTTTCCAGTAGTCGAACTTGAATTCTAGATTTGGCATATTTTAGCACATCAACACTTTCTAAAGTCCAATTAAAATATTCCTGTGGCTCAAGAAGTCTTCTTAGCACTCCTGCTATCATATCTATGAAGTGTGTCCAGGGTGAGCCACAGTTCAAATGCACACTTGCATTTATTGAATGAGCAATCTTAGCATCGTCTTCCTCGTCATCGATCGAGTATGCACGTGCTGAACTTCTTCTTCTTGTCTTGCTTCCGAATCAACGGTTGGGGGTGCATCAGTCTTACCAGCATACAAGTTTTTATATCGCCCAAGTGCATCCATGCACGTCTTTTGTGGAATTTTACTGCTGAAGGAGTAACATTCTCCACAGTATAGGGACCACTATAACAGGGCTTGTGCCACTTCCTTGTGAAGTTACGCACTAGGACTGAATATCCTACAAACAATTTAGGTACAGGAAATAGTTCTTGAAGTCTGGTTGCTGAATGCTCTTCATCAGTGTCCTGAGACCGACACCCCTTGAGTTGATCTGAAATGACAGAGATACTAGCAGTCATACATGTCAAATAAGTACGTAACTCATTTCTAAACAATTCTGCAGTCTTCTGGGCATCACTTTTGCTCCTCAACGGAGAAGACTGAGACCTTCTCATTTGCCTCCCTGTCACTAACTTGTGGGGTGTGAGGTGGTAGTCCAACCCAGGTTGATTCCTTAATGCATGTAATGCTAGGGGCAGGCAATAGAGCCATCCATTCTTCAGTGACAATTTGAGCTTAACAATTCTCTCTTTGAGAAGACCGTTGAGTGAGTCTCTCACATAGGCCGTTTGCTTGCATGTGATAAGCAGAAGAAAGCATGTGTTTTATACTAAGCAATAAGCTAATCTGTTTAAATACTTCATTAACAAAATGGGACCCCATTGTCAGATTACAGCACCTCACATACTCCCCTTCTGGAAAAGACTTCCTGGACTAAAAACTTTGCTGCACAAGTGGCATTAGGTTGAGTACAAGGACCTGCTTCAATCCATCTAGAAAAGGGACACAACGCCATTATCACATACATATATCAACTACATACTTGCAGCATATCAACATAGTCAATATGTAAATGCTGAAAAGGACTGTTCGGTCGAGGAATCACTCCTCTGATCATTTGCAGTGTGTGCCCAGCAGTAAACCTTTGACATATGATGCAATTCACTACATAAAATGCAACGGGTTCTAACAAGTTCGGTATGAGCCAGTCCTCTGCAATAGCTGCTGTCAGGCTTTCCCTAGTTACATGTGCAGGGTAGTGCAGCTGTTCAAGTGCTACCCTTAACAAGGCTACAGGCATCACTGGCTTTACAGTGCTGTCCTATCACCACAATGCTTCAGAGAGGGATAAAGAACACCCGCTCCGTTTCCACAATTCTTGCTGTTCCTGTGGTGCACTGCATTAAACCTCCATCATCTGTGTCCTTGACAAATGATTAAACCCTTAATTTACAATCATAATTGTGACTACTTTCTCCTTTATATCTGGAGTATCAAAACTTGAAATATCTCACGAATATACAACCATTTTGGCCTCTTCATTTGTGGCTTCGTTCTCGCGAGGGATAAAGTCAGTTCGCTTAGTATGTGCAGTGCATATAACTATTGCGATGGCTACTGGGAGTTCTAGTGCCTTGATAAGCCTGTTCAATAATGCTGCATGTTGCACTGGAGTGCCGTCCGCTCGGAGGTAGTCCGTCCTTTTCCAACGTGCTAGTCCTGCGTGCACGGTTGATGTCACATAGGCAGAGTCACTGTACACTGTCACTTCCTGCCCTGCATGTTTATCGAGCATGACAATAAGTGCCACCAATACTGCTGCTTGTGCTGAAAAGTGAGATGGTATTCTTGCACATGCTACAACCTCAAATTCACCATTGGCTTTGTGCCTTTCCCCATCAGTTTGATACATTTTTGAAGACCCGTCAATAAAGAGAATCCCCCCTGATAGCGCATTCTCCTTTATGTGTGGAATATCATCATAGAATTAATCGTAGTTATCGCAATCATGCACCCTCTGGCACCCTCTCACCCTCTGGCACAGGCTCATCTACAAACGTGTCATGGTTCACTCTTTTACACCTGCCTATTTTGATTGCTGGATTCAATATAACTACCTCATATGTGGAAGCCCTCTGAGATGTCAATGCACCCTTAGGTTTCTCCAAAATGGCAAACAAAGTATGCTCAACAAACAAAGTCATAGAACGCCCCATCACAATACTAGTAGACTTCTCTATTGCGAACGCTGCTGCTGCCAGCGACAGTTCCCAAGGAATGTGCCCTTTCATTAATGGATCTAAAATCCCACTGTAATACGCAAGGTGTTTGTACCCCAATGTAGTCCTCTGTGTAAGCACCACTGTCATGACTGTCCCATTCGTATGTGGAAACAAAAATAATTCCTCATCATAGTTGGGAATTCCTAAAACTGGAGCTGTACAAATTGCTTTCTTCAATTCTTCAAATCATTCCTCTATTCCCTTAGTCCATTCTAGTCTTAAATGAAACTCTGTCTCTACAATCTGGTCAATTGGTCTCATGTCCTGAATAAGTCTCCACGACCCTCCTTTTCGATTTTTTCACAGGGTACACTGCAGTATTACAGTGACTCTGATGTCACTAAAATACCTTGTTCAATCAGGGCTGATATCTTAAAAGTACCCTCACCCGCCTCTTGAGACATTTGGTACTGTCTTGCTTGAGGTAAAATTGCTCTTGGCTTCATCTTAATCCTAACCTCCCCTAACCCCTTCAATAGGCCTACGCCATAGGGGCTTTTAGTCCATAAAGCGTTTGCCACTTTTTCCAAATCTTCATCAAAAAATGCTGGGTGCTGTCGTACTATCACCATTCGCAGTGGGATTTCTCTTTTCTCTATTCTGATCCAATATGTAATGCTCATCTTGAATATTACTTCATCATCTGCTGGATCATCTCTAAACATATCCTTGTCAGTGACGTCAGTCAATCTATACCCTTCCCCAATGGCGATCACTGTTCTCCATGGCCTGCCCTCGTCATCGGTTCCTTCGAGCTTGGCCAATTTCCCTCGCACTATGGTTGCATTTAACTCTAGGGTAATAGTCTGTCCCCCCTTTTCATCCATAGGTATCTGTGGCTTGAACAAAACTCATCAGGTATTCTCATAATCTTTCTCACTAGGCCAGGTAGCCATGTCAACAAAATGCATACCCCATAAAGAAAGACTTCTGGCTCTAATGGCATTCCCCGTAGAGCCATTTGCCCTGTCAATGCCAATATAAATCTGCCCACATTCATATAATATACCCCTGGAGTAGAACACACTATGCCTTCATCAGTAAAATAAATTGTCATATTAAGCTTTGTCATTAAATCTCGGCCCAGAACATTAGCTGGTGTCTACCTTGAATACAATAATGGAACAGACATGTCACACTCTCCTATGGAGACTGGTAATTCATCAGTAAAAGGAACTCAGCTTGTAACTCCAGAGAAACCTTGCGCATTCATGGCATTTTCCGACATTGGATATTTTTCCTCTCGTATACCTGAACGAGTAGCTCCAGTGTCTACTAAAAAAGGAAAGGATTTACTTCCACTTCTCACATCAACCTTTGGTTCCTCTTGGGGTCTGGTGTTACCGATAGTACTGAACACATCAAGTCGCCCTGTGAGCTGTCCTATTGTGGGTACATACTTATCCCTGTACCTCTAAAATAACTTCTTCCCACCACCGTGACACCCCCTACTCTACGGGTCAATAACTGTCCCGTGTTTACATTCTGCTGTATCTACATGGGTGTGTGCTGTGACTGCCCTAGCAGTGGATTCAATCGTGCTTGCTGTGGCTGTAATGCCTGTTGCATTTGTGGTGCTCGTGCTTGATACACTGTCTGATCTTGAGCAAACCCCTTCCTAGCTTTGTGAGCTATATGCTGGAGGATAAGCTGTCCCCCTTCTTGAGAATTGCCCATTCTGTATATACGCTTGGCTTCCACATGTGTGCGCGGTGTGCCCTGTCATTCTGCATATCCAAGATATAGAAGGAACCCTTCTGACTAGCCCCCCTTGGCTGAATCCCCCTTACAGATTCTGATTATCATTCTGTTTATTCGGAAAACCACTTTGATTATTCCCTCGGCATAAACCTGTTCCCTTCTAGGAACATCATGCGTTGATTATTCACCTGCAATGCACCCACTGCTTGCTGTGCTCCCAGCCCTTCTCCACTCGTCAGTACCGCCCCTTCTATGGCATACTTTGACAATTTCTTGTGAACTAACCTGGCTTCCTCAAGTTTTCTAGCATCGTCCTTCTTATTATTTTTCTCTTGTAACAGCCGGCAGTGATGTGCTATAGTCAACTGTATCTCTGCCCATGGCTTCGCTTCCATTCCCACTAATTTCTTGAACTGTCTCTGTACCTGTTCTGGCAATCCCTGACATAAAATGTGGTAAAATTATGCCACAGATTTTCCCCACAGCTCCTTCATCTCAAGAGTCCAGTGTTCCTAAATACTTTGAATGTAAGCAAGTGGATCTTCATCATCTTTCATCTTACGTGCCATAATTGTACGCATAACTGATCTATCAGGATACTGTACCCTGAGCGCCCTTCAGGCATCTGCTCTACAATTATTAAATGGCACTCCATAGTGCGCTGTGTTCTGTGCCGTGACACTTGAGTAACCTGCTCTTGTCCAAATGTAATCAGCCCTTTCCCCAGAAATGGCTGCTAGGAGACCTTTAATGTCCCTTATTGCCAGAGTATACCGCCTGTCATCTTTTCTATCTCATAAATCAATTTCCCTGCACCCACCATTAAACTGAGAAGTTTACACCTTAAGCTATCCTTATCCTTTTGTGGCCAGGAAATATATTGTGGTCTGGCCTCTCCATTCTCCAATAAATGGAATTGCGTGAACACAAATCGGCAATCGGCTCCCATCATCTGCCTATCCATAGTGGGGACAATGATTCCTGATCGCCATCTGCCTGGCAATGACCTCAGTCTGCTCACATTTGGTGGCGACTCTCCCTTCTCGCTACGCGATCGTTCTTTAGGTTGCTCTGGATATGCTATAGGATCTGGCGTCCTATCGTTAGACTGCTCTAGATCAAACCATCTCACTTCCTTCTATGTCTGCAGACATCCCTCGGGACCGCATGCACTTTCTCCCTCCTCCCCACGGAAGGTTTCTCTCTCTTCGTCTGATATATCTAGGCCTCAGCTAGTATGGCTTTCGTCGCCATCACCCTTGCCAGTCTAAGGACAAGGCTCTATGCTCAAGACTAAACGGGTCTATTTCTTCGCTTCATGATTGGATGGCCAGGGATTGTTCTCCCTTCCCTCAGCTTCCCAATCTGCTGCTTTCTCCTAGGTCTTGATAGGCTTTATCGATTCTCTCCCCGATGCACCCAAAATTCTCCTCTAGGGTTATCCTAAATTGTCCTCCCATTGCTCCCTGCGATGGGAGGAACTCCTCAATATTGCCCCATGATATTACTGGACTCAGGTCCATTAACTCTCTCTGAATGTGATCAATATCGCGTTCCCTTTGTCTTCTTTTTCACTCAATTCTTTCATCTAATTCTCTTTGCTTTCTCGCTTCCCATCTACCCCTTTCCACTTCTTGCCTTCTCGCTTCCCTTCTTTCATTCGCTCTAAGCTCTTCTCCTTCCCTTTGTCTTTGTATTCTTTTATCCCTTAATTTCTGTGCTTCCTCCTCTTCTCTCTTCTTTTCTGTTTCTTCGATTGCTCTTTGCCTGTTGTCATACTTCTGTTGCTCCTCTGCCCTTTCTTCCTATCTTTGCTGTTCCTCCTGATACATCTGTTTTCATTTTTATCTATTCTTTCTCTTGTGCTCATCTTCTTTCAATCTTTTCTCTCGTTTCTTGTCTTTTCTATCCTGCTCATCTTGATCTTTCTTTTGCCTAACTTCCTCAATACTTTTCCCATCAAGCTTGAGCAATATCTGTCCACCCATTCATTCGTTCTATACGAGTGTTAACTCATTAGCTTCATCATTTTCTCCTTTGCATCTCTTAATCTTGCGTTCTATGTCTGCAGATATATTTGGTCATTCACTTTTCTCCTCCTTGTCTTGTAAGACCTTAAAGAACTCCTCCTTTCTTTTAGTCTCTTCTGGACTATCATCACTGTTATAAGCAGGTGGTTCATATATCAGATTACTATATCCTGTCACCACTTTCAATTCCTTTAAGGGATACAATCCTAAATCTTCTGGACTATTGCTGTTTACTTTGGGTGCGGTAAGGAGAGCAGAAGGCTAAACACCTTCCTCCCTACACTGATTAAGCATCCAATCCTCAGGAGGCGGATCTTCCTGTTCCTCCAGGTATATTTTCCAGAGCTCTAAAATAGCTAATCTCTTCTCCAATGTCTTCCCTTTGTAAGCAGCGTGCAAGTATGTGGTCCTGTGTTGCAAAACCGCCTTTGACAGCGAAACCCCTTGTGGCCATAGCGTGAACATTTTATCTGCTGTGCCCTTTACTGACTCTGCACTATACTGTCGGAGCTTAGGCGCATGTTTTGGCAGCGTCTTGCACAGATGCAACAGTGGAGTAACATCCCCCATTGTGACAAGTCTGAATTGAGTGTCAATACCGAATGTTAGTTACACAAATACATTTCAGAAAAACAACAAATATGAGCATGCTCCAACCTTGTCGGTCAAAGCCTCTACTACTCAATTATCTCAATATATCTATTCAGTCGGCACCGACAATGACCTAGAATAGATAACAACTTTTTGTCTCTTCTTTAACCTCACAGTTTACTTCTCGTCGCTCTTCGACAGCTCTTTTCAATTACAAAATATACAAACTAGTTCACTTTAGACATATTCACAATGGTCCGCCTTTTCTCCTAGCCCCTAAAATACCCAGATTGGAGTTTGAGTCATTCACTATCACAAACCTGTTTATGTGCCGCCTAATGAGCCCCTTGGGGTTTTGAAATGACTCCTTATGGACCTGCCGTGAGGTAGGAAACCCGGCTTTCTGACGATCATCGTTATATATCTCTAACGCTACTCGTTATATACTAAACAACCCCCATTATTTTTCTATGTTACCACAATCCCATCCCCTTATTGTGCTATTCCCCTTAGTCAACTCACCATTTGCTCTTCAGCTCTAGGCCTTCGGTATCGTCTCACCTCCTCCAATCGACCTCCATCGCCTTTGTTCCGTTCAGCGCCTGTGGAAACCAGTAGGGATTTCGTCAAAGACAGACCTGTCCCACCTGTATCGATTTTCTTGCAAGAATTCTATATCGGCCGTTCTCCACAGGAAACTTTGCAATCCTCTGGCTAAACGGCGGAGGGTATTTGAATTTCTGAAAATCTTGAGACTTACTAATCCATGGATCTTATTGAACTATCCTCCCTCTGCTACCACGTGAACCCATAGTCCCTTTAAGCCCTGTAGCGCTCTATGGGTTGGATGGGGATGCAGATCTTACTCTTACACCAATAATAAGACTGACTCAGGAAATTGGCAAAACAGAACTGTTTTTAATTTCGATTGTCTAAAACGGGGAGTACAACAGGCATCAACGGAAGGCTCACAGCAAAAGTCTCAACACATTTCATAAAAAACATTGCTTTTATACCAAGAATTCATCATACATGACGTCATACTACATGTCAAAATAAGAAAAACCTACTAAGGGTCGGGATTGGTATAAAGGGATCATCTAAGTATACTTTCTATGGGGGTATCATTGTGATTGGATCTCTAAGGTCAGGTGGACAGCTATGTGCCCCCTACAATTGGTTGGCACGCTTGTACCCTTCTGGAATATTCCACTCAATAGCAGCACGCAAGCTGGCAACTCAGGTGCTGGAGGGTTGGGCTTGGCCATGCCTCCCCATCCAATTAGCCCAACATCCATCATCACTCCTGCTGTCTGCCATTCAATTAGTCTTTGAACTCGGCCTTGCAAGTATCACTGTGCCTGAGAATAGAAGGGAGTGTGAGTATGGCCTTATCTTCAAGTCTTGGTGTAGCTTGCTATTAAATTAATAAAACCTGGCACTTCAGATGTTTTTCCATTACACTTCAACAGAAGCTCACCTTGCTGCTCACGTTCATTGTATCTTCTCGAATAGATAACCAGTTTCTTGGCTGCCCCAACCCTTGACAACAGGCCAGACACCCCTTCTCGAATCTTCCATCGTCGTCATCTGTTTTTGTCAACTGCGTCACACTTTCAGCCTTTCTGTTCATGGGGTCCTAGTTTGCTAAAATGCGTCGTGGAACATCCAGATTCTATACACATATATATAATGGCGGCCCCGCCTGTAGTCTATTCACTATGTATAGCCAGCCTTATGATTACTTAGTCTACTTGTGTTTCAGCATCTGTAAAATTATAAAATGCTTTGCATTTTCTTCAGTGCTTTCTGCACGTGAAATCTCCATTTCACTTGTGAAATGTTGCTCAATTCTTTACTTCACCATCAGATTCTATACGGTCTATATATTCTCTTCATTGGCATCTCTTCTGGGTATATCATTTCTGCTTCATGTGACATCACCAGTCTTCTCTTTTATTCATCTTCAGGCTTCATCCAGAAACTTCTTTAAAAGCCTGTCATTTCTCCATGGCTACATCATACAGGGCTTTCTCAATGGATACCTTGTTTCGAGGACTCTTCGCGGTATAGGGACCATTATTGGTGTTGTGCATGCTGCATTTTCCGGTAATATGGGGGTGGGTCTTCTGGTAGAGGCACTTGGCTCCTCCTGTACATAGCCATGACTACAATCTGTGGCATGCAAATTACAAACAGGACTCTGCAGGAGGGGCATGAAGCCACTGAGCTATGTCGCAGTGAGTATAATCTGTAACCTGTAGGTTACACATAGGCCTCTGCAAGCGGGGCATGAAGCTACTGCACTATATTGCAGTGACTATATTCTCTGACCTGCGAGTTACACATAGGCCCCTGAATGTGGGGCATGACGCCACTGACTATGTAGGTGTGACTATAATGTCTGACCTGCGGGTTACAGATAGGCCTCTACAAGAGGGGCATTAAGCTACTCAGCTGTGTAGCAGTAACTAAAATCTAATCTGTGACCTGCAGTTTACACATAGACCTTGGCAGGAGGGGCATGAAGACACTGAGCTATGTCACTGTGCTTCTGGTTATAGACTTACCTATGCTGTTAATAGTAATTGTACTTCTACTACTGGTGGTGCCACTTCTTCCACTGTTATCAGTGCTGCTACTGGTTAAAGACGTACCTGTGCTGTTAATAGTAATTGTACTTCTACTACTGGGGGTGCCACTTCTTCCACTACTGTTATCAGTGCTGCTACTGGTTATAGATGTACCTGTGCTGTTAATAGTAATTGTACTTCTACTACTGATGGAGCCACTTCTTCTGCTACTGTTATCAGTGCTTCTACTGGCTAGAGGCTTACCTGTGCTGTTAATAGTTATTGTTCTTCTGCTACTGTTATCAGTGCTGCTACTGGCTAGAGACTTACCTGTGCTGTTAACAGTAATTGGACTTCTACTACTGATGTTGCCACTTCTTTTGCTGCTGTTATTAGTACTGTTACTGGTTACAGACGTACCTGTGATGTTAATCATAATAATACTTCTACTACTGATGGTACCACTTCTTCTGCTACTGTTATTACTGGTGCACCTGGTTACACACTCACCTGTGCTGTTAATAGTAATTGTACTTCTACTACTGTTGGAACTACTTCCTCTGCTACTGTTATCAGTGCTGCTACTGGTTATAGACGTACCTATGCTGCTAATAGTAATTGGACTTCTACTACTGATGGTGCCACTTCCTATGCTACTTTATCAGTGCTGCTACTGGTTAGAGACTTGCCTATGCTGTTAGTAGTAATTGTACATTTATATTTTTTGTACTTTATAATTGTACTATTACTGATGGTACTACATCTTCTACTTCTGTTACTGGTTAATGATGTATACTGTTAATAGTCATAGTACTGCTACTGGCTAGAGACTAACGTGTACTGGCAATAGCCATAGAACGTCTACTACTGATAGTATTGCTGCTGCTGCTACTTCACCAGGCCAGGCACTACTGCTAGGCATACTGGTACTACTACTGCTGGTGCTACTTACACACATGTAGTTGTTGTAGTGGTATATTTACTGCTATTGGCAAAACTAATGCTAGCACACCTACTACTGCTGGGGCTACTTACACACATGTAGTTGTTGTAGTGGTATATTTACTGCTATTGGCAACACTAATGCTAGCACACCTACTACTGCTGGTGCTACTTACACACATGTAGTTGTTGTAGTGGTATATTTACTGCTATTGGCAACACTAATGCTAGCACACCTACTACTGCTGGTGCTACTTACACACATGTAGTTGTTGTAGTGGTATATTTACTGCTATTGGCAACACTAATGCTAGCACACCTACTACTGCTGGTGCTACTTACACACATGTAGTTGTTGTAGTGGTATATTTACTGCTATTGGCAACACTAATGCTAGCACACCTACTACTGCTGGTGCTACGTACACACATGTAGTTGTTGTAGTGGTATATTTACTGCTATTGGCAACACTAATGCTAGCACACCTACTACTGCTGGTGCTACTTACACACATGTAGTTGTTGTAGTGGTATATTTACTGCTATTGGCAACACTAATGCTAGCACACCTACTACTGCTGGTGCTACTTACACACATGCAGTTGTTGTAGTGGTATATGTACTGCTATTGGCAACACTAATGCTAGCACACCTACTACTGCTGGTGCTACTTACACACATGCAGTTGTTGTAGTGGTATATTTACTGCTATTGGCAACACTAATGCTAGCACACCTACTACTGCTGGTGCTACTTACACACATGTAGTTGTTGTAGTGGTATATTTACTGCTATTGGCAACACTAATACTAGCACACCTACTACTGCTGGTGCTACTTACACACATGTAGTTGTTGTAGTGGTATATTTACTGCTATTGGCAACACTAATGCTAGCACACCTACTACTGCTGGTGCTACTTAAACACATGTAGTTGTTGTAGTGGTATATTTACTGCTATTGGCAAAACTAATGCTAGCACACCTACTACTGCTGGTGCTACTTACACATATGTAGTTGTTGTAATGGTATATTTACAGCTATTGGCAACACTAATGCTAGCACACCTACTACTGCTGGTGCTACTTACACATATGTAGTTGTTGTAGTGGTATATTTACTGCTATTGGCAAAACTAATGCTAGCACACCTACTACTGCTGGTGCTACTTACACACATGTAGTTGTTGTAGTGGTATATTTACTGCTATTGGCAACACTAATGCTAGCACACCTACTACTGCTGGTGCTACTTAAACACATGTAGTTGTTGTAGTGGTATATTTACTGCTATTGGCAACACTAATGCTAGCACACCTACTACTGCTGGTGCTACTTACACACATGTAGTTGTTGTAGTGGTATATTTACTGCTATTGGCAACACTAATGCTAGCACACCTACTACTGCTGGTGCTAATTACACACATGTAGTTGTTGTAGTGGTATATTTACTGCTATTGGCAACACTAATGCTAGCACACCTACTACTGCTGGTGCTACTTACACACATGTAGTTGTTGTAGTGGTATATTTACTGCTATTGGCAACACTAATGCTAGCACACCTACTACTGCTGGTGCTACTTACGCACATGTAGTTGTTGTAGTGGTATATTTACTGCTATTGGCAACACTAATGCTAGCACACCTACTACTGCTGGTGCTACTTACGCACATGTAGTTGTTGTAGTGGTATATTTACTGCTATTGGCAACACTAATGCTAGTACACCTAGTACTGGTGCTGCTACTTACACACATGTAGTTGTTGTAGTGGTATATTTACTGCTATTGGCAACACTAATGCTAGCACACCTACTACTGCTGGTGCTACTTACACACATGTAGTTGTTGTAGTGGTATATTTACTGCTATTGGCAACACTAATGCTAGCACACCTAGTACTGGTGCTGCTACTTACACACATGTAGTTGTTGTAGTGGTATATTTACTGCTATTGGCAACACTAATGCTAGCACACCTACTACTGCTGGTGCTACTTACACACATGCAGTTGTTGTAGTGGTATATGTACTGCTATTGGCAACACTAATGCTAGCACACCTACTACTGCTGGTGCTACTTACACACATGCAGTTGTTGTAGTGGTATATTTACTGCTATTGGCACCACTACTGCTAGCACACCTACTACTGCTGGTGCTACTTAAACACATGTAGTTGTTGTAGTGGTATATTTACTGCTATTGGCAACACTAATGCTAGCACACCTACTACTGCTGGTGCTACTTACACACATGTAGTTGTTGTAGTGGTATATTTACTGCTATTGGCAATACTAATACTAGCACACCTACTACTGCTGGTGCTACTTACACACATGTAGTTGTTGTAGTGGTATATTTACTGCTATTGGCAACACTAATGCTAGCACACCTACTACTGCTGGTGCTACTTACACACATGTAGTTGTTGTAGTGGTATATTTACTGCTATTGGCAACACTAATGCTAGCACACCTACTACTGCTGGTGCTACTTAAACACATGTAGTTGTTGTAGTGGTATATTTACTGCTATTGGCAAAACTAATGCTAGCACACCTACTACTGCTGGTGCTACTTACACATATGTAGTTGTTGTAATGGTATATTTACTGCTATTGGCAACACTAATGCTAGCACACCTACTACTGCTGGTGCTACGTACACACATGGAGTTGTTGTAGTGGTATATTTACTGCTATTGGCAACACTAATGCTAGCACACCTACTACTGCTGGTGCTACTTACACACATGTAGTTGTTGTAGTGGTATCTTAACTGCTATTGGCAACACTAATGCTAGCACACCTACTACTGCTGGTGCTACTTACACACATGCAGTTGTTGTAGTGGTATATTTACTGCTATTGGCAACACTAATGCTAGTACACCTAGTACTGTTTGTGCTACTTACACACATGCAGTTGTTGTAGTGGTATATTTACTGCTGTTGGCAACACTAATGCTAGCACACCTACTACTGCTGGTGCTACTTAAACACATGTCGTTGTTGTAGTGGTATATTTACTGCTATTGGCAACACTAATGCTAGCACACCTAGTACTGGTGGTGCAGGATTGCTGGGCATGGAAACCTGTTGGCAGAAAGTAAGAGTGGATGGGAACCTTGCTGGGCTAATGGATCTCTGGCCTGCCCTTCCACTCATGCCACTGCCTGTGCAGGATGCAGGGGGTGAGTACCCTCATAAGGCTTCTGCAGTTGTGGAGATGTGGTTTGGCCACCAGCGGGTGTCAGCTAGCGGCCTGTAGTTGCACGGTTCAGCAGTGGAATGACCTGAACAGCTGTGATGGACTCCCCTGGATCAGGATGGAGCAGGGGATTATGCTTGAGTTGCCCGGCTAGAGCGGGGTCTACAGGGGATCTCCTCCATGGCTGCTTCTGCAAAGTTGCCCATGCGCCCCATTTCATTGGATAGATTAGGGTGGTTCCTGTACGCCTCCTCGGGAGAACTTCAGAAGTTGATGACAGAGCACAGCCCATTTGGCGAGTGCCTGGCTTTACGAGTCTCCGAACCCCCTTTCATAGCTTCCATCATTTGACAGAAGAAGCTAGCAAGGTTAGAACATAGGTTTTTTTTTCCTAAAAGTGGATTAAACATCAAATCAGTAAGTCATCAAAGGCTACTTCAAGAAGCTTTGCGCCTTGGCACGGTACCACCGTTTATTTTGGGCAGATGGCTTCTTAGTACAGCCAATGGCACACAGCGGACTTCTCCATTCGGTTCCAAGGGTGCTTTCAGCCATTTAGCTTGCCGCCTCCCACCTTTCATTTTCATAGCTTGCAGTTCTATGGTGTACCAGCCGTCATGATGGGTGTTACTTCTGTCCCTCGAAGACAGAGCTCCAGAGAGAATCTACGGCTTCTCCTAGCACACAATGCCAAGGCCCTCCGAGTTAGGAAGGCCACCATGGCTACAGATGCGAGGCACCCGTGGGTCAGAGATGTCCTCTTAGCCCACCAAAGGTCGTTGGTTTCTTCTTATGTTCTCTTGTATGGTGTACCAGCCGCCATGACGGGTGATACTTCTGACCCTCGAAACTAGAGGGCCATAGAGAGTCCATGGCTTCTCCCAACGCACAATCCCACATTTTGACTTGAGTGAAGCCCCCAAGTTCGGAAGGCCAGCGGGGCTCCAGATGTGAAGCCCCCAAGTTAGGAAGGCCAGCGGGGCTCCAGATGTGAACCCCCAAGTTAAGAAGGCCAGTGAGGCTCCAGATGTGAAGCCCCCAAGTTAGGAAGGCCAGTGGGGCTCCAGATGTGAGGCACCCACGGGTTGGAGGTGACCTCTTATACCACCGAGGGTCGTTGGTTGCTTCTTCTGTTCTCTTCTATGGTGTACCAGCCACCATGTGGGTGTTATACCACAGAAGGTTGTTGGTTGCTACCTCCATTCTCTCCATGGTAGAATAATGGGGAACAGGGTAGCAGATTGGTCCAAAGTAGGGGAAGTGTTGCAGAACAGACCCCTGGCCTGAAAACCTTGATGCGTTGGTCCAACCAGGGGTATTGCTAGGTCTGGAAAAGATCCTGGGCTATGCTAATTCTGGGACTCTTGGGACTGGGGGCTAGCTAGCCTTTTGGTTGTAGCCCTTGAGCTTCTATCCGGGGCTTCAACCAAAAGACCCGGGACTATAGTCCTCTCAGCCCCCACCCAGTGACGGCTCTGGGTCCAACATCGGCGATGACTACCGCCATACTCGAGCCATCTTCCCGGTTGCCCAGATACACAGTATGATCTGTGAAGATCTGATATTAATTAGGTGCTGAGATAATTGGAGAAGGAGCTTCTGTGAAGTAATGTGCACAGTCCCTATTGTGGCAAGGCTCTCGAGAGCAAAGTATCAGAGATTAGAACCCTCTGGGGGGCGTGGGTGCATTATACCCCCCCCCCCACCCTATCCCCCATCCACTGATTGAGGCGCAGGAGGCACCGTGTCTCTCAAGGCACAGTAAGCGCCCTCGGTGGCAACTCGGGTGAACCTTATCCCAGTTTGTCAGGGCGTGTGGCGAAAGGGCTGCGTGCCATCGCTGTGTACACCGAGTATCTGGGGGAAACGCCCGCCGGGCCGGCGGCTGGGGCCCCGTGGAGGACACGGGCCAGTGTTTGATTAGCCTGGATTCTCTGGCATCGAAACATGGGCCAGGCGGCTGCTGCGAGGTGCCAGCGTCCATGGATCGGGCTGTCAGGTCCCCATTCGATAGGTTAAGTCACGGCTAGTGCCGGCTAGTGGAGAAAGCTCTCAGCTGAACCTCGCCTTGAGCTCATTTCATGCCCAGCCAACAAAGCCTTATGGCCGATGCTTCAGAGTACTCCCACTGTTCAGGGCACAGGAGCACATCAAAGATGCGGGTACAACAATGTAGGCGCTACTAGGGCCGTAGAGTCAGCAGAAGTGATGCTGTACTGGTGCGTCTAAAGGGGAGAGATGGGGCATCAGGACTGGTGCTGTGTGTTACCTAACGGTGGTGTTGCCACCAGGTTGAGACCAGTCACGTGATCGAGGGGAGACCCGAAACACGTGACAGTGGGCTGGAATAAAAGATCGAATGGAAGGACGTCCTCACTGTGAAGACCCTGTGAAACCAGCCCTACTGGGACAAGACCACACAGACCAAGAAGAATCCAAACCCACCACTACACACTCAACCCGAGAAGATGGAGTAATGAGGCTCAAGCCTCGGTATCCAAAAAATCACTGCTGATGGATACAAATCTATCAGCAAGAATAAGAACAAGCGCACAACTGAGCTGGAGAGCCCTGTGTGTTTTGTGCGTGATAGGAGCGAGGCCTAGGCAGGCGTGCTTAGCTGTCACAGCCCTCAAGGCAACAACGAGGGCCGGGAAGCATAACATAACACTGAGCAGGGAGGGTGGTTGTGCCATCCACAGGAAAGAGTAGGGGGAGGGGGAGGGGGTAGCCCCGGGATAGACGGATAGGGTCAACGGATCTCGTGAGTAGCATAATCAGATAGGTGGTGACCATAGAGGACTGGTAAGGGGTGACCCAGCTTCAAGCTTTCCCTTGCAGTGCAGCGAGACCACCTGGGAAAGTAATGACGAAGAAGACCCCTCCAGCAGGAGAAGATGGGGGGGTCAGCGGGCTTACTGCCGTAACTGAAAGGTGGGTGGTGGGGGCCATACCATACCCCCTCCACTCCTTCCCCGAGAAAAAAAGATTGCATAAACGATTCCCTTCCAGGGCTCAAGTTGAGGGACCACACGTGGGGACGGAGTCCACCCACTTTTTTCAGAGGGTGGACTCATTCCCCCCCCCAGATAAAACGAGAAACATTGAAGGTCCACTTTGAATTTATGAATTAAAGCCAGTCATGGGGTTTGCAGGCTGAACATCTCACCACTGCACTATGTAACCTGATGAGAAATACTGTACAACTAAAGGTGTAATGTCGCATTTCAGTACTGCACGTTCCAGGGGAAAAAGTGTATTGGTTCTTGGAGTTTAAAACATGGACACCTTTTCACGTTTTCAAAAAACACTATTAGAAGAATGTGTCCTCTCTTGGTTTTGTGTCTGTGTGTTGATTTTGTGAAAGGCAAATGCCAATTGTCCTGTGCAATTTGGTTGGTTATGCAGAGCCAATTTAATGAAATGTGCAAATTTCACTTTGATAAGTAACCTTTTTGAAGGAAACACTATAAATGGACAATAGAGAAAATAAGAGATGGAGTGGGCCCGTGGATTCGCCAACAGAGGATTGGGACGGACAAAAATGGTAGGAGAATCACTTTTCAAGCAGGGGTTGTATTACATTACAGGTGGTGACAAATAGCGGCAAGTGGGCTCGGGCGAAGGCCAGAAGTTGGTACACCTACATATCAGTTTGCACAAGGAGGTGAATCAGGGGTGCTAAGAACAAACCGGGTGGGGGTGACATGTCTTTGCATGGCTGCACTTACATCGACCTGCTTGTTGATGAGGGCCTTTGCTTACATTTTGCTCTTTTTCAGGGAGGAAGCAATACCAGGGTAATAAAGGGAAAACCACATAGGTAAAAAAAAGGAGCAGATATGGTGGCTTATCCTCAATTTATACAAAATGTGCGGAAATAAATACAAATAGTGGCAAGTACAGCGCTGGAAAGGGAGGCCAAAGGAATTATGGGTCATGAGTAGAACTGCCATAGCAGTGATTTTGAGCTTGCCTGACATTGAGGGGCAGAAGGGTGCGCAGGCGGAAAGCAGGGGGCTAGAAAGATGTGGCGGGAACTCAGAAATGAGGAGCAGGGTTTCTCTGGAAAGAGGGAAACGTTTGAAGGTAATTATGGCCGACGGCTCCATCTTGGTCACACCAAGAACTCTACTAGGACTCCCCACTAATAGGGAATATCGCCCATCAAGAACCGTTTTTTTGGTAGGGGACACTGAATCTGAGCTTGAACATCAATGCCACAATTAATCCTGTGTGTCTGTAGTTTATTATCCCAGAGAAGAAGAGAGGAGAAATGTGTTAGGCGGGGACAAAGGTGGCCAGGAGGAGCTAGAGTTTGGAGCTTCCACCTTTGCCAGAGGAAGCCCAGATCCCCTCCATGTTTGGGCCTTTTATGCGGGATCCAGGAGTGTGGGTGGACTGTCATTCACTCTGGGCAACGGTGCAAAGGATAAGGGGATACTAGTGCCCCTGTGTCCCACCCAATCATCCAGTTGAAGTATCGCTCCATAAGGAGCATGATGGCAACATTACACATCAGCTGTCGCATTTCCTAGGTAACGGGGTGTTCTTAGATAGCCCGTCCGATGTCAGGGGGGTTCTTAGAAAGAAGACCACTATTCAGGTGTCTCTCTCAGGCGATGTTGCCTGGGTTTGTGAAGGGACTTCTTCTGCAGAGGTTGGCAAATACCCCTATGGGAAGGGGAGGCTCAGAAGTTTCCTTTGTTGTTTTGCTGTTGTGGCCTTTGGACAGTTTGGTGTACCAAAGGAAGTGCGGTGCGTCAACTAGAAGGGTGGCGTAACCCATGGTGGAGGAAAGTAGGACTATATCCGCAAGGAAAGAGGAGGGGGTCATCCAATGGGTTCACGATGCAACAAATGAAGATGCAAACGAGTGGAGTGGCCTAATCAGAGGGACGCAGCACCCACAAGGAAAAGGAATAGTCGAGGGTCTAGTGCCGTAGCCCAAGGGAAGTGGGATGGGGTCAGCAAGCTGAGGGCCCTAGTCCGTGTTAATGGCTGTCATCACAGATGCAGGATAGGATGAGCTGGGAGCCCTGGGACCAGCAATAAAAGGCTGGTGGTTGATACCCCAGGAAACAGGAAAGGGGCTAACAGGGCTGCCCTCCTCATCCCATGCATCTGGCACTAGTGATACCTGTGGAGAAGGGCAGCCATAATGGCCAATACCATAATCACCTCCATTTCTTAAAATAATTGGTGTCTACACTTTTGAGACCAGTGCACTGATAAGGGTGTGTTCAGGTTTTTTTTCTACATCCCACCGTGGGTCAAAACCCCACAGTATGGAGTCAGAGTGGTGTTGGGGGTAAGGGGCCAGGGCTAAAGCAAGATTCATTGTCCTGTACTTGGTCTTGGGAGGGAATAATAGGGCTATGTTAGTGTTATTGAAGTTCACTACCAATGTGAGGGTCAAGGGGATTCTTCCAGTGTGCTCCTGATGCTTCCCTGGCTTGGTTAATGCCTGCCAAGGTGCGTCACTGGGCCTGTTGATGCCTGCCAAGGTGCCTCACTGGGCCTGTTGAGGCCTGCCAAGGTGCGTCACTGGGTCTGTTGATGCCTGCCAAGGTGCGTCACTGGGTCTGTTGATGCCTGCCAAGGTGCGTCACTGGGTCTGTTGATGCCTGCCAAGCTGCTTTGTTGGGTCTGTTGATGTCTGTCAAGGTGCTTTGCTGGGTCTGTTGATGTCTGTCAAGGTGCTTTGCTGGGTCTGTTGATGCCTGCTAAGGTGCTTCTCTGGGTCTGTTGATGCCTGCCAAGGTGCTTTGTTGGGTCTGTTGATGTCTGTCAAGGTGCTTTGCTGGGTCTGTTGATACCTGTCAAGGTGCTTCTCTGGGTCGGTTGATGCCTGCCAAGGTGCGTTGCTGGGCCTGTTGATGCCTGCCACTGTGCTTCGCTGGGTCTGTTGATGGCTGCTAAGGTGTGTCTCTGCCCCTGTTGATCCCTGCCAAGGTGCTTCGCTGGGTCTGTTGATGCCTGCCAAGGTGCATCACTGGGTCTGTTGATGCCTTTTAAGGTGCTTCAATGGGTCTGTTGATGCCTGCCAAGGTGCTTCAATGGGTCTGTTGATGCCTGCCATGGTGCTTCTCTGGGTCTGTTGATGCCTGCCAAGGTGCTTTGTTGGGTCTGTTGATGTCTGTCAGGTGCTTTGCTGGGTCTGTTGATGCCTGCTAAGGTGCTTCTCTGGGTCTGTTGATGCCTGCCAAGGTGCGTCACTGGGCCTGTTGATGCCTGTTAAGGTGTTTCACTGGGTCTGTTGATGCCTGCCAAGGTGCTTTGTTGGGTCTGTTGATGTCTGTCAGGTGCTTTGCTGGGTCTGTTGATGCCTGCTAAGGTGCTTCTCTGGGTCTGTTGATGCCTGCCAAGGTGCGTCACTGGGTCTGTTGATGCCTGTTAAGGTGCTTCACTGGGTCTGTTGATGCCTGCCAAGGTGTGTCACTGGGTCTGTTGATGCCTGCCAAGGTGTGTCACTGGGTCTGTTGATGCCTGTTAAGGTGCTTAGCTGGGTCTATTGATGCCTGCCAAGGTGCTTCTCTGGGCACTGTTGATGCCTGCCAAGGTGCTTTGTTGGGTCTGTTGAAGTCTGTCAAGGTGCTTTGCTGGGTCTGTTGATGCCTGCTAAGGTGCTTCTCTGGGTCTGTTGATGCCTGCCAAGGTGCTTCGCTGGGTCTGTTGATGCCTGCTAAGGTGCCTCTCTGGCCCTGTTGATGCCTGCCAAGGTGCTTCTCTGGGTCTGTTGATGCCTGCCAAGGTGCTTCGCTGGGTCTGTTGATGTCTACCAAGGTGCTTCTCTGGGTCTGTTGATGCCTGCCAAGGTGCTTCACTGGGTCTGTTGTTGTCTATCAAGGTGATTATCTGGGTCTGTTGATACCTGCCAAGGTGCATCACTGGGCCTGTTGATGCCTGTCAAGGTGCTTCGCTGGGTCTGTTGATGCCTACCAAGGTGATTCTCTGGGCCTGTTGATGCCTGTCAAGGTGATTTGCTGGGCCTGTTGATGCCTGCCATGGTGCTTCGCTGGGTCTGTTGATGCCTGCTAAGGTGCTTCTCTGGCCCTGTTGATGCCTGCCAAGGTGCGTCGCTGGGCCTGTTGATGCCTGCTAAGGTGCTTCGCTGGGTCTGTTGATGCCTGCTAAGGGGCCTCTCTGGCCCTGTTGATGCCTGCCAAAGTGCTTCGCTGGGCATGTTGATGGCTGCCAAGGTGCTTCGTTGGCTCTATTTATGCCTGCCAAGGTGCTTCACTGGGTCTGTTGATGCCTGCCAAGTTACTTCTCTGGGCCTCTTGATGCCTGCCAAGGTGCTTCGCTGGGTCTGTTGATGCCTGCCAAGGTGCGTCACTGGGTCTGTTGATGCCTGCCAAGGTGCTTTCCCGGGCATGTTGATGGCTGCCAAGGTGTTACGTTGGCTCTGTTAATGCCTGCCAAGATGCTTCACTGGGTCTGTTGATGCCTGCCAAGGTACTTCGCTGGGTCTGTTAATGCCTGTCAAGGTGCTTCTCTGGGCCTGTTGATGCCTGCCAAGGTGCTTCGCTGGGTCTGTGGATGCCTGCCAAGGTGATTTGCTGGGCCTGTTGATGCCTGCCACGGTCTGTTGATGCCTGCCAAGGTGCTTCTCTGGCCCTGTTGATGCCTGCCAAGGTGCTCCGCTGGGTCTGTAGATGCCTGCCAAGGTGCTTCTCTGGGTCTGTTGATGCCTGCCAAGGTGCTTCTCTGGGCCTGTTGATGCGTGCCAAGGTGCGTCGCTGGGCCTGTTGATGCCTGCCAAGGTGCTTCGCTGGGTCTGTTGATGTCTGCCAAGGTGCTTCTCTGGGCCTGTTGATGCCTGCCAAGGTGAGTCGCTGGGCCTGTTGATGCCTGCCAAGGTGCTTCGCTGGGTCTGTTGATGTCTGTCAAGGTGCTTTGCTGGGTCTGTTGATGCCCGCTAAGGTGCTTCTCTGGCCCTGTTGATGCCTGCCAAGCTGCTTCTCTGGGCCTGTTGATGCCTGCCAAGGTGCGTCGCTGGGCCTGTTGATACCTGCCAAGGTGCTTTGCTGGGTCTGTTGATGTCTGTCAAGGTGCTTTGCTGGGTCTGTTGATGCCTGCCAAGGTGCTTCGCTGGGTCTGTTGATACCTGCCAAGGTGTGTCGCTGGGTCTGTTGATGCCTGTCAAGGTGCTTTGTTGGCTCTGTTGATGCCTGCCAAGGTGCTTCACTGGGTCTGTTGATGCCTGCCAAGGTACTTCTCTGGGTCTGTCGATGCCTGTCAAGGTGCTTCTCTAGGCCTGTTGATGCCTGCCAAGGTGCTTCGCTGGGTCTGTGAAGGCCTGCCAAGGTGCGCCACTGGGTCTGTTGATGCCTGCTAAGTTGCTTCTATGGGCCTGTTGATGCCTGCCAAGGTGCGTCGCTGGGCCTGTTGATGCCTGGCAAGGTGCGTCGATGGGCCTGTTGATGCCTGCCAAGGTGCTTCGCTGGGTCTGTTGATGCCTGTCAAGGTTTTTCTCTGGGCCTGTTGATGCCTGTCAAGGTGCTTCTCTTGGCCTGTTGATGCCTGTCAAGGTGCTTCTCTTTCCTGCTTGGGTAGAGTGATTTGAAATGTCCCTAGATGTAGCCTAGAGCTCTCTCTCTGCGGTAATAAATGGAGGGCCTGGGCTGGGCTGACCAGACCTGTTGCAGATTATAGTGTACTGAGCTGCTTGCCACTGATTGCTGACACGCAGCAGGGGCGGGCATAAAGAGACCCCAGGGTTGAAGGGATCCGTTTCGATTAGTCATGTCTATGTAAGACAGACCTGGTTGGCTGTGTTCCGTAGAACATTCCCAGAGAGAGAGGCCCAGCCACGTGTGGCAAGGGAAAATAGCCTTGACGGTAACAAGTGAGAGGGAGAACTGCCTGCCTACCCCGACTAGGTGAACCCTGAGGTATTTTGCAAGAAATGTGACTGCCAGCCCCTCGGCCATTCCCTTTGAAGGTCTGGTACTTTTGCGAGATGAGGAGACTGGGCGAACCATAACAGCAAGAGTGGAGCCTGCCTCAAATTTCTGGTGGGCTGAGGGACAGTTTTAAAAAGCAGGTCACGAGTGGTGCCATACGTGACAATGCCCAATGCCCTTCCATGGGTCGGGGTGCATTGATATAGGCAGGCCAAGGTTCTCTCCTCCACCACAATATGTTTGCTGCTGCCTGTTAATGAATCTTTACACTTAAACACTCTGTTCGCCCAGGTACCCAGCCTGACAGGCTCGTTTTATAGTACCGTTTCGATCGCCATCACAAACTGAGTGACACTGCAGAGGGCAACTGAGTGACAGTACAGAGGGCTGCCTTCCCCTTCCACAAATGTAGCAGTGCTTAAGCCCTCCCAAGCAGCGCTGGTCATCGGGCCGGCTCTCGCCGGATCCGAGATCCGGCACCAGGTGTGTAGCCGGATCTCGGGATCCGGCCAGAGTCAGCCGCCCCAAACCCGTGCTCTGTGCTGGGGAGAAGGGAAAAGAAAAAGAAAAAAGCACCCGCGAGCAAACTGTAACTTCCTCTGGTGACCCCATGCAAGAGGTCATAAGAGGAAGTTACAGTCCTCAGTCACGACCCGGACCTCAGCCACGACCAGGTTTATTTATTTATGCAATGTTTGTCCGATACATGGGTATCCGACAAACATTGCATAAATAAATACCCCTATTAACAACACATACGATGCAGCCACCCAACTGCTTTGTTTGTTTGTTTGTTTTATTATTTGTAATGCGCACCTAACCCAGAGGTAGCAGGGTGCAAGAGCAACAAGAGGATTGTATAGCTTAAGTTACCTAAGACATTATAGGTATAGTACAGCTATGGTTACAGTGCTGGCCACATCATCAGCGTTAAACAGAATACAATAAGTCATATTTACATACAATATGCAAGATTTACAATTTTATGCTATGGCCTAATATGTACAGGGAGCAGAAGATCAGCAGTATATGAATGAATTGTTATGTTCCTTAATCCACAGGATAACATTAGATCTAAAATGTAGGTAGGGAAGGTCTTCCCTTAGGGCAGGTGCTAGGGAGTTCCAGTGTTGTGCTGCTTTGACAGGAAAGCTATTCCCCCCTGTCATAGTACGTTTAAAGGTTGGCACCAGTAAGAGGTTGGAGTTGGCCTTTCTGGAAGGACAGCATGATACTTGTCTAGTGAATCTCGTAGTGAGGTATTGAGGGGCAGATTGGTGGAGACATTTATGAGTCAAGGAGACAGATTTAAGGAAGATCTTTCAGAGGGGAGCTGCAGAAGCTGTGCCGTGTGGGGTTCAAGCAAAGGAAAACGTTGCTTAAGGTGAACAGAAATCAGTGTTTGAATAGTACCCAAGGGGAAGTTTTTTTTAAAATAAAATGGGTTGCACATTGTGCATTTTAAAGAATATTTACTCAGGAACACTGGTCAAAACTATTTTCCACATAGTGAAGTAACTCATCACCGGTGCCATGGAAGTGGTTTAAAGTGGAATTGATATATAGTTTGGAAAAGAAGCAGCGTGAAAGGAATAGCGCCGCTTTAAACTATTATTTTGAATATTTCCTTTGATCGGAGGTCAACTGCCAGCTCTGCCCCCTTAACCCTTCCTCCTCTGGCACCGCCCCCCAAACTCCACCCCCACCCGGCCCTTGTGGAATCCCCAACCCATTTTTTTCCATTTCCACCACTGCTCCCAAGCCAGAGGCAAGCTCCACCACTGCATTAAAGCTCTAGATAAACACGTCTAATGCCGGCTTTCAGACGGAGACATATGGACACCTTTTTGTATATCCCACTGTGATGGGCCTGGGGGTCCGATTTGATTAACAAGTAGCACGTGCCCTACCCTTAGCAAGACAGATGTGTGTCCTATGAACAGAAGGCAACCACCTGGGGAGCCTATCAGCAGTGCCTCATAAGCCACGCCCCTAACATTGGTCACCACTTCCTGTTCTAGCACAGAGGCCTCCACACCGGAAGGACATTGGTGGGCTGCCTTATAGATTGGACATAAAACAGAAACATGCAGGGTGTCACAAGCCCAACCCTTGTCCTATGAGAACATCTGGGGAAAAAATAGGTTACCACACAAAAGAGGGCCGGGGTGCAGGGGCCTACCCGGAAATCTCCAAGAGTTACCCATAGGCCAGTCCAGCCCTGGAAACATGGACATGGTTGGCTGGATGCCACGTGCAGCCGGGAAGCAGGGTCTCGCGGCCATTTGATGGAAGGTCTGTAAAATAGAGGATACATACAGCGGTTGACTGGGACCCACAAGAGGCCCTGGAAATAGTTTTCAAAGTGGGACCATATAAAAATGTTCAGCAAGCCCACCCGTTTCCCTATGAGAACATTCGGAAATAAAGTAGGTTACCACACAAGAGGCCGAGTGCACAGAGGACTACAGATAAATCTCCTGAGTTCCATATAGGCCAGAGCACCCGTCCCGCCCCGCACAGGAGACGCCCAGTGTGCAGAGGCCTACTGGGAAACCTCCAGAGTTCCCTAAAGGCCAGACCGCCCGCACAGAAGAGTCCCAGGGCGCAGAAGCCTACCGGGAAACCTCCAGAGTTCCCTAGAGGCGAGACCATCCGTCCCACCCGCACAGGAGAGGCCCATTGTGCAGAGGCCGGCTGGGAAATCTCCAGAGTTCCCTTTAGGCCAGACCACCCATCCCGCCCGCACAGAAGAGGCCCAGGGCACAGAGGCCGGCCGGGAAACCTCCAGAGTTTCCTATAGGCCAGACCACCTGTCCCACCCGCACAGAAGAGTCCCAGGGTGCAGAGGCCTACCGGGAAACCTCCAGAGTTCCCTATCAGCCAGACCACCCCTCCTGCCCCGCACAGAAGAGTCCCAGGGCGCAGAAGCCTACCGGGAAACCTCCAGAGTTCCCTATAGGCGAGACCATCCGTCCCACCCACACAGGAGAGGCCCAGTGTGCAGAGGCTGGCCGGGAAATCTCCAGAGTTCCCTTTAGGCCAGACCACCCGTCCCGCCCGCACAGAAGAGGCCCAGGGCACAGAAGCCGGCCGGGAAACCTCCAGAGTTTCCTATAGGCCAGACCACCTGTCCCGCCCGCACAGAAGAGTCCCAGGGTGCAGAGGCCTACTGGGAAACCTCCAGAGTTCCCTATTGGCCAGACCCCCCCTCCTGCCCCGCACAGAAGAGTCCCAGGGCGCAGAGGCCTACCGGGAAACCTCCAGAGTTCCCTATAGGCAAGACCATCCGTCCTGCCCGCACAGGAAAGGCCCAGTGTTCAGAGGCCGGCCGGGAAATCTCCAGAGTTCCCTTTCGGCCCGACCACCCGTCCCGCCCACACAGAAGAGGCCCAGTGTGCAGAGCCCTACTGAGAAACCTCCAGAATTCCGTATCGGCCAGACCACCCGTCCCGCCTGCACAGAAGAGGCCCAGTGTGCAGAGGCCTACTGGGAAACCTCCAGAGTTCCCTTTAGGCCAGACCACCCGTCCCGCCCACACAGAAGAGGCCCAGTGTGCAGAGCCCTACTGAGAAACCTCCAGAATTCCGTATAGGCCAGACAACCCGTCCCGCCCCTCACAGAAGAGACCCAGGGCGCAGAGGCCTACCGAGAAACCTTCAGAGTTCCCGATAGGTCGGTCCACGCCTACCGCCCCGCACAGAAGAGGCCCAGGGTGCAGAGGCCGGCCAGGAAATCTCCAGAGTTCCCTTTAGGCCAGAACACCCGTCCCACCCCGCATAGAAGAGGCCCAGTGTGCAGAGGCCTACTGGGAAACCTCCAGAGTTCCGTATAGCCCAGCCCACCCCTGTCGTCCCACACAGAAGAGGCACAGGGCGCAGAGGCCTACTGGTAAACCTCCAGAATTCCCTATAGGCCAGACCGCCCCTCCCTCCCCGCACAGAAGAGGCCCAGGGCACAAAGGCCGGCCGGGAAATCTCCAGATTTCCCTTTAGACCGGTCCTCCCCTGCATATATAATTACATTGTGTTTCCCAGTCACATGTTGTGAAGCACAGGTATGGAACGGAGGATGTCATTTCTCTGGAGCACATCTCCATCATCGAGACACACTTCCTGCACGGGCCTTAAATAAACAGGAAGGCCTCAGTCGGTCCAGAGTCCCCTTTCTGCTGCACTTCTAAAACCCATCAACATTTAGCCAGAGAATACCACTGGGGATTCCCATGGCTTTACGAGGCTGGGATGAGGGCTGGAGTTCTGCAGAGGCTTGTTTAAATGTACCCCTTCTAGTTAGCACCAGGATGGGGCCTGCCAGCCCACTGCATCATGCTCATTTTCAGGCTGCTCTCTGCCTCCTCCTCTCCTTCCCTCATCTCTGACTGCCTGTCTGCCATCCAGGAGTGTTGTGCCGCCAATGACCTCTGCCTTAATGCCAGTAAGACTGCGATTCTACTCATCGGCACACCTTCCCCCTCCTTCCCTGCATCACTCTGGCCGGCCTCTCTTGGCCCTCTTCCTACTCCCACCTGCAAGGCCAAAAACTTTGGGGTCTTCTTCGACTCCACACTCTCCTTCTCTCCTCACATCTCTGACGTCTCTAAGAAGTCATACTACCAGCTGCACCTCCTCAAAGGTATTCTTCCTTTCCTCTCTTTCCCCCAGAATCTCACTGTCTCCTGAGCCCTGGTTCTCTATAGGCTGGACTATTGTAACATCCTCTACGTAAATCTGCCTGCCTCTACTCTCCGCCCTCTGCAACTTATCCAGAACAGAACTGCAAGACTTATCCTTGGACTCAAGCCCAGGGATCATATCTCTCCAGGACTGAAATCTCTGCACTGGCTCCCAGTGGCTGCGAGGATTAAGTTCAAAACCCTCTGCATTGTCCACAAGGCCTTCTGGGGCCTGGGGCCGCAATACCTTCAACTCTCTCTTCCTAAATATCTTCCCTCTCGAGCGCTTCGCTCATCTGCCTCTAACTCCCTCAGGGTCAGTCGCTTCTCCAAGCAACGAGTTGGTGGCAGATCTCTCTCCTCGGCAGGGGCCTCCCTCTGGAACAGCCTTCCTGCCTCCCTGAAACTTGAGGACAACCATCTCCAGTTCCGGAAGCACATCAAGACCTTCCTCTTTGCTTCTGCTTTCTCTCCCCCGCTCCCTTGCTGAGTTCTTGACAGTAACTGCACTGGTCACCTGGTCACTCTTTCCATCCCGGGCCCTGGCCCTGGCAGATGCCCATCTCCACTGCCTCCCTGGCAACCCCTGCACTTTGTGACTGTTTTCTGTATTCCTGCAGCCCTCCTACCTGCACCTATCTCTGCACTTACCTTGCACTTGCCACTTGCTGGCCGTTTTTATTATTTATTCTACGATCCTATGTACTGCACTTTTCCCCTATCCTTTACCCCTCGCACTTTTCCCTTTCCCCCTTCCCATGCACTTGCGCATTCTGAATGATACATCACCTAGTAAGATCGTTGTCTGTTTTTCCCTTGTTCCCCCTCCCTTGCCTCGTCGCACCTTGAAACACTTGTGTATAGGCACGTTATAAATGCCATATCATATGATATCATGTTCACAGGGTCATCATAACTTAAAGGCTGTGCCCTGCCAAGCTTGCTTATATATGGCACGATTCCTGCATTATGGGTATTCCTCTCGATGTTGTTTAGTCGTATGTTATGGCTTAATTATCAACGAATCACCTGAACAAAAAAGTAGAAAGGATGCCCTTTCTTAATTTAGAGATTCTAAGAAAAATGCAGACTACCTTATTCACAAAGTTGTCTTGCGCATTTCTCTGTCATGAGCGCCAGAAACATCCCTGGACATTGAGGTAGGGCAGGTTCCCGTCTTCAGAGCACAGGCACAGTTCGTTGACTCTGTATCTCCAGATGTTTCGACTACACCTTCTATCAACCCTAGCCAGCATAGTCAATGTGAAGAGATCATGGGAGTCCTAGGCCGAAACATCTGGAGAGCCGAAGGTTGCCCTGCCCAGCGATGATCTACTGTCATGGCAAAAGGAGGGCCAGAGAACTCAGGGCTCACTAAGTCTTATTTAATCATGTTTATTGCATAACACAAATGGTCCCAGAGAATAGGAGGTACTAGATAGAAGACTAGGAGACTTTCAAAGTAAATCCTGACAGTTCAAGGTTTTTAAAGGAGCGTAGTCCATCAGTCCCTCACTTCCCTGGGACTCCACCTCCTGATGGTCAAACAAATCACTCAGTCGATGGCATTTTAAGAGTCCCCTCCACATCTTTTGTGCTTGGCTTGGGTCCTTCTGCTGATGCACTTTAGACAGGATGATGAGCTCTCTTTCCGGAGTCCTACTTACCTGTTGGTCACCTAAGGGTGCGGACCTGCTTCAGGTTTTCCATGCTTGGCTCATGTTCCTCCAGCTCCACTGCACCCATGGAGCTTTAGAGGTGCACCCTGGCAAACTGGTAAGCGACTCGCCCAGCCGTTGCCAGCGCAGGTAGAACAGGTGCTTCTTTTGCAAGACCTCTCTATGCCTCTTCTCAACTTCCTGCACCAATTCCCTTTCTCCTCCATCTCATTTCTCCTATTCGTGTTGGATACCAACAGCGTTCCAAACCTCTTCACCTCTGCTCCTTGCTTGTCTTCCTCATCGACACCTGCAGTTATACATCCCTCTTCACCTCTCCTCCTTGCGCATCTTCCTCATCAACACCTGCAGTGATCCGTCCCTCTTTACCTCTCCTCCTTGCTCGTCTTCCTCATGGACACCTGCAGTGATCTGTCCCTCTTCACCTCTCCTCCTTGCTTGTCTTCCTCATCGACACCTGCAGTGATCCACCCCTTTTCACCTCTACTCCTAGCTAATCTTCCTCATCGACACCTGCAGTGATTCGTCCCTCTTCACCTCTCCTCCTTGCTTGTCTTCCTCATTGACACCTGCAGTGATCCGTCCCTCTTCACCTCTTCTTCTTGCTTGTCTTCCTCATTGACAACTACAGTGATCCATCCCTCTTCACCTCTCCTCCTAGCTTGTCTTCCTCATCGACACCTGCAGTGATCTATCCCTCTTCACCTCTCCTCTTGCTTGTCTTCCTCATCGACACCTGCAATGATCCACCCCTCTTCACCTCTCCTCCTTGCTTGTCTTCCTCATCGACACCTGCAGTGATCCACCCCATCTCAGCTCTCCTCCTTGCTCGTCATGGACACCTGTAGTGATCGGCCCCTCTTCACCTCCCCTCCCTTCTCATCTTCCTCATCTACATCTGCAGTGATCCACCCCTCTTCACCTCTCCTCCTAGCTCGTCTTCCTCATCGACACTTGCAGTGATCCATCCCTCTTCACTTCTCCTCATTGCATGTCTTCCTCATCAGCACCTGCAGCGATCCGTCCCTCTTCACCTCTCCTCCTTGCTTGTCTTCCTCATCGACACCTGCAGTGATCTATCCCTCTTCACCTCTCCTCTTGCTTGTCTTCCTCATCGACACCTGCAATGATCCACCCCTCTTCACCTCTCCTCCTTGCTTGTCTTCCTCATCGACACCTGCAGTGATCCACCCCATCTCAGCTCTCCTCCTTGCTCGTCATGGACACCTGTAGTGATCGACCCCTCTTCACCTCCCCTCCCTTCTCATCTTCCTCATCTACATCTGCAGTGATCCACCCCTCTTCACCTCTCCTCCTAGCTCGTCTTCCTCATCGACACTTGCAGTGATACATCCCTCTTCACTTCTCCTCATTGCATGTCTTCCTCATCAGCACCTGCAGCGATCCGTCCCTCTTCACCTCTCCTCCTTGCTTGTCTTCCTCATCGACACCTGCAGTGATCCACCCCTTTTCACCTCTACTCCTAGCTCATCTTCCTCATCAACACCTGCAGTGATCCATCCCTCTTCACCTCTCCTCCTTGATCGTCTTCCTCATCGACACCTGCAGTGATCTATCCCCATCACCTCTGCTCCTTGCTCATCTTCATCATCGACACCTGCAGTGATCCATTCCTCTTAAACTCTCCTCCTTGCTCGTCTTCCTCATCGACACCTGCAGTGATCCGCCCCTCTTCAACTCTCCTCCTATCTCGTCTTCCTCTTCGACACCTGCAGTGATCCGTCCCTCTTCACCTCTCCTCCTAGCTTGTCTTCCTCATCGACACCTGCAGCGATCCACCTCTCCACAGCTCTCTTCCTTGCTTGTCTTCCTCATCAACAACTGCAGTGACCCACCCCTCTTCATCTCTCCTCCTAGCTCGTCTTCCTCATTGACACTTGCAGTGATCTGTCCCCATCACCTCTTCTCCTTGCTCATCTTCGTCATTGACAACTGCAGTGGTCCGTCCCTCTCCTCCTTGTTTGTCTTCCTCATCGACACCTGCAGTGATCCACCTCACTTCACCTCTCCTCCTTGCTGGTCTTCCTCATCGACAGCTGCAGTGATCCACCCCTCCACAGCTCTCTTCCTTGCTTGTCTTCCTCAACACCTGCAGTAATGCACCCCTCTTCACCTCCCCTTCTAGCTCGTCTTCCTCATTGACACCTGCAGTGATTTTCCCCATCACCTCTCCTCCTTGCTCATCTTCGTCATTGACAACTGCAGTGGTCCGTCCCTCTCCTCCTTGTTTGTCTTCCTCATCGACACCTGCAGTGATCCACCTCACTTCACCTCTCCTCCTTGCTGGTCTTCCTCATCGACAGCTGCAGTGATCCACCCCTCCACAGCTCTCTTCCTTGCTTGTCTTCCTCAACACCTGCAGTGATCCAGCGCTCTTCACCTCTCCTCCTTGCTTGTCTTCCTCATCGACACCTGCAGTGATCTGTCCCGCTTCACCTCTCCTCCTAGCTCATCTTCCTCATCAACAGCTGCAGTGATCCACCCCTCTTTGCCTCTCCTCCTAGCTCATCTTCCTCATCGAAACCTACAGTGATCCGTCCCTCTTCACTTCTCCTCCTTGCTTGTCTTCCTCATCGACACCTGCAGTGATCCATCCCTCTTCACCTCTCCTCCTAGCTCATCTTCCTCATCGACACCTGCAGTGATCCATCCCCATCACCTCTCCTCCTTGCTCAACTTCCTCATCAACACCTGCAGTGATCCACCCTTCTTCGCCTCTCCTCCTAGCTCATCTTCCTCATCGACACCTTCAATGATCCATCCCTCTTCACCTCCCCTCCTAGCTCGTCTTCCTCATCGACACCTACAGTGATCTGTCCCTCTTTACCTCTCCTCCTAGCTCGTCTTCCTCATCGACACCTACAGTGACCCATCCCTCTTCACCTCACCTCCTTGCTTTTCTTCCTCATCGAAACCTGCAGTGATCCACCCCTCTTCACCTCTCCTCCTTGCTTCACTTCCTCATCGACACATGCAGTGATCCACCCCTCCACAGCTCCCTTCCTTGCTTGTCTTCCTCATCAACAACGGCAGTGATCCACCCCTCTTCCCTTCTCCTCCTAGCTCGTCTTCCTCATTGACACTTGCAGTGATCTGTCCCCATCACCTCTTCTCCTTGCTCATCTTCGTCATTGACAACTGCAGTGGTCCGTCCCTCTCCTCCCTGTTTGTCTTCCTCATCGACACCTGCAGTGATCCACCCCTCTTCACCTCTCCTCCTTGCTTGTCCTCCTCATCGACAGCTGCAGTGATCCACCCCTCCACAGCTCTCTTCCTTGCTTGTCTTCCTCAACACCTGCAGTGATCCACCCCTCTTCACCTCTCCTCCTAGCTCGTCTTCCTCATCGACACCTGCAGTGATTGTCCCCATCACATCCCCTCCTTGCTCATCTTCCTCATCGACAACTGCAGTGATCCACCCCTCTTCACTTCTCCTCTTTGCTTGTCTAACTCATCGACAGCTGCAGTGATCCACCCCTCCACAGCTCTCTTCCTTGCTTGTCTTCCTCAACACCTGCAGTGATCCACCCCTCTTCATCTCTCCTCCTAGCTCATCTTCCTCATCGACACCTGCAGTGATTGTCCCCATCACCTCCCCTCCTTGCTCATCTTCCTCATTGACACCTGTAGTGATCCACCCCTCTTCACCTCTCCTCCTAGCTCGTCTTCCTCATCGACACCTGCAGTGATCTGTCCCAATCACCTCTCCTCCTTGCTCATCTTCCTCATTGACACCTGCTGGGATCTGCCCCTCTTCACATCTTCTCTTAGCTTGTCTTCCTCATCGACACCTGCAGTGATCCATCCCTCTTCACCTCCCCTCCTAGCTCGTCTTCCTCATCGACACCTGCAGTGATCTGTCCCTCTTTACCTCTCCTCCTAGCTCGTCTTCCTCATCGACACCTACAGTGATCCATCCCTCTTCACCTCACCTCCTTGCTTTTCTTCCTCGACACCTGCAGTGATCCACCCCTCTTCACCTCTCCTCCTTGCTTAACTTCCTCATCGACACCTGCACTGATCCACCCCTCCACAGCTCTCTTCCTTGCGTGTCTTCCTCATCAACAACTGCAGTGAGCCACCCCTCTTCACCTCTCCTCCTAGCTCGTCTTCCTCATTGACGCTTCCAGTGATCTGTCCCCATCACCTCTCCTCCTTGCTCATCTTCCTCATTGACAACTGCAGTGGTCCCTCCCTCTCCTCCTTGTTTGTCTTCCTCATCGACACCTGCAGTGATCCACCCCTCTTTACCTCTCCTCCTTGCTTGTCTTCCTGATCGACAGCTGCAGTGATCCACTCCTCCACAGCTCTCTTCCTTGCTTGTCTTCCTCAAAACCTGCAGTGATCCACCCCTCTTCACCTCTCCTCCTAGCTCTTCTTCCTCATCGACACCTGCAGTGATTTTCCCCATCACCTCTCCTCCTTGCTCATCTTCCTCATTGACAACTACAGTGATCCGTCCCTCTTCACCTCTACTCCTAGCTCGTCTTCCACATCGACACCTGCAGTGATCTGTCCCTCTTCGTCTCTCTTCCTTGGTCATCTTCCTCATCGACACCTGTGGTGATCCATCCCTCTTCACCTCTCCTCCTAGCTCGTCTTCCTCATCGACACCTGCAGTGATCTGTCCCTCTTCACCTCTCCACCTTGCTCGTCTTCCTTATTGACACCTGCAGTGATCCACCCCTTTTCACCTCTCCTCCTTGCTCATCTTCCTCATCGACACCTGCAGTGATCTGTCCCTCTTCACCTCTCCTCCTTGCTTGTCTTCCTCATCGACACCTGCAGTGTTCCACCCCTCTTCACCTCTCCTCCTTGCTCATCTTCCTCATTCACAACTGCAGTGATCCGTCCCTCTCCTCCTTGCTTGTCTTCATCATCGACACCTGCAGTGATCCACCCCTCTTCACCTCTCCTCCTTGCTTGTCTTCCTCATTGACAACTCCAGTGATCCGTCCCTCTCCTCCTTGCTTGTCTTCATCATCGACACCTGCAGTGATCCACCCCTCTTCACCTCTCCTCCTAGCTCGTCTTCCTCATTGACACCTGCAGTGATTGTCCCCATCACCTCCCCTCCTTGCTCATCTTCCTCATTGACAAGTGCAGTGATCCGTCCCTCTTCACCTATCCTCCTTGCTTGTCTTCTTCATCGACACCTGCAGTGATCCACCCCTCCACAGCTCTCTTCCTTGCTTGTCTTCCTCATCGACACCTGCAGTGTTCCACCCCTATTCACCTCTCCTCCTTGCTCATCTTCCTCATTGACAACTCCAGTGATCCGTCCCTCTCCTCCTTGCTTGTCTTCATCATCGACACCTGCAGTGATCCACCCCTCTTCACCTCTCCTCCTAGCTCGTCTTCCTCATTGACACCTGCAGTGATTGGCCCCATCACCTCCCCTCCTTGCTCATCTTCCTCATAGACAACTGCAGTGATCCGTCCCTCTTCACCTATCCTCCTGGCTTGTCTTCCTCATCGACACCTGCAGTGTTCCACACCTCCACAGCTCCCTTCCTTGCTTTTCTTCCTCATCAACACCTGCAGTGATCCACCCCTCTTCACCTCTCCTCCTAGCTCGTCTTCCTCATCGACACCTGCAGTGATCTGTCCCCATCACCTCTCCTCCTTGCTCATCTTCCTCATTTACACCTGCAGTGATCTGTCCCCATCACCTCTCATCCTAGCTTGTCTTCCTCATCGACACCTGCAGTGATCCACCCCTCTTCACATCTCCTCTTAGCTTGTCTTCCTCATCGACACCTACAGCGATCCGTCCCTCTTTACCTCTCCTCCTTGCTTGTCTTCATCATCTACACCTGCAGCGATCCATCCCGCTTTACCTCTCCTTCTTGCTTGTCTTCATCCTCTACACCTGCAGTGATCCACCCCTCTTCATCGCTCCTCCTAGCTCGTCTTCTTCATCGACTCCTGCAGTGATCCGTCCCATCACCTCTCCTCCTTGCTCATCTTCCTTATTGACACCTGCAGTGATGCACCCCTCTTCACCTCTCCTCCTGGCTTGTCTTCATCATCGACACCTGCATTGATCCGGCCCTCTTCACCTCTCCTACAAGCTCATCTTCCTCATCGACACCTGCATTGATCTGTCCCCGTCACCTCTACCCCTTGCTCATCTTCCTCATCGACACCTGCAGTGATCCATCCCTCTTCACCTGTCCTCCTTGCTTGTCTTCCTCATCAACAACTGCAGTGATCTACCTCCCTTCACCTCTCCTCCTTGCTTGTCCTCCTCATCGACACCTGCAGTGATCCACCCCTCCACAGCTCTCTTCCTTGCATGTCTTCGTCAGCAACACCTGCAGTTATCCACCCCTCTTCACCTCTCCTCCTTGCTCATCTTCCTAATCAACAACTGCAGTGATCCGTTCCTCTTCACCTCTCCTCCTTGCTTGTCTTTCTCATCGACACCTGCAGTTATCCACCCCTCTTCACCTCTCCTTCTTGCTTGTCTTCCTCATCGACATCTGCAGTGATCCACCCCTCCACAGCTCTCTTCCTTCCTTGCGTTCCTCATCAACACCTGCAGTTATCCACCCCTCTTCACCTCTCCTCCTAGCTCGTCTTCCTCATCGACACCTGCTTTGATCTGTCCCCATCACCTCTCCTCCTTGCTCATCTTCCTCATTGACACCTTCAGTGATCTATCCCCATTACCTCTCCTCCTAGTTCGTCTTCCTCATCGTCACCTGCAGTGATCCGCCCCTCTTCACATCACCTCTTAGCTTGTCTTCCTCATCGACACCTGCAGTGATCCCTCCCTCTTTACCTCTCCTCCTTGCTTGTCTTCACCATCTACAGTTCCAGTGATCTTCCCCTCTTCATCACTCCTCCTAGCTAGTCTTCCTCATGGACACCTGCAGTGTTCTATCCCCATTACCTCTACTCCTAGCTCATCTTTTTCATCCACACCTGCAGTGATCCGCCCCTCTTCACATCTCCTCTTAGCTTGTCTTCCTCATCGACACCTGCAGCAATCAGTCCCTCTTTACCTCTCCTCCTTCCTTGTCTTCATCATCTACACCTACAGTGATCCATCCCTCTTCATCGCTCCTCCTAGCTTGTCTTCCTCTTCGACACCTGCAGTAATCCGTCCCCATCACCTCTCCTCCTTGCTCGTCTTCCTTATCGACACCTGGAGTGATCCACCCCTCTTCATTTCTCCTCCTAGCTAATCTTCCTCATCAACACCTGCAGTGATTCGTCCCCATCAGCTCTCCTCCTTGCTCATCTTCCTCATCGACACCTGCAGTGATCCGTACCTCTTCACCTCTCCTCCTTGCTTTTCTTCATCATTTACACCTGCAGTGATCCACCCCTCTTCATCACTCCTCCTAGCTTGTCTTCCTCAACGACAACTGCAGTAACCTGTCCCCATCACCTCTCCTTCTTGCCCATCTTCCCATTGACACCTGCAGTGATCTTTCCCCATCACCTCTCCTCCTAGCTCGTCTTCCTCACCGACACCTGCAGTGATCCACCGCTCTTCACCTCTCCTCCTAGCTCGTCTTCCTCATTGTCACTTGCAGGTATCTGTCCCCATCACCTCTCCTCCTTGCTCATCTTCCTCATTGACAACTGCAGTGATCCGTCCCTCTCCTCCTTGCTTGTCTTCCTCATCGACACCTGCAGTGATCCACCTCTCTTCACCTCTCCTCCTTGCTTGTCTTTCTCATCAACAGCTGCAGTGATCCACCCCTCCACAGCTCTCTTCCTTGCTTGTCTTCCTCAACACCTGCAGTGATCCACCCCTCTTCACCTCTCCTCCTAGCTCGTCTTCCTCATCTACACCTGCAGTGATTGTCCCCATCACCTCCCCTCCTTGCTCATCTTCCTAATCGACAACTGCAGTGATCCACCCCTCTTCACCTCTCCTCCTTGCTTGTCTAACTCATCGACAGCTGCAGTGATCCACGCCTCCACAGCTCTCTTCCTTGATTGTCTTCCTCAACACCTGCAGTGATCCACCCCTCTTCATCTCTACTCCTAGCTCATCTTCCTCATCGACACCTGCAGTGATTGTCCCCATCACCTCCCCTCCTTGCTCATCTTCCTCATTGACACCTGTAGTGATCCACCCCTCTTCACCTCTCCTCCTAGTTCGTCTTCCTCATCGACGCCTGCAGTGATCTGTCCCAATCAGCTCTCCTCCTTGCTCATCTTCCTCATTGACACCTGCTGGGATCCGCCCCTCTTCACATCTCCTCTTAGCGTGTCTTCCTCATCGACACCTGCAGTGATCCATCCCTCTTCACCTCCCCTCCTAGCTCGTCTTCTCCTTCGACACCTGCAGTGATCTGTCCCTCTTCACCTCACCTCCTTGCTTTTCTTCCTCATCGACACCTGCAGTGATCCACCCCTCTTCACCTCTCCTCCTTGCTTCACTTCCTCATCGACACCTGCAGTGATCCACCTCTCCACAGCTCTCTTCCTTGCTTGTCTTCCTCATCAACAACTGCAGTGACCCACCCCTCTTCACCTCTCCTCCTAGCTCGTCTTCCTCATTGACACTTGCAGTGATCTGTCCCCATCACCTCTTCTCCTTGCTCATCTTCGTCATTGACAACTGCAGTGGTCCGTCCCTCTCCTCCTTGTTTGTCTTCCTCATCGACACCTGCAGTGATCCACCCCTCTTCACCTCTCCTCCTTGCTGGTCTTCCTCATCGACAGCTGCAGTGATCCACCCCTCCACAGCTCTCTTCCTTGCTTGTCATCCTCAACACCTGCAGTAATGCACCCCTCTTCACCTCTCCTTCTAGCCCGTCTTGCTCATTGACACCTGCAGTGATTTTCCCCATCACCTCTCCTCCTTGCTCATCTTCCTCATTGACAACTGCAGTGATCCGTCCCTCTTCTCCTTGCTTGTCTTCATCGTCGACACCTGCAGTGATCCACCGCTCTTCACCTCTCCTCCTTGCTTCTCTTCCTCATCGGCACCTGCAGTGATCTGTCCCGCTTCACCTCTCCTCCTAGCTCTTCTTCCTCATCAACAGCTGCAGTGATCCACCCCTCTTCACCTCTCCTCCTAGCTCATCTTCCTCATCGAAACCTACAGTGATCCGTCCCTCTTCACTTCTCCTTCTTGCTTGTCTTCCTCATCGACACCTGCAGTGATCCATCCCTCTTCACCTCTCCTCCTAGCTCATCTTCCTCATCGACACCTGCAGTGATCCGTCCCCATCACCTCTCCTCCTTGCTCAACTTCCTCATCAACACCTGCAGTGATCCACCCTCTACACCTCGACTCCTAGCTGATCTTCCTCATCAACAACTGCAGTGATCTGTCCCCTTCACCTCTCCTCCTTGCTAATCTTCCTCATTGACACCTGTAGTGATCCACCCCTCTTCACCTCTACTCCTAGCTCGTCTTCCTCATTGACACCTGCAGGGATCTGTCCCAATCACCTCTCCTCCTTGCTCATCTTCCTCATTGACACCTGCTCTGGGATCCGCCCCTCTTCAAATCTCCTCTTAGCTTGTCTTCCTCATGGACACCTGCAATGATCCATCCCTCTTCACCTCCCCTCCTAGCTCGTCTTCCTCATCGACACCTGCAGTGATCTGTCCCTCTTCACCTCACCTCATTGCTTTTCTTCCTCATCGAAACCTGCAGTGATCCATCCCTCTTCACCTCTCCTCCTTGCTTCACTTCCTCATCGACACATGCAGTGATCCACCCCTCCACAGCTCTCTTCCTTGCTTGTCTTCCTCATCAACAACTGCAGTGATCCACCCCTCTTCACCTCTCCTCCTAGCTCTTCTTCCTCGTTGACACTTGCAGTGATCTGTCCCCATCACCTCTTCTCCTTGCTCATCTTCGTCATTGACAACTGCAGTGGTCCGTCCCTCTCCTCCTTGTTTGTCTTCCTCATCGACACCTGCAGTGATCCACCCCTCTTCACCTCTCCTCCTTGCTTGTCTTCCTCATCGACAGCTGCAGTGATCCACCCCTCCACAGCTCTCTTTCTTGCTTGTCTTCCTCAACACCTGCAGTAATGCACCCCTCTTCACCTCTCCTCCTAGCTTGTCTTCCTCATTGACACCTGCAGTGATTTTCCCCATCACCTCTCCTCCTTGCTCATCTTCCTCATTGACAACTGCAGTGATCCGTCCCTCTTCACCTCTCCTCCTAGCTCGTCTTCCTCATCGACACCTGCAGTGATCTGTCCCTCTTCGCCTCTCCTCCTTGCTCATCTTCCTCATCGACACATGTGGTGATCCATCCCTCTTCACCTCTCCTCCTAGCTCGTCTTCCTCATTGACACCTGCAGTGATCTGTCCCTCGTCACCTCTCCTCCTAGCTCGTCTTCCTCATCGACACCTACAGTGATCCATCCCTCTTCACCTCTCCTCCTAGCTCGTCTTCCTCATCGACACCTGCAGTGATCTGTCCCAATCACCTCTCCTCCTTGCTCATCTTCCTCATCGACACCTGCAGTGATCCACCCCTCTTCACCTCTCCTCCTTGCTTGTCTTCCTCATCGACAGCTGCAGTGATCCACCCCTCCACAGCTCTCTTCCTTGCTTGTCTTCCTCAACACCTGCAGTGATCCACCCCTCTTCACCTCTCCTCCTAGCTCGTCTTCCTCATCAACACCTGCAGTGATTGTCCCCATCACCTCCCCTCCTTGCTCATCTTCCTCATCGACAACTGCAGTGATCCACCCCTCTTCACCTCTCCTCCTTGCTTGTCTAACTCATCAAAAGCTGCAGTGATCCACCCCTCCACAGCTCTCTTCCTTGCTTGTCTTCCTCAACACCTGCAGTGATCCACCCCTCTTCATCTCTCCTCCTAGCTCATCTTCCTCATCTACACCTGCAGTGATTGTCCCCATCACCTCCCCTCCTTGCTCATCTTCCTCATTGACACCTGTAGTGATCCACCCCTCTTCACCTCTACTCCTAGCTCGTCTTCCTCATCGACACCTGCAGTGATCTGTCCCAATCACCTCTCCTCCTTGCTCATCTTCCTCATTGACACCTGCTGGGATCCGCCCCTCTTCACATCTCCTCTTAGCTTGTCTTCCTCATCGACACCTGCAGTGATCCATCCCTCTTCACCTCACCTCCTTGCTTTTCTTCCTCATCGACACCTGCAGTGATCCACCCCTCTTCACCTCTCCTCCTTGCTTCACTTCCTCATCGACACCTGCAGTGATCCACCCATCCACAGCTCTCTTCCTTGCTTGTCTTCCTCATCAACAACTGCAGTGACCCACCCCTCTTCACCTCTCCTCCTAGCTCGTCTTCCTCATTGACACTTGCAGTGATCTGTCCCCATCACCTCTTCTCCTTGCTCATCTTCGTCATTGACAACTGCAGTGGTCCCCTCTCCTCCTTGTTTGTGTTCCTCATCGACACCTGCACTGATCCACCCCTCTTCACCTCTCCTCCTTGCTTGTCTTCCTCATCAACAGCTGCAGTGATCCACCCCTCCACAGCTCTCTTGCTTGCTTGTCTTACTCAACACCTGCAGTAATGCACCCCTCTTCACCTCTCCTCCTAGCTCGTCTTCCTCATCGACACCTGCAGTGATTTTCCCCATCACCTCTCCTCCTTGCTCATCTTCCTCATTGACAACTGCAGTGATCCGTCCCTCTTCACCTCTCCCCCTAGCTCGTTTTCCTCATCGACACCTGCAGTGATCTGTCCCTCTTCGCCTCTCCTCCTTGCTCATCTTCCTCATCGACACATGTGATGATCCATCCCTCTTCACCTCTCCTCCGAGCTTGTCTTCCTCATCGACACCTGCAATGATCTGTCCCTCCTCACCTCTCCTCCTAGCTCGTCTTCCTCATCGACACCTACAGTGATCCATCCCTCTTCATCTCTCCTCCTTGCTTGTCTTCCTCATCGACACCTGCAGTGATCCACCGCTCTTCACCTCTCCTCCTAGCTCGTCTTCCTCATTGACACTTGCAGTGATCTGTCCCCATCACCTCTCCTCCTTGCTTATCTTCCTCATTGACAACTGCAGTGATCCGTCCCTCTCCTCCTTGCTTGTCTTCCTCATCGACACCTGCAGTGATCCACCCCTCTTCACCTCTCCTCCTTGCTTGTCTTCTCATCGACAGCTGCATTGATCCACCCCTCCACAGCTCTCTTCCTTGCTTGTCTTCCTCAACACCTGCATTGATCCACCCCTCTTCACCTCTTCTCCTAGCTCGTCTTCCTCATCGACACTTGCAGTGATTGTCCCCATCACCTCCCCTCCTTGCTCATCTTCCTCATCGACAACTGCAGTGATCCACCCCTCTTCACCTCTCCTCTTTGCTTGTCTAACTCATCGACAGCTGCAGTGATCCACCCCTCCTTGCTCTCTTCCTTGCTTGTCTTCCTCAACACCTGCAGTGATCCACCCCTCTTCATCTCTCCTCCTAGCTCATCTTCCTCATCAACAAATGCATGATTGTCCCCATCACCTCCCCTCCTTGCTCATCTTCCTCATTGACACCTGTAGTGATCCACCCCTCTTCACCTCTCCTCCTAGCTCGTCTTCCTCATCGACACCTGCAGTGATCTGTCCCAATCACCTCTCCTCCTTGCTCATCTTCCTCATTGACACCTGCTGGGATCCGCCCCTCTTCACATCTCCTCTTAGCTTGTCTTTCTCATCGACACCTGCAGTGATCCATCCCTCTTCACCTCCCCTCCTAGCTCGTCTTCCTCATCGACACCTGCAGTGATCTGTCCCTCTTTACCTCTCCTCCTAGCTCGTCTTCCTCATCGACACCTACAGTGATCCATCCATCTTCACCTCACCTCCTTGCTTTTCTTCCTCGACACCTGCAGTGATCCACCCCTCTTCACCTCTCCTCCTTGCTTAACTTCCTCATCGACACATGCACTGATCCACCCCTCCACAGCTCTCTTCCTTGCTTGTCTTCCTCATCAACAACTGCAGTGATCCACCACTCTTCACCTCTCCTCCTAGCTCATCTTCCTCATTGACACTTCCAGTGATCTGTCCCCATCACCTCTCCTCCTTGCTCATCTTCCTCATTGACAACTGCAGTGGTCCGTCCCTCTCCTCCTTGTTTGTCTTCCTCATCGACACCTGCAGTGATCTGTCCCTCTTCGCCTCTCCTCCTTGCTCATCTTCCTCATCGACACCTGTGGTGATCCATCCCTCTTCACCTCTCATCCTAGCTCGTCTTCCTCATCGACACCTGCAGTGATCTGTCCCTCTTCACCTCTCCACCTAGCTCGTCTTCCTTATTGACACCTGCAGTGATCCACCCCTCTTCACGTCTCCTCCTTGCTCATCTTCCTCATCGACACCTGCAGTGATCTGTCCCTCTTCACCTCTCCTCCTTGCTTGTCTTCCTCATCGACACCTGCAGTGTTCCACCCCTCTTCACCTCTCCTCCTTGCTCATCTTCCTCATTGACAACTGCAGTGATCCGTCACTCTCCTCCTTGCTTGTCTTCATCATCGACACCTGCAGTGACCCACCCCTCTTCACCTCTCCTCCTTGCTTGTCTTCCTCATCGACAGCTGCAGTGATCCACCCCTCCACAGCTCTCTTCCTTGCTTGTCTTTCTCAACACCTGCAGTGATCCACCCCTCTTCACCTCTCCTCCTAGCTCGTCTTCCTCATTGACACCTGCAGTGATTGTCCCCATCACCTCCCCTCCTTGCTCATCTTCCTCATTGACAACTGCAGTGATCCGTCCCTCTTCACCTATCCTCCTTGCTTGTCTTCCTCATCGACACCTGCAGTGTTCCACACCTCCACAGCTCTCTTCCTTGCTTTTCTTCCTCATCAACACCTGCAGTGATCCACCCCTCTTCACCTCTCCTCCTAGCTCGTCTTCCTCATCGACACCTGCAGTGATCTGTCCCCATCACCTCTCCTCCTCGCTCATCTTCCTCATTTACACCTGCAGTGATCTGTCCCCATCACCTCTCATCCTAGCTCGTCTTCCTCATCGACACCTGCAGCGATCCGTCCCTCTTTACCTCTCCTCCTTGCTTGTCTTCATCATCTACACCTGCAGCGATCCATCCCTCTTTACCTCTCCTTCTTGTTTGTCTTCATCCTCTACACCTGCAGTGATCCACCCCTCTTCATCACTCCTCCTAGCTCGTCTTCCTCATCGACACCTGCAGTGATCCGTCCCCATCACCTCTCCTCCTTGCTCATTTTCCTTATCGACACCTGCAGTGATACACCCCTCTTCACCTCTCCTCCTGGCTTGTCTTCTTCATCGACACCTGCATTGATCCGGCCCTCTTCACCTCTCCTACAAGCTCATCTTCCTCATCGACACCTGCAGTGATCTGTCCCCGTCACCTCTACCCCTTGCTCATCTTCCACATTGACACCTGCAGTGATCCATCTCTCTTCACCTCTCCTCCTTGCTTGTCTTCCTCATCAACAACTGCAGTGATCTACCTCCCTTCACCTCTCCTCCTTGCTTGTCCTCCTCATCGACACCTGCAGTGATCCACCCCTCCACAGCTCTCTTCCTTGCATGTCTTCCTCATCAACACCTGCAGTTATCCACCACTCTTCACCTCTCCTCCTAGCTCGTCTTCCTCATCGACAAGTGCAGTGATCTGTCCTCATCACCTCTCCTCCTTGCTCATCCTCCTAATAAACAACTGCAGTGATCCGTTCCTCTTCACCTCTACTCCTTGCTTGTCTTCCTCATCGACACCTGCAGTGATCCACCCATCTTCACCTCTCCTCCTTGCTTGTCTTCCTCATCGACATCTGCAGTGAACCACCCCTCCACAGCTCTCTTCCTTGCTTGTCTTCCTCATCAACACCTGCAGTGATACACCCCTCTTCACCTCTCCTCCCAGCTCGTCTTCCTCATCGACACCTGCTGTGATCTGTCCCCATCACCTCTCCTCCTTGCTCATCTTCCTCATTGACACCTTCAGTGATCTGTCCCCATCACCTCTCCTCCTAGCTCGTCTTCCTCATCGTCACCTGCAGTGATCCGCCCCTCTTCACATCATCTCTTAGCTTGTCTTCCTCATCGACACCTGCAGTGATCCCTCCCTCTTTGCCTCTCCTCCTTGCTTGTCTTCACCATCTACACCTCCAGTGATCTTCCCCTCTTCATCACTCCTCCTAGCTAGTCTTCCTCATGGACACCTGCAGTGATCTATCCCCATCACCTCTCCTCCTTGCTCATCTTCCTCATTGACACCTGCAGTGATCTGTCCCCATCACCTCTACCCCTAGCTCATCTTTTTCATCCACACCTGCAAATATCTGCCCCTCTTCACATCTCCTCTTAGCTTGTCTTCCTCATCGACACCTGCAGCAATCAGTCCCTCTTTACCTCTCCTCCTTCCTTGTCTTTATCATCTATACCTACAGTGATCCATCCCTCTTCATCGCTCCTCCTAGCTTGTCTTCCTCTTCGACACCTTCAGTGATCTGTCCCCATCACCTCTCCTCCTTGCTCGTCTTCCTTATCGACACCTGGAGTGATCCACCCCTCTTCATGTCTCCTCCTAGCTCATCTTCCTCATCTACACCTGCAGTAATTCGTCCCCATCACCTCTCCTCCTTGCTCATCTTCCTCATCGACACCTGCAGTGATCCGTACCTCTTCACCTCTCCTCCTTGCTTTTCTTCATCATTTACACCTGCAGTGATCCACCCCTCTTCATCACTCCTCCTAGCTTGTCTTCTTCATCGACAACTGCAGTGACCTATCCCCATCACCTCTCCTTCTTGCTCATCTTCCCATTGACACCTGCAGTGATCTTTCCCCATCACCTCTCCTCCTAGCTCGTCTTCCACACCGACACCTGCAGTGATCCACCGCTCTTCACCTCTCCTCCTAGCTCGTCTTCCTCATTGACACTTGCAGGTATCTGTCCCCATCACCTCTCCTCCTTGCTCATCTTCCTCATTGACAACTGCAGTGATCCATCCCTCTCCTCCTTGCTTGTCTTCCTCATCGACACCTGCAGTGATCCACCTCTCTTCACCTCTCCTCCTTGCTTGTCTTCCTCATCAACAGCTGCAGTGATCCACCCCTCCACAGCTCTCTTCCTTGCTTGTCTTCCTCAAAACCTGCAGTGATCCACCCCTCTTCACCTCCCCTCCTAGCTCGTCTTCCTCATCGACACCTGCAGTGATTGTCCCCATCACCTCCCCTCCTTGCTCATCTTCCTCATCGACAACTGCAGTGATCCACCCCTCTTCACCTCTCCTCCTTGCTTGTCTAACTCATCGACAGCTGCAGTGATCCACCCCTCCACAGCTCTCTTCCTTGCTTGTCTTCCTCAACACCTGCAGTGATCCACCCCTCTTCATCTCTCCTCCTAGCTCATCTTCCTCATCGACATCTGTAGTGATTGTCCCCATCACCTCCCCTCCTTGCTCATCTTCCTCATTGACACCTGCTGGGATCCGCCCCTCTTCACATCTCCTCTTAGCTTGTCTTCCTCATCGACACCTGCAGTGATCCATCCCTCTTCACCTCCCCTCCTAGCTCGTCTTCCTCATCAACACCTGCAGTGATCTGTACCTCTTCACCTCACCTCCTTGCTTTTCTTCCTCATCGACACCTGCAGTGATCCAACCCTCTTCACCTCTCCTCCTTGCTTCACTTCCTCAAAGACACCTGCAGTGATCCACCCCACCACAGCTCTCTTCCTTGCTTGTCTTCCTCATCAACAACTGCAGTGACCCACCCCTCTTCACCTCTCCTCCTAGCTCGTCTTCCTCATTGACACTTACAGTGATCTGTCCCCATCACCTCTTCTCCTTGCTCATCTTCGTCATTGACAACTGCAGTGGTCCGGCCTCTCCTCCTTGTTTGTCTTCCTCATCGACACCTGCAGTGATGCACCCCTCTTCACCTCTCCTCCTTGCTTGTCTTCCTCATCGACAGCTGCAGTGATCCACCCCTCCACAGCTCTATCCTTGCTTGTCTTCCTCAACACCTGCAGTAATACACCCCTCTTCACCTCTCCTCCTAGCTCGTCTTCCTCATTGACACCTGCAGTGATTTTCCCCATCACCTCTCCTCCTTGCTCATCTTCCTCATTGACAACTGCAGTGATCCGTCCCTCTTCACCTCTCCTCCTAGCTCGTCTTCCTCATCGACACCTGCAGTGATCTGTCCCTCTTCGCCTCTCCTTCTTGCTCATCTTCCTCATCAACACATGTGATGATCCATCCCTCTTCACCTCTCCTCCTAGCTTGTCTTCCTCATCGACACCTGCAGTGATCTGTCCCTCTTCACCTCTCCTCCTAGCTCGTCTTCCTCATCGACACCTACAGTGATCCATCCCTCTTCACCTCTCCTCCTTGCTTGTCTTCCTCATCGACACCTGCAGTGATCCACCGCTTTTCACCTCTCCTCCTAGCTCGTCTTCCTCATTGACACTTACAGTGATCTGTCCCCATCACCTCTCCTCCTTGCTCATCTTCCTCATTGACAACTGCAGTGATCCGTCCCTCTCCTCCTTGCTTGTCTTCCTCATCGACACCTGCAGTGATCCACCCCTCTTCACCTCTCCTCCTTGCTTGTCTTTCTCATCGACAGCTGCAGTGATCCACCCCTCCACAGCTCTCTTCCTTGCTTGTCTTCCTCAACACCTGCAGTGATCCACCCCTCTTCACCTCTCCTCCTAGCTCGTCTTCTTCATCGACACCTGCAGTGATTGTCCCCATCACCTCCCCTCCTTGCTCATCTTCCTCATCGACAACTGCAGTGATCCACCCCTCTTCACCTCTCCTCCTTGCTTGTCTAACTCATTGACAGCTGCAGTGATCCACCCCTCCACAGCTCTCTTCCTTGCTTGTTTTCCTCAACACCTGCAGTGGTCCACCCCTCTTCACCTCTCCTCCTTGCTCATCTTCCTCATTGACACCTGCTGGGATCCGCCCCTCTTCACATCTCCTCTTAGCTTGTCTTCCTCATCGACACCTGCAGTGATCCATCCCTCTTCACCTCCCCTCCTAGCTTGTCCTCCTCATCGACACCTGCAGTGATCTGTCCCTCTTTACCTCACCTCCTAGCTCGTCTTCCTCATCGACACCTACAGTGATCCATCCCTCTTCACCTCACCTCCTTGCTTTTCTTCCTCGACACCTGCTGTGATCCACCCCTCTTCACCTCTCCTCCTTGCTTAACTTCCTCATTGACACCTGCACTGATCCACCCCTCCACAGCTCTCTTCCTTGCTTGTCTTCCTCATCAACAACTGCAGTGATCCACCCCTCTTCACCTCTCCTCCTAGCTCGTCTTCCTCATTGACACTTCCAGTGATCTGTCCCCATCACCTCTCCTCCTTGCTCATCTTCCTCATTGACAACTGCAGTGGTCCGTCCCTCTCCTCCTTGTTTGTCTTCCTCATCGACACCTGCAGTGATCTGTCCCTCTTCACCTCTCCACCTAGCTCATCTTCCTTATTGACACCTGCAGTGCTCCACCCCTCTTCACCTCTCCTCCTAGCTCGTCTTCCTCATTGACACCTGCAGTGATTGTCCCCATCAACTCCCCTACTTGCTCATCTTCCTCATTGACAACTGCAGTGATCCATCCCTCTTCACCTATCCTCCTTGCTCGTCTTCCTCATCGACACATGCAGTGATCTGTCCCCATCACCTCTCCTCCTTGCTCATCTTCCTAATCAACAACTGCAGTGATCCACCCCTCTTTACCTCTCCTCCTTGCTCATCTTCCTCATCGACACCTACAGTGATCATCCCTCTTCACCTCACCTCCTTGCTTTTCTTCCTCGACACCTGCTGGGATCCGCCCCTCTTCACATCTCCTCTTAGCTTGTCTTCCTAATCGACACCGGTGGTGATCCACCCCTCTTCACCTCTCCTCCTAGCTCGTCTTCCTCATCAACACCTGCAGTGATCTGTCCCTCTTCACCTCTCCACCTAGCTCGCCTTCCTTATTGACACCTGCAGTGATCCACCCCTCTTCACCTCTCCTCCTTGCTCATCTTCCTCATCGACACCTGCAGTGATCTCTCCCTCTTCACCTCTCCTCCTTGCTTGTCTTCCTCATCGACACCTGCAGTGATCCACCCCTCTTCACCTCTCCTCCTTGCTCATCTTCCTCATTGACAACTGCAGTGATCCGTCCCTCTCCTCCTTGCTTGTCTTCATCATCGACACCTGCAGTGATCCACCCCTATTCACCTCTCCTCCTTGCTTGTCTTCCTCATCGACAGCTGCAGTGATCCACCCCTCCACAGCTCTCTTCCTTGCTTGTCTTTCTCAACACCTGCAGTGATCCAACGATCTTCACCTCTCCTCCTAGCTGGTCTTCCTCATTGACACCTGCAGTGATTGTCCCCATCAACTCCCCTCCTTGCTCATCTTCCTCATTGACAACTGCAGTGATCCATCCCTCTTCACCTATCCTCCTTGCTTGTCTTCCTCATCGACACCTGCAGTGTTCCACACCTCCACAGCTCTCTTCTTTGCTTTTCTTCCTCATCAACACCTGCAGTGATCCCCCCCTCTTCACCTCTCCTCCTAGCTCGTCTTCCTCATCGACACCTGCAGTGATCTGTCCCCATCACCTCTCCTCCTTGCTCATCTTCCTCATTTACACCTGCAGTGATCTGTCCCCCTCACCTCTCAACCTAGCTCGTCTTCCTCATTGACACCTGCAGTGATCCACCCCTCTTCACATCTCCTCTTAGCTTGTCTTCCTCATCGACACCCGCAGAGATCCGTCCCTCTTTACCTCTCCTCGCTTGTCTTCATCATCTACACCTGCAGTGATCCATCCCTCTTTACCTCTCCTTCTTGCTTGTCTTCATCCTCTACACCTGCAGTGATCCACCCCTCTTCATTGCTTCTCCTGGCTTGTCTTCATCATTGACACCTGCATTGATCCGGCCCTCTTCACCTCTCCTACTAGCTCATCTTCCTCATCGACACCTGCATTGATCTGTCCCCGTCACCTATACCCCTTGCTCATCTTCCACATCGACACCTGCAGTGATCCATCCCTCTTCAACTCTCCTCCTTGCTTGTCTTCCTCATCAACAACTGCAGTGATCTACCTCCCTTCACCTCTCCTCCTTGCTTGTCCTCCTCATCGACACCTGCAGTGATCCACCCCTCCACAGCTCTCTTCCTTGCATGTCTTCCTCATCAACACCTGCAGTTATCCACCCCTCTTCACCTCTCCTCCTAGCTCGTCTTCCTCATCGACACATGCAGTGATCTGTCCCCATCACCTCTCCTCCTTGCTCATCTTCCTAATCAACAACTGCAGTGATCCGTTCCTCTTCACCTCTCCTCCTTGCTTGTCTTCCTCATCGACACCTGCAGTGATCCACCCCTCTACACCTCTCCTCCTTGCTTGTCTTCCTCATCGACATCTGCAGTGATCCACCCCTCCACAGCTCTCTTCCTTGCTTGTCTTCCTCATCAACACCTGCAGTGATACACCCCTCTTCACCTCTCCTCCTAGCTAGTCTTCCTCATGGACACCTGCATTGATCTATCCCCATCACCTCTCCTCCTTGCTCATCTTCCTCATTGACACCTGCAGTGATCTGTCCCCATCACCTCTACTCCTACCTCATCTTTTTCATCCACACCTGCAGTGATCCGCCCCTCTTCACATCTCCTCTTAGCTTGTCTTCCTCATCGACACCTGCAGCGATCAGTCCGTCTTTACCTCTCCTCCTTCCTTGTCTTCATCATCTACACCTGCAGTGATCCACCCCTCTTCATCGCTCCTCCTTGCTCATCTTCCTCATTGACACCTGCAGTGATCCGTCCCCATCACCTCTCCTTCTTGCTCGTCTTCCTTATCGACACCTGGAGTGATCCACCCCTCTTCATTTCTCCTCCTCGCTCATCTTCCTCATCGACACCTGCAGTGATTCGTCCCCATCACCTCTCCTCCTTGCTCATCTTCCTCATCGACACCTGCAGTGATCCATACCTCTTCACCTCTCCTCCTTGCTTTTCTTCATCATTTACACCTGCAGTGATCCACCCCTCTTCATAACTCCTCCTAGCTTGTCTTCCTCATCGACAACTGCATTGATCCGCCCCTCTTCACCTCTCCTCTTTGCTTGTCTTCATCATCGACACCTGCATTGATCCGCCCCCCTCACCTCTCCTCCTTCCTCATCTTCCCATTGACACCTGCAGTGATCTTTCCCCATCACATCGCCTCCTAGCTCGTCTTCCTTTTCGACACCTGCAGTGATCCACCGCTCTTCATCGCTCCTCCTAGCATATCTTCCTCATTGACCCCTGCAGTGATCCGTCCCCCTCACCTCTCCTCCTTCCTCATCTTCCTTATCGACACCTGCAGTGATACACCCCTCTTCACCTCTCCTCCTTGCTTGTCTTCATCATCGACACCTGCATTGATCCGCCCCTCTTCACCTCTCCTCTTTGCTTGTCTTCCACATCAACACCTGCAGTGATCCATCCCGCTTCACGTCGCCTCCTAGCTCGTCTTCCTCATCGACACCTGGAGTGATCCGTTCCTCTTTACCGCTCCTCCTTGCTTGTCTTCCTCATCGACACCTGCAGTGATCCACCCCTCTTCACTTCTCCTAGTTCGTCTTCCTCATCGACACCTGCCGCAATCCACCCCTCCACAGCTCTCTTCCTTGCTTGTCTTCCTCTTCGACACCTGCAGTGATCTCTCCCCATCACCTCTACTCCTTGTTCACCTTCCTCATCGACAACTGCAGTGATCCATCCCTCTTCACCTCTCCTCCTTGCTTTTCTTCCACATCGACACCTGCAGTGATCCATCCCTCTTCACCTCTCCTCCTAGTAAGTCTTCCTCATCGACACCAGCCGCAATCCACGCCTCCTCAGCTCTCTTCCTTGCTCATCTTCCTTATTGACACCTGCAGTGATCTGTCCCCATCACCTCTCCACCTTTCTCGAATTCCTCATCAACACCTGCGGTGATCCGTCCCTCTTCACCTCTCCTCCTGGCTCATCTTCCTCATCATCATCTGCAGTGATCCATCCCTCTTCACCTCTCCTCCTTGCTTTTCTTCCACATCGACACCTGCAGTGATCCATCCCTCTTCACATCTCCTCCTAGTAAGTCTTCCTCATCGACACCAGCCGCAATCCACACCTCCACAGCTCTCTTCCTTGCTCATCTTCCTTATTGACACCTGCAGTGATCTGTCCCCATCACCTCTCCACCTTTCTCGAATTCCTCATCAACACCTGCAGTGATCCGTCCCTCTTCACCTCTCCTCCTTGCTCATCTTCCTCATCAACACCTGCAACGATCCCTCCCTCTTCACCTCTCCTCCTTGCTCATTTTTCGCATCGACACCTGCAGTGATCTGCCCCTCTTCACCTCCCCTCCCTTCTCATCTTCCTCATTGATACCTGCAGTGATCCGTCCCTCTTCACCTCTCCTCCTTGCTCATCTTCCTAATGAACACCTATAGTTATCCATCCCTCTTCACCTCTCTTCCTTGCTTGTCTTCCTCATCGACACCTGCAGTGATCTGTCCCCATCACCTCTCCTCCTTGCTCATCTTCCTCATCGACAACTGCAGTGATCCGTCCCTCTTCACCTCTCCTCCTTGCTTTTCTTCATCATCTACACCTGCAGTGATCTACCCCTCTTCATTGCTCCTCCTAGCTCGTCTTCATCATTGGCACTTGCAGTGATCTGTCCCCATCACCTCTCCTCCTTGCTTGTCTTCCTCTTCGACACCTGCAGTGATCTTTCCCCATCACCTCTCCACCTAGCTCGTCTTACTCATCGACAGCTGCAGTGATCCACCGCTCTTCATCCCTCCTCCTAGCTTGTCTTCCTCATTGACACCTGCACTGATCCTTCCCCATCACCTCTCATCCTTGCTCGTCTTCCTTATCGACACCTGCAGTCATACACCCCTCTTCACCTCTCCTCCTTGCTTGTCTTCGTCATCGACACCTGCATTGATCCGCCCCTCCTCACATCTCCTCTTTGCTTGTCTTCCTCATCAACACCTGCATTGATCCACCTCTCTTCATCTCTCCTCCTAGCTCATCTTTTGCATCGACACCTGCAGTGATCTGTCCCGATCACCTCTACTCCATGCTCATCTTCCACATCTACACCTGCAGTGATACACCCATCTTCATCTCTCCTCCTTGCACGTCTTCCTCAGCGACAGCTGCAGTGATCCAACCCATCCCCTCTCCTACTTGCTCATCTTCCTTATTGACACCTGCAGTGATCTGTCCCCATCTCCTCTCTACCTTACTAGAATTCCTCATCGACACCTGCAGTGATCCGTCCCTCTTCACCTCTCCTCCTTGCTCATCTTCCTCATTGACACCTGCAGCGATCCGTCCCTATTCACCTCTCCTCCTTGCTCATTTTCCACATCGACACCTGCAGTGACCTGCCCCTCTTCACCTCCCCACCCTTCTCATCTTCCTCTTCGACTCCTGCAGTGACCTGCCCCTCTTCACCTCCCCACCCTTCTCATCTTCCTCTTCGACTCCTGCAGTGATCTGTCCCGATCACCTCTCCTCCTTGCTCATCTTCCTCATCGACACCTGGACTGATCCACCCCTCTTCACCTCTCCTCCTAGCACATCTTCCTCATCGACACCTGCAGTGATTCATCCCCATCACCTCTCCGCCTTGCTCATCTTCCTCATCGACACCTGCAATGATCCATCCCTCTTCACCTTTGCTCTTTGCTTGTCTTCCTCATCAACACCTGCAGTGATCCACCCCATCTCAGCTCTCCTCCTTGCTCGTCTTCCTCATCGACACCTGCAGTGATCCGCCCCTCTTCACCTCCCCTCCCTTCTCATCTTCTTCATCGACACCTGCAGTGATCCATCCCTCTTCAACTCTCCTCCTAGCTCGTCTTCCTCATCGACACCTGCAGTGATCTGTCCCTCTTCACCTCTTCACCTAGGCTCCTTGCTCATCTTCATCATCAGCACCTGCATTTATCCGTCCCTCTTCACCTCTGCTCCTTGCTCATCTTCCTCATGAACACCTGCAGTGATCCATCCCTCTTCACCTCTCCTAGCTCGTCTTCCTCATCGACACCTGCAGTGATCAGTCCCCATCCCCACTGCTCCTTGCTCGTCTTCCCCATCAATATTTGCACTGATCCATCCCTCTTCATCTCTCCTCCTAGCACATCTTCCTCATTAACACCTGCAGTGATCCACCCATCTTCACCTCTCCTCCTAGCTCGTCTTCCTCATGGACACCTGCATTGATCTGTCCCCATCACCTCTCCTACTTGTTCACCTTCCTCATCAACACCTGGAGTGATCCACCCCTCTTCACCGCTCCTCCTAGCTCGTCTTCCTCATCAACACCTGCAGTGATCCGTCCCTCTTCACCTCTCCTCCTAGCTTGTCTTCCTCATCGACATGCACAGTGATCCATCCCTCTTCACCTCTCCTCCTTGCTTGTCTTCCTAATCGACACCTGCAGTGATCCACCCCTCTTCACCTCCCCTCCTTGCTTGTCTTCCTCATTGACACCTGCAGTAGTCCATCCCTCTTCACCTCTCCTCTTAGCTCGTCTTCCTTATCGGCACCTGCAGTGATCCACCCATCTTCACCTCTCCTCCTAGCTCGTCTTCCTCATCGACACCTGCAGTGATCCATCCCTCTTCACCGCTCCTCCTTGCTCGTTTTCCTCATTGACACCTGCAGTGGTCCATCCCTCTTCACCTCTCCTCTTAGCTCGTCTTCCTCATCGACACCTGCAGTGATCCACCCATCTTCACCTCTCCTCCTAGCTCGTCCTCCTCATGGACACCTGCAGTGATCTGTCCCCATCACCTCTCCTACTCGCTCATCTTCCTCATCGACACCTGCAGTGATCCATACCGCTTCACCTCTCCTCCTTGCTTTTCTTCATCATTTACACCTGCAGTGATCCACCCCTCTTCATCACTCCTCCTAGCTTGTCTTCCTCATCGACAACTGCAGTGACCTGTCCCCATCACCTCTCCTTCTTGCTCATCTTCCCATTGACACCTGCAGTGATCTTTCCCCATCACATCGCCTCCTAGCTCGTCTTCCTTATCGACACCTGCAGTGATCCACCGCTCTTCATCGCTCCTCCTAGCATATCTTCCTCATTGACACCTGCAGTGATCCGTCCCCCTCACCTCTCCTCCTTCCTCATCTTCCTTATCGACACCTGCAGTGATACACCCCTCTTCACCTCTCCTCCTTGCTTGTCTTCATCATCGACACCTGCATTGATCCGCCCCTCTTCACCTCTCCTCTTTGCTTGTCTTCCACATCAACACCTGCAGTGATCCATCCCGCTTCACGTCGCCTCCTAGCTCGTCTTCCTCATCGACACCTGGAGTGATCCGTTCCTCTTTACCGCTCCTCCTTGCTTGTCTTCCTCATCGACACCTGCAGTGATCCACTCCTCTTCACTTCTCCTAGTTCGTCTTCCTCATCGACACCTGCTGCAATCCACCCCTCCACAGCTCTCTTCCTTGCTTGTCTTCCTCTTCGACACCTGCAGTGATCTCTCCCCATCACCTCTACTCCTTGCTCACCTTCCTCATCGACAACTGCAGTGATCCATCCCTCTTCACCTCTCCTCCTTGCTTTTCTTCCACATCGACACCTGCAGTGATCCATCCCTCTTCACCTCTCCTCCTAGTAAGTCTTCCTCATCGACACCAGCCGCAATCCACGCCTCCTCAGCTCTCTTCCTTGCTCATCTTCCTTATTGACACCTGCAGTGATCTGTCCCCATCACCTCTCCACCTTTCTCGAATTCCTCATCAACACCTGCGGTGATCCGTCCCTCTTCACCTCTCCTCCTGGCTCATCTTCCTCATCATCATCTGCAGTGATCCATCCCTCTTCACCTCTCCTCCTTGCTTTTCTTCCACATCGACACCTGCAGTGATCCATCCCTCTTCACATCTCCTCCTAGAAAGTCTTCCTCATCGACACCAGCCGCAATCCACACCTCCACAGCTCTCTTCCTTGCTCATCTTCCTTATTGACACCTGCAGTGATCTGTCCCCATCACCTCTCCACCTTTCTCGAATTCCTCATCAACACCTGCAGTGATCCGTCCCTCTTCACCTCTCCTCCTTGCTCATCTTCCTCATCAACACCTGCAACGATCCCTCCCTCTTCACCTCTCCTCCTTGCTCATTTTTCGCATCGACACCTGCAGTGATCTGCCCCTCTTCACCTCCCCTCCCTTCTCATCTTCCTCATTGATACCTGCAGTGATCCGTCCCTCTTCACCTCTCCTCCTTGCTCATCTTCCTAATGAACACCTATAGTTATCCATCCCTCTTCACCTCTCTTCCTTGCTCATCTTCCTCATCGACAACTGCAGTGATCCGTCCCTCTTCACCTCCCCTCCTTGCTTTTCTTCATCATCTACACCTGCAGTGATCTACCCCTCTTCATTGCTCCTCCTAGCTCGTCTTCCTCATTGGCACTTGCAGTGATCTGTCCCCATCACCTCTCCTCCTTGCTCATCTTCCTCATTGACACCTGCAGTGATCTTTCCCCATCACCTCTCCTCCTAGCTCGTCTTACTCATCGACACCTGCAGTGATCCACCGTTCTTCATCCCTCCTCCTAGCTCGTCTTCCTCATTGACACCTGCACTGATCCTTCCCCATCACCTCTCATCCTTGCTCGTCTTCCTTATCGACACCTGCAGTCATACACCCCTCTTCACCTCTCCTCCTTGCTTGTCTTCGTCATCGACACCTGCATTGATCCGCCCCTCCTCACATCTCCTCTTTGCTTGTCTTCCTCATCAACACCTGCATTGATCCACCCCTCTTCATCTCTCCTCCTAGCTCATCTTTTGCATCGACACCTGCAGTGATCTGTCCCGATCACCTCTACTCCATGCTCATCTTCCACATCTACACCTGCAGTGATCCACCCATCTTCATCTCTCCTCCTTGCGTGTCTTCCTCAGCGACAGCTGCAGTGATCCAACCCATCCCCTTCCTACTTGCTCATCTTCCTTATTGACACCTGCTGTGATCTGTCCCCATCTCCTCTCTACCTTACTCGAATTCCTCATCGACACCTACAGTGATCCGTCCCTCTTCACCTCTCCTCCTTGCTCATCTTCCTCATTGACACCTGCAGCGATCCGTCCCTCTTCACCTCTCCTCCTTGCTCATTTTCCACATCGACACCTGCAGTGATCTGCCCCTCTTCACCTCCCCACCCTTCTCATCTTCCTCTTCGACTCCTGCAGTGATCGGTCCCTCTTCACCTCTCCTCCTTGCTCGTCTTCCTAATCAAAACCTACAGTTATCCATCCCTCTTCACCTCTCCTCCTTGCTTGTCTTCCTCATCGACACCTGCAGTGATCTGTCCCGATCACCTCTCCTCCTTGCTCATCTTCCTCATCGACACCTGGACTGATCCACCCCTCTTCACCTCTCCTCCTAGCTCATCTTCCTCATCGACACCTGCAGTGATTCATCCCCATCACCTCTCCGCCTTGCTCATCTTCCTCATCGACACCTGCAATGATCCATCCCTCTTCACCTTTGCTCTTTGCTTGTCTTCCTCATCAACACCTGCAGTGATCCACCCCATCTCAGCTCTCCTCCTTGCTCGTCTTCCTCATGGACACCTGCAGTGATCCGCCCCTCTTCACCTCCCCTCCCTTCTCATCTTCTTCATCGACACCTGCAGTGATCCATCCCTCTTCAACTCTCCTCCTAGCTCGTCTTCCTCATCAACACCTGCAGTGATCTGTCCCTCTTCACCTCTTCACCTAGGCTCCTTGCTCATCTTCATCATCAGCACCTGCATTTATCCGTCCCTCTTCACCTCTGCTCCTTGCTCATCTTCCTCATGAACACCTGCAGTGATCCATCCCTCTTCACCTCTCCTAGCTCGTCTTCCTCATCGACACCTGCAGTGATCAGTCCCCATCCCCACTGCTCCTTGCTCATCTTCCCCATCAATATTTGCACTGATCCATCCCTCTTCATCTCTCCTCCTAGCACATCTTCCTCATTAACACCTGCAATGATCCACCCATCTTCACCTCTCCTCCTAGCTCGTCTTCCTCATGGACACCTGCATTGATCTGTCCCCATCACCTCTCCTACTTGTTCACCTTCCTCATCAACACCTGGAGTGATCCACCCCTCTTCACCGCTCCTCCTAGCTCGTCTTCCTCAGCAACACCTGCAGTGATCCGTCCCTCTTCACCTCTCCTCCTAGCTTGTCTTCCTCATCGACATGCACAGTGATCCATCCCTCTTCACCTCTCCTCCTTGCTTGTCTTCCTAATCGACACCTGCAGTGATCCACCCCTCTTCACCTCCCCTCCTTGCTTGTCTTCCTCATTGACACCTGCAGTAGTCCATCCCTCTTCACCTCGCCTCTTAGCTCGTCTTCCTTATCGGCACCTGCAGTGATCCACCCATCTTCACCTCTCCTTCTAGCTCGTCTTCCTCATCGACACCTGCAGTGATCCGCCCCTCCTCACATCTCCTCTTTGCTTGTCTTCCTCATCAACACCTGCATTGATCCACCCCTCTTCATCTCTCCTCCTAGCTCATCTTTTGCATCGACACCTGCAGTGATCTGTCCCGATCACCTCTACTCCATGCTCATCTTCCACATCTACACCTGCAGTGATCCACCCATCTTCATCTCTCCTCCTTGCGCGTCTTCCTCAGCGACAGCTGCAGTGATCCAACCCATCCCCTTCCTACTTGCCCATCTTCCTTATTGACACCTGCTGTGATCTGTCCCCATCTCCTCTCTACCTTACTCGAATTCCTCATCGACACCTACAGTGATCCGTCCCTCTTCACCTCTCCTCCTTGCTCATCTTCCTCATTGACACCTGCAGCGATCCGTCCCTCTTCACCTCTCCTCCTTGCTCATTTTCCACATCGACACCTGCAGTGATCTGCCCCTCTTCACCTCCCCACCCTTCTCATCTTCCTCTTCGACTCCTGCAGTGATCGGTCCCTCTTCACCTCTCCTCCTTGCTCGTCTTCCTAATCAAAACCTACAGTTATCCATCCCTCTTCACCTCTCCTCCTTGCTTGTCTTCCTCATCGACACCTGCAGTGATCTGTCCCGATCACCTCTCCTCCTTGCTCATCTTCCTCATCGACACCTGGACTGATCCACCCCTCTTCACCTCTCCTCCTAGCTCATCTTCCTCATCGACACCTGCAGTGATTCATCCCCATCACCTCTCCGCCTTGCTCATCTTCCTCATCGACACCTGCAATGATCCATCCCTCTTCACCTTTGCTCTTTGCTTGTCTTCCTCATCAACACCTGCAGTGATCCACCCCATCTCAGCTCTCCTCCTTGCTCGTCTTCCTCATGGACACCTGCAGTGATCCGCCCCTCTTCACCTCCCCTCCCTTCTCATCTTCTTCATCGACACCTGCAGTGATCCATCCCTCTTCAACTCTCCTCCTAGCTCGTCTTCCTCATCAACACCGGCAGTGATCTGTCCCTCTTCACCTCTTCACCTAGGCTCCTTGCTCATCTTCATCATCAGCACCTGCATTTATCCGTCCCTCTTCACCTCTGCTCCTTGCTCATCTTCCTCATGAACACCTGCAGTGATCCATCCCTCTTCACCTCTCCTAGCTCGTCTTCCTCATCGACACCTGCAGTGATCAGTCCCCATCCCCACTGCTCCTTGCTCGTCTTCCCCATCAATATTTGCACTGATCCATCCCTCTTCATCTCTCCTCCTAGCACATCTTCCTCATTAACACCTGCAATGATCCACCCATCTTCACCTCTCCTCCTAGCTCGTCTTCCTCATGGACACCTGCATTGATCTGTCCCCATCACCTCTCCTACTTGTTCACCTTCCTCATCAACACCTGGAGTGATCCACCCCTCTTCACTGCTCCTCCTAGCTCGTCTTCCTCAGCAACACCTGCAGTGATCCGTCCCTCTTCACCTCTCCTCCTAGCTTGTCTTCCTCATCGACATGCACAGTGATCCATCCCTCTTCACCTCTCCTCCTTGCTTGTCTTCCTAATCGACACCTGCAGTGATCCACCCCTCTTCACCTCCCCTCCTTGCTTGTCTTCCTCATTGACACCTGCAGTAGTCCATCCCTCTTCACCTCGCCTCTTAGCTCGTCTTCCTTATTGGCACCTGCAGTGATCCACCCATCTTCACCTCTCCTTCTAGCTCGTCTTCCTCATCGACACCTGCAGTGATCCATCCCTCTTCACCGCTCCTCCTTGCTCGTTTTCCTCATTGACACCTGCAGTGGTCCATCCCTCTTCATCCCCCCTCTTAGCTCGTCTTCCTCATCGACACCTGCAGTGATCCACCCATCTTCACCTCTCCTCCTAGCTCGTCCTCCTCATGGGCACCTGCAGTGATCTGTCCCCATCACCTCTCCTACTCGCTCATCTTCCTCATCGACACCTGCAGTGATCCATACCTCTTCACCTCTCCTCCTTGCTTTTCTTCATCATTTACACCTGCAGTGATCCACCCCTCTTCATCACTCCTCCTAGCTTGTCTTCCTCATCGACAACTGCGGTGACCTGTCCCCATCACCTCTCCTTATTGCTCATCTTCCCATTGACACCTGCAGTGATCTTTCCCCATCACATCGCCTCCTAGCTCGTCTTCCTTATCGACACCTGCAGTGATCCACCGCTCTTCATCGCTCCTCCTAGCATATCTTCCTCATTGACACCTGCAGTGATCCGTCCTCCTCACCTCTCCTCCTTCCTCATCTTCCTTATCGACACCTGCAGTGATACACCCCTCTTCACCTCTCCTCCTTGCTTGTCTTCATCATCGACACCTGCATTGATCCGCCCCTCTTCACCTCTCCTCCTAGCTCGTCTTCCTCATCGACACCTGGAGTGATCCGTTCCTCTTTACCGCTCCTCCTTGCTTGTCTTCCTCATCGACACCTGCAGTGATCCACCCCTCTTCACTTCTCCTAGTTCGTCTTCCTCATCGACACCTGCCGCAATCCACCCCTCCACAGCTCTCTTCCTTGCTTGTCTTCCTCTTCGACACCTGCAGTGATCTCTCCCCATCACCTCTACTCCTTGCTCACCTTCCTCATCGACAACTGCAGTGATCCATCCCTCTTCACCTCTCCTCCTTGCTTTTCTTCCACATCGACACCTGCAGTGATCCATCCCTCTTCACCTCTCCTCCTAGTAAGTCTTCCTCATCGACACCAGCCGCAATCCACGCCTCCTCAGCTCTCTTCCTTGCTAATCTTCCTTATTGACACCTGCAGTGATCTGTCCCCATCACCTCTCCACCTTTCTCGAATTCCTCATCAACACCTGCGGTGATCCGTCCCTCTTCACCTCTCCTCCTGGCTCATCTTCCTCATCAACATCTGCAGTGATCCATCCCTCCTCACCTCTCCTCCTTGCTTTTCTTCCACATCGACACCTGCAGTGATCCATCCCTCTTCACATCTCCTCCTAGTAAGTCTTCCTCATCGACACCAGCCGCAATCCACACCTCCACAGCTCTCTTCCTTGCTCATCTTCCTTATTGACACCTGCAGTGATCTGTCCCCATCACCTCTCCACCTTTCTCGAATTCCTCATCAACACCTGCAGTGATCCGTCCCTCTTCACCTCTCCTCCTTGCTCATCTTCCTCATCAACACCTGCAACGATCCCTCCCTCTTCACCTCTCCTCCTTGCTCATTTTTCGCATCGACACCTGCAGTGATCTGCCCCTCTTCACCTCCCCTCCCTTCTCATCTTCCTCATTGATACCTGCAGTGATCCGTCCCTCTTCACCTCTCCTCCTTGCTCATCTTCCTAATGAACACCTATAGTTATCCATCCCTCTTCACCTCTCTTCCATGCTTGTCTTCCTCATCGACACCTGCAGTGATCTGTCCCCATCACCTCTCCTCCTTGCTCATCTTCCTCATCGACAACTGCAGTGATCCGTCCCTCTTCACCTCTCCTCCTTGCTTTTCTTCATCATCTACACCTGCAGTGATCTACCCCTCTTCATTGCTCCTCCTAGCTCGTCTTCCTCATTGGCACTTGCAGTGATCTGTCCCCATCACCTCTCCTCCTTGCTCATCTTCCTCATTGACACCTGCAGTGATCTTTCCCCATCACCTCTCCTCCTAGCTCGTCTTACTCATCGACACCTGCAGTGATCCACCGCTCTTCATCCCTCCTCCTAGCTCGTCTTCCTCATTGACACCTGCACTGATCCTTCCCCATCACCTCTCATCCTTGCTCATCTTCCTTATCGACACCTGCAGTCATACACCCCTCTTCACCTCTCCTCCTTGCTTGTCTTCGTCATCGACACCTGCATTGATCCCCCCCTCCTCACATCTCCTCTTTGCTTGTCTTCCTCATCAACACCTGCATTGATCCACCCCTCTTCATCTCTCCTCCTAGCTCATCTTTTGCATCGACACCTGCAGTGATCTGTCCCGATCACCTCTACTCCATGCTCATCTTCCACATCTACACCTGCAGTGATCCACCCATCTTCATCTCTCCTCCTTGCGCGTCTTCCTCAGCGACAGCTGCAGTGATCCAACCCATCCCCTCTCCTACTTGCTCATCTTCCTTATTGACACCTGCAGTGATCTGTCCCCATCTCCTCTCTACCTTACTCGAATTCCTCATCGACACCTACAGTGATCCGTCCCTCTTCACCTCTCCTCCTTGCACATCTTCCTCATTGACACCTGCAGCGATCCGTCCCTCTTCACCTCTCCTCCTTGCTCATTTTCCACATCGACACCTGCAGTGATCTGCCCCTCTTCACCTCCCCACCCTTCTCATCTTCCTCTTCGACTCCTGCAGTGATCGGTCCCTCTTCACCTCTCCTCCTTGCTCATCTTCCTAATCAAAACCTACAGTTATCCATCCCTCTTCACCTCTCCTCCTTGCTTGTCTTCCTCATCGACACCTGCAGTGATCTGTCCCGATCACCTCTCCTCCTTGCTCATCTTCCTCATCGACACCTGGACTGATCCACCCCTCTTCACCTCTCCTCCTAGCTCATCTTCCTCATCGACACCTGCAGTGATTCATCCCCATCACCTCTCCACCTTGCTCATCTTCCTCATCGACACCTGCAATGATCCATCCCTCTTCACCTTTGCTCTTTGCTTGTCTTCCTCATCAACACCTGCAGTGATCCACCCCATCTCAGCTCTCCTCCTTGCTCGTCTTCCTCATCGACACCTGCAGTGATCCGCCCCTCTTCACCTCCCCTCCCTTCTCATCTTCTTCATCGACACCTGCAGTGATCCATCCCTCTTCAACTCTCCTCCTAGCTCGTCTTCCTCATCGACACCTGCAGTGATCTGTCCCTCTTCACCTCTTCACCTAGGCTCCTTGCTCATCTTCATCATCAGCACCTGCATTTATCCGTCCCTCTTCACCTCTGCTCCTTGCTCATCTTCCTCATGAACACCTGCAGTGATCCATCCCTCTTCACCTCTCCTAGCTCGTCTTCCTCATCGACACCTGCAGTGATCAGTCCCCATCCCCACTGCTCCTTGCTCGTCTTCCCCATCAATATTTGCACTGATCCATCCCTCTTCATCTCTCCTCCTAGCACATCTTCCTCATTAACACCTGCAGTGATCCACCCATCTTCACCTCTCCTCCTAGCTCGTCTTCCTCATGGACACCTGCATTGATCTGTCCCCATCACCTCTCCTACTTGTTCACCTTCCTCATCAACACCTGGAGTGATCCACCCCTCTTCACCGCTCCTCCTAGCTCGTCTTCCTCATCAACACCTGCAGTGATCCGTCCCTCTTCACCTCTCCTCCTAGCTTGTCTTCCTCATCGACATGCACAGTGATCCAACCCTATTCACCTCTCCTCCTTGCTTGTCTTCCTAATCGACACCTGCAGTGATCCACCCCTCTTCACCTCCCCTCCTTGCTTGTCTTCCTCATTGACACCTGCAGTAGTCCATCCCTCTTCACCTCTCCTCTTAGCTCGTCTTCCTTATCGGCACCTGCAGTGATCCACCCATCTTCACCTCTCCTCCTAGCTCGTCTTCCTCATCGACACCTGCAGTGATCCATCCCTCTTCACCGCTCCTCCTTGCTCGTTTTCCTCATTGACACCTGCAGTGGTCCATCCCTCTTCACCTCTCCTCTTAGCTCGTCTTCCTCATCGACACCTGCAGTGATCCACCCATCTTCACCTCTCCTCCTAGCTCGTCCTCCTCATGGACACCTGCAGTGATCTGTCCCCATCACCTCTCCTACTCGCTCATCTTCCTCGTCGACACCTGGAGTGATCCATCCCTCTTCACCTCTCCTCCTAGCTCGTCTTCCTCATCGACATCTGCAGCGATCTGTCCCCTTCACCTCTCCTCCTTGCTCATCGTCCTCATCGACACCTTTAGTGATCCATCTCTCTTCACCTCTCCTCCTCGCTTGTCTTCCAGATCAACATGTGCAGTGATCCATCCCTCTTCACCTCCCCTCCCTTCCCATCTTCCTCATCGACACCTGCACTGATCCATCCCTCTTCACCTCTCCTCCTTGCTCGTCTTCCTCATCAAAACTGCAGTGGTCCATCCCTCTTCACCTCTCCTCTTAGCTCGTCTTCCTCATCGACACCTGCAGTGATCCGTCCCTCTTCACCTCTCCTCCTAGCTCATCTTCCTAATAGACACCTGCAGTGATCCATCCTTCTTCACCTCTCCTCCTTGCTTGTCTTTCTCATCGACACCTGCAGTGATCTGCCCCTCTTCACCTCTCCTCCTTCCTAGCTTGTCTTCCTCATCAACACCTGCAGTGATCCATCCCTCTTCGCCTCTCCTCCTAGCTCGTCTTCCTAATTGACACCTGCAGTGATCCACCCCATCTCAGCTCTCCTCCTTGCTCGTCTTCCTCATCGACACCTGTAGTGATCCATCCCTCTTCACCTCCCCTCCTTGCTCGTCTTCCTCATCGACACCTGCAGTTGTCCATCCCTCTTCACCTCTCCTCTTAGCTTGTCTTCCTCATTGACAACTGCAGTGATCTGTCCCTCTTCACTTCTTCTCCTAGCTCGTCTTATTAATCGACACCTGCAGTGATCCATCCCTCTTCACCTCTCCTCCTTGCTTTTCTTCCACATCGACACCTGCAGTGATCCATCCCTCTTCACCTCTCCTCCTTGCTTGTCTTCCTCATCTACGCCTGCAGTGATCCACCCCTCTTCACTTCTCCTCCTAGTAAGTCGTCCTCATCGACACCAACCGCAATCCACCCCTCCACAGCTCTCTTCCTTGCTCATCTTCCTTATTGACACCTGCAGTGATCTGTCCCCAACACCCTCCACCTTTCTCGAATTCCTCATCAACACCTGCAGTGATCCGTCCCTCTTCACCTCTCCTCCTTGCTCATCTTCCTCATCATCTGCAGTGATCCATTCCTCTTCACCTCTCCTCCTTGCTCGTCTTTTCGATACCTGCAGTGATCCATCCCCATCGCCTCTCCTCCTTGGTCGTCTTCTTCATCAACACCTGCAGCGATCCCTCCCTCTTCACTTCTCCTCCTTGCTCATTTTTCGCATCAACACCTGCAGTGATCTGCCCCTCTTCACCTCCCCTCCCTTCTCATCTTCCTCATTGATACCTGCAGTGATCCGTCCCTCTTCACCTCTCCTCCTTGCTCATCTTCCTAATCAACACTTACAGTTATCCATCCCTCTTCACCTCTCTTCCTTGCTTGTCTTCCTCATCGACACCTGCAGTGATCTGTCCCCATCACCTCTCCTCCTTGCTCATCTTCCTCATCGACACCGGGAGTGATCCACCACTCTTCCCCTCTCCTCCTAGCTCCTCATCCTCATCGACACTTCCAGTGATTCGTCCCCATCACCTCACCTCTTTGCTCATCTTCCTCATCGACACCTGCAGTGAGCCATCCCTCTTCACCTCTCCTCCTTGCTTTTCTTCCACATCGACACCTGGAGTGATCCACCCCTCTTCGCCTCTCCTCCTAGCTCATCTTCCTCATCGACACCTGCAGTGATTCGTCCCCATCACCTCTCCGCCTTGCTCATCTTCCTGATCGACACCTGCAATGATCCGTCCCTCGTCACCTTTGCTCTTTGCTTGTCTTCCTCATCAGCACCTGCAGTGATCCACCCCATCTCAGCTCTCCTCCTTGCTCGTCTTCCTCGCCGACACCTGCAGTGATCCGCCCCTCTTCACCTCCCCTCCCTTCTCATCTTCCTCATCGACACCTGCAGTGATCCATCCCTCTTCACCTCTGCTCCTAGCTCGTCTTCCTCATCGACACCTGCAGTGATCTGTCCCTCTTCACCTCTTCACCTCTGCTCCTTGCTTATCTTCCTCATCAGCACCTGCAGTGATCCGTCCCTCTTCACCTCTGCTCCTTGCTCATCTTCCTTATGAACACCTGCAGTGATCCATTCCTCTTCACCTCTCCTAGCTCATCTTCCTCATCGACACCTGCAGTGATCCATCCCTCTTAACCTCTCCTAGCTCGTCTTCCTCATCGACACCTGCAGTGATCAGTCCCCATCACCTCTGCTCCTTGCTCGTCTTCCTCATCAACATTTGCACTGATCCGTCCCTCTTCATCTCTCCTCCTAGCACATCTTCCTCATTAACACCTGCAGTGATCCACCCATCTTCACCTCTCCTCTTAGCTCGTCTTCCTCATGGACACCTGCATTGATCTGTCCCCATCACCTCTCCTACTTTTTCATCCTCATCGACACCTGGAGTGATCCACCTCTCTTCATCACTCCTCCTAGCTTGTCTTCCTCATCAACACCTGCAGTGATCCGTCCCTATCACCTCTCCTCCTTGCTCATCTTCCTCATCGACACCTGCAGTGATCTGTCCCTCTTCACCTCTCCTCCTAGCTTGTCTTCCTCATCGACCCGCGCAGTGATCCATCCCTCTTCACCTCTCCTCCTTGCTTGTCTTCCTCATCGACACCTGCAGTGATCCACCCCTCTTCACCTCCCCTCCTTGCTCGTCTTCCTCATCGACACCTGCAGTGGTCCATCCCTCTTCACCTCTCCTCTTAGCTCGTCTTCCTCATCGACACCTGCAGTGATCCACACATTTTCACCTCTCCTCCTAGCTCGTCTTCCTTATCGACACCTGCAGTGATCCATCCCTCTTCACCGCTCCTCCTTGCTCGTCTTCCTCATTGACACCTGCACTGGTCCATCCCTCTTCACCTCTCCTCTTAGCTCGTCTTCCTCATCGACACCTGCAGTGATCCACCCATCTTCACCTCTCCTCCTAGCTCATCTTCCTCATGGACACCTGCAGTGATCTGTCCCCATCACCTCTCCTACTCGCTCATCTTCCTCATCGACACCTTGAGTGATCCACCCCTCTTCACCTCTCCTCCTAGCTCGTCTTCCTCATCGACATCTGCAGTGATCTGTCCCCATCACCTCTCCTCCTTGCTCATCTTCCTCATCGACACCTTCAGTGATCCATCCCTCTTCACCTCCCGTCCTTGCTTGTCTTCCTGATCAACATGTGCAGTGATCCATCCCTCTTCACCTCCCCTCCCTTCCCATCTTCCTCATCGACACCTGCAGTGATCCATCCCTCTTCACCTCTCCTCCTTGCTCATCTTCCTCATCGACACCTGCAGTGGTACATCCCTCTTCACCTCTCCTCTTAGCTCGTCTTCCTCATCGACACCTGCAGTGATCCGTCCCTCTTCACCTCTCCTCCTAGCTCGTCTTCCTAATAGACACCTGCAGTGATCCATCCTTCTTCACCTCTCCACCTTGCTTGTCTTTCTCATCGACACCTGCAGTGATCTGCCCCTCTTCACCTCTCCTCCTTCCTAGCTTGTCTTCTTCATCAACACCTGCAGTGATCCATCCCTCTTCACCTCTCCTCCTAGCTCGTCTTCCTAATTGACATCTGCAGTGATCCACCCCATCTCAGCTCTCCTCCTTGCTCGTCTTCGTCATCGACACCTGAAGTGACCAGCCCCTCTTCACCTCTCCTCATTCCTAGCTTGTCTTCTTCATCGACACCCGCAGTGATCCATCCCTCTTCGCCTCCCCTCCTTGCTTGTCTTCCTCATCGACACCTGCAGTGATCCATCCCTCTTCACCTCTCTTCCTTGCTTGTCTTCCTCATCAACACCTGCAGTGATCCACCACTCTTCACCTCTCCTCCTAGCTCGTCTTCCTCATCAACACCTGCAGCGATTTGTCCCCATCACTTCTCCTCCTTGCTCATCTTCCTCATCGATAACTGCAGTGATCCGTCCCTCTTCACCTCTCCTCCTAGTTCATCTTCCTCATCGATACCTGCAGTGATCTCTCCCTCTTTACCGCCCCTCCTTGCTTGTCTTACTCATCTACACCTGCAGTGATCCATCCCTCTTCATCTCTCCTCCTTGCTCGTCTTCCTCATCGGCACCTGCAGTGATCCGTCCCCATCACCTCTCCTCCTAGCTCCTCTTCCTCATCAATACCTGCAGTGATCTATCCCTCTTTACCTCTCCTCCTTGCTTGTCTTCCTCATCTACACCTGCAGTGACTGACCCCTTTTGATCTCTCCTCCTAGCTCGTCTTCCTCATCGACACCTGCAGTGATCCGTCCCCATCACCTCTCCTCCTAGCTCGACTTCCTCATCAACAACTGCTGTGATCTGTCCCTCTTCATCTCCCCTACCTTCTCATCTTCCTCATCAACACCTGCAGTGATCCATCCCTCTTCACCTCTCTTCCTTGCTTGTCTTCCTCATCAACACCTGCAGTGATCCACCACTCTTCACCTCTCCTCCTAGCTCGTCTTCCTCATCAACACCTGCAGCGATTTGTCCCCATCACTTCTCCTCCTTGCTCATCTTCCTCATCGATAACTGCAGTGATCCGTCCCTCTTCACCTCTCCTCCTAGTTCATCTTCCTCATCGACACCTGCAGTGATCTCTCCCTCTTTACCTCCCCTCCTTGCTTGTCTTACTCATCTACACCTGCAGTGATCCATCCCTCTTCATCTCTCCTCCTTGCTCGTCTTCCTCATCGGCACCTGCAGTGATCTATCCCTCTTTACCTCTCCTCCTTGCTTGTCTTCCTCATCTACACCTGCAGTGACTGACCCCTTTTGATCTCTCCTCCTAGCTCGTCTTCCTCATCGACACCTGCAGTGATCCGTCCCCATCACCTCTCCTCCTAGCTCGACTTCCTCATCAACAACTGCTGTGATCTGTCCCTCTTCATCTCCCCTACCTTCTCATCTTCCTCATCAACACCTGCAGTGATCCGTCCCTCTTCACCTCACCTCCTTGCTCATCTTCCGTATCGACACCTGCAGTGATCCGTCCCTCTCCACCTTTTCACCTAGCTCCTCTTCCTCATCGACACCTGAAGTGATCCGTCCCTCTTCACCTCACCTCCTAGCTCATCTTCCGTATCGACACCTGCAGTGATCCGTCCCTCTCCACCTCCCTTCCTTGCTCAACTTGCTCATCGAGACCTGCACTGATCCATCCCTCTTCACCTTTTCACCTAGCTCCTCTTCCTCATCGACACCTGAAGTGATCTATCCCTCTTCACCTCTCCTCTCAGCTCTTCTTCCTCATCGACACCTGTGTTCAGGCTAATGCCTCCTATACATGAATGATGACACAGAGCCTCTGTCGTCTCTTATCCTCTTTATTCGTAACTCCAAATCCAACTAACTTTCCCTTTTCCCTGTGCCTCCCCTTCCTCTCCACTCCCACGTGCCCTCCCTCATCACGTCTCCGCTTCTTAAAGCACCCATACTCCTTTCTACCCTCCGCAACATTTCCCCCCTACTTATCATGAAGCGTATCAGGTTCACATCTGTTCAATTTGCTGCGAGAGTTCCTGAATGACTCAGCGGGGTCACCCTGGGGATTCTGAGTTTCTCCGGATCCCTCTTTGTCCGTTTCTGCCCGATCCTCCACAGGTTGTTCCACGGGACCTTCCTCTGGCATTCTCTCTCTTTTCTCCATTCGTTCTTTGTCTCTTTTTGGTGGCTTTATGGTTTTGGTGTCCGGTGTGTGCAATCGATGGAAGAAGGAGGCATTTCAGGGTATGTCACGCCCCTCCCTTGCTGCTGTAACCATGGACCCTTTTACCTCTCTCACTTGAAAAGGGTATGGGGGGTAGCGACTGTCGATCTTCCTCTGCTGCCTCTGGCGGACCAGGCTCTGTTCTCCGACAGGCAGCTGTGGCTCTCGCACTCCTCATCGGTGGTCGGCCCATATCTTTGCCTTCCTCTTTTCCTCGGCATCTCTTTCTCTGATCTCAGCGTCCTGGTCCTCTGTGTAGTCTTCAAATTGCAGAAGGCGGGTTCAGGGTCCCCTACACTTTATCATGTCCTCAACGAAGTGCACAACCTGAAACGCAAATGTCCTTTACGGATCAGACTCTCTCCTAACATTTCTCTAGGCTACGTGCCACGCCGAATCCTTCCAAAATCCATCTCAACTCCGTCTCCTAAACTAGTACTTAACTGGTAACAAGATTCATGTCCCAATTTGAATTTTGCAGCAACTGCTGTACCCGGATGGGACCGTAACCCTCTGGCTTGTCTCCGCGAACACTTCGCTAACAAAACATGCTAGGCTTACCTTTATTCCCGCTTGAGTCCCGTTGCCACAAGGTGCAGCCTTGCAAATGTATTTTATCCCCCGATTTTGACTCTGCAGCATTTTACTGCTTATGTACCGTAACCTGTACCTGGATGTGACCTGTAACTTACTGATTTCGACTCTGCAGCTTTTTGCTGCTTATGTACCGTAACCTGTACCTGGATGTGACCTGTAACTTACTGATTTCGACTCTGCAGCATTTTGCTGCTTATGTACCGTAACCTGTAACTGGATGTGACCTGTAATTTACTGATTTTGACTCTGCAGCTTTTTGCTGCTTATGTACCGTAGCCTGTACCTGCATGTGACCTGTAACTTACTGATTTCGACTCTGCAGCATTTTGCTGCTAATGTACCTGTACTTGGATGTGACCTGTAACTCACCGATTTCGATTCTGCAGCTTTTTACTGCTAATGTACCTTAACCTGTAACTGGATATGACCAGTAACTTCTCTAATGTACCTTAGCCTGTAACTGGATATCACCAGTAACTTACTGGTTTCGATTCTGCAGATTTTTACTGCTAATGTACCTTAACCTGTAACTTGATATGACCAGTAACTTAATGATTTCGATTCTGCAGCTTTTTACTGCTAATGTACCTTAACCTGTAACTGGATGTGAGCTGTAAGCTACCTGATTTCGACTTTGCAACACCTTGTTGAAATAACATTTTACTTACCTGCACTGCACTTAGTGTAACTAGTGCCTAGATGCCTAAGTGCTTTGTGCGCTGCTATAAATGCAAATAAATAAATAAAGTATCTAATAATTATTTCCATTAGAGTCTGCACGGTGGCCTCAGGAGGGTTATTCCTGTAGCTCCTCAGTATTTGGCACACGGCTTGGGAGAACGGCACTTGATCAACGAGGGCTTTCTGCCGGGTTCTCTTGATAGTGGACATAAATCGTTTCACCATCCCGTTGGTTTGGGCCCAGAGTGTTGTGATCTTCTGGTGCTGGAAACCGAGATGGGCTGCACAATTCCTGAAGTTTTGTCCTTGGAATGGGGGTCCATTGTTTCTTTTCACTATGTTTGGTACACCCCCCCAACTCATCTATGACAATTTCATCTATGACCCCCACAAGCTGTGGAATGCTGTGTACTGTACTAGTTTCACCACTGGGAACCGTGAATATTCACCAATGGCCACCAGTAGATGTCCCCCGTCTTCCAGGGGTCCGTCCATTGCCACTCGCTGCCAGGGAACCTTCGACAGTGGCACAATACGCAGGGGGCATGTGGGCGTGGTCGCTGCTGCCCTCAGGCAGGCCTCGTAGTGTGTCAGTATGTCATCTCCTACTGCGACGATGTAGGAGAACCATATTTGATTATGCAATATCTTGTCAGTCCTCAGTGGCCCTCGTGTGCCAGGTTGACAACTGTCTTTCTCAGGGCTTTGGGTACTAACAAATGACTCCCTCTCAGAAGAATCCCTTGTTCCGTGGTGGCTAGCTCTCCTTGTACTTTGGCCATCCATTTTATTTCCTTCACGTTCACCTCTTTGCTCTTCTTCACCTTCTTTCGATGGTTCTTCCATTTGTATTGGTGAGCTGTCCAGCGGTCTTGATGGTGGGATTGTGTCTGCTCTAGTCGGTGAATGTTGACAGTGTGATTCTCGAGGGGGCAGCACATTCTCCGGTAAGTATTGGATGCAGTGCACAGCCTCTCTCTCCTTCGTTTGTCCTACCGGGTGTCTGGAAAGGTAGTCCGCAGGATTTGCCCACCTGCCCCCCCGGTTTGTGGACCAATGCGGAAGTCATACTCCTGGAGTCTGAAGTCTGATGTCCCATCTGTCGATGCGTGGGGGCATCATGGTCTTTGAGTTTCCAAACAGGGATATCATCGCCTGGTGGGCCATCACAAGGGTAAATCGCCGCCTGATGACAAAATGGTGGAACTTTTCACAGGGTCTCACTGCTGCCAAACTTTCCCTCTCGGCCTGTGAATGTGCCCTCTCAATGGTTGATAGGCCCTTGCTGGCGTAGGCGAATATGCGTTGTCTGGGCTGTTGCACTGATTCACTCTGGGCCAAGACCGCTCCCAGCCCAACGGGGCTGGCACCCACCGTTATTTCCATGTCCAATTCGGGATCAAAGTATGCCAGTCTGTGGCTGGTGATGAGTGCATCTTTAATGGTTCGAAATGCTTCACTGCATTCGCTGCCCCCACTCAAATATTACATCCTTCTTTAGCAGCTCCCAGAAGGGGTCGGTAAGCATGGCATAGTTGGGAAGGTACCGGGCATAGTATTTGGCCATGCCCAGGAATATTCTGAGCTCTGACACGTCTGTCAGCAAGGCTCGGTTCACAATTGCACTTATCTTATCCGGGTCGGCCGTCATACCTTGTCCTGAAAAGATGCGCCCAAAGAATTTAAGGCTGGGCTTGTTAATTCTGCATTTGGCCCAATTGAGGGTGATGCCTGCTATGTGTAGGATTTTGCATACCTGTAGAAGCGCTCTGCTGTGTTGATCCTGGGACATGCCGAGCACCAAGATATCATTGCTGTAGTTAAAGGCAGCCATTACATGTGAGATCAGACGGCGGATGGTTTCCTGGAATATCTTAGCTGCAGACAATATTCCAAAATTAAACTATTTGTAACGGAAGAGCCCCTTGTGGGTCGCAAAAGTAGTGATTGGCCTAGAGTCAGAGTGAATAACGAGCTGATGATAACCCTTGTTGAAGTTGAGCTTTGAGAACCGCTTGGCCTGATTTAATCTAATAATCATGTCCTGTATGCTCGGACCAGGATCTCACTCTCTCACTGGATCGCAGTGTTGGGTATGTGCATGTCGACATAGAGTCGCAGTGGTCTGTTCTCTTTCGGCACCACCACCAGCAGCAATACCCACAGCTTCGAGCCACTCACCCTCTCAATTATGTAATTGCCAAGGAGTAGCTACAGCTCTCGGGGCACCTGTGCTTACAAGTGGAAACCTCCTCTGTGTGGCTGTTGGGGCACCAGGGTCACTGTCGGGTCTACATGGAGAGTGATGACTGAGTCTTTGAGCATGCCCCCTCCCTCAAACAGTGGGAATGTAGTTGTAATCATCTGAAGTGTCCTCTCCTGGTTTCATCACCAAGTTCACCTCCTTTGCTCCTGCTGGGTGCCCCTGCACCACCTCCGATTGGTTGTACTGAATGTCAATGAGGGCTAGGGCTCGTGCTGACTGGAGCGTGTGGGCTGTGCCCTACTGGAATATTCTCACCTGGGAAGGGGTTGATGGGTAGAGGACTCTTATCACCTGGTAGAGGTTCACTTTCATCACATTGACTGTGGCCCCTGTGTCAGCAATACATTGGTGGTTCAATCCTCCTCCTATCTGGTTGGTCACCATTGGGGCTGTGCCATCATCATTCTCTGCACTGATCAACCGCACATACTCCTTGCTATATCGGTCATGTTCAGTGTAGCTCTCCTGAGTGTATGTAACTTCCTCTCGATCAGTGGGTGGATTCTCGTACAGGTCTCTCACGTAGTCAGTCTCATACCTTTCCGGGTGTCCTGCATAGAGTTCTGCTTGGTTCTGTAAGTAAGTGCACTCCTCATGGTACTGTGGCAGTGTTTGCAGGGTGAGGTCCTCCATCACTCTGATGAATCTGACTTGTGGTTGAAACGGTGCTACATGCCTTCCACAAGGTGGTAGTTGAAAGTTCTGCTCGGGGTACACCCATGGGTTGGGTCTTGGCACCCAGTTGATCTTGTCGGCATTGGGGTTGTATAGCTTGGGAGGGCTGGGAATTTCTCCTTGCACATCGCCTGAAAGTGGTTTTCCCAGCCACACCTCATGCACATCTGTCCTAGGGCTGGGCACTATCCTTGATGGGGGAAATTCAAGGCCACATCTGTAACACTGTTTTTCTCCCTGGGGTCTCTGGTACGGGCAACTTTGTCCTGACCTGAACAGACTTCCTTGATTCCGGAAGCCTGTCACCTGCATATTCTGTATGGCCGTCACGCTGTCTGATTTCCTGGGGTTTTCTATGATGGCAGCTTGTATGTCTACCCTCTTGTACACTGTGGCCAAGTCTAAGATTTCTGGTAGCGATGCAGTTTTTTAGTAAGTGCTTTTGAAATACAGATGATGTGTACCCTTGTATAATTCTGAGGCAGATCGCCTCATCGTCTGAGAAATGTGTAGTCACAGTGGGTTATTTTCCGTTGGAGCCAGAAGACAAATCCCCCTATTTTCTCTTTGGGCAGTTGGGCACATTGACTAAATTAGTACTTTTCAAAGTCTTGGTTGGCAGCATTGTGTACATGGTTTTCTCCTGGGGTGGGATCGTCTTTATGATGCCTTTTATTTCTTTTCCTGCCAGGTTGGTGAATATGTCCGACACGTTAGGTGAGTCTTGGTCACCCAACACCCTTATAAAGTCATTACATTCCTCCATCCATTCATCCCACCTCTGGCCCTGGTCATGTTGAGGTCGTAGAGAAAAGGGTCCTGGTTTCCGTAAGAATGTTGCTCTCGATGACATGCCTGATGGGACCCCTGTCCCCATCTGGGCCTCCGGGACAGTGACTGCTTGTGCATTATCCATCATCTCCCTTTGTGGACTGGTACCTGTTTCTGCCGGTGTACGTGGTGGAACAGCCTTTCCCTTCTACTTGTGTCTGGCTTCCAGCCCATCTGGGTCCTGCTCTCTGGCCAGGGCCCTCTCCTGCCGTACCTTGTACTGTCTCCTTGGGCCCTTTACTTTCACGGTGCTTCCTGGAGTCCTAGTATTTCCTTTTTAGGCAGTGGGCTGGGATTGTACAGCACTTTACCTTCTCCTTCCGGAGTGACCCACCGCACAGGACTGGGCCCTCTTTCAGCCGAGTCAATGTTCTTGGTATTTTGTGAGTTTGTTCCTGGCGTCGTGACTACTGTCTTTATGATGTCACTGTGGTTATCAGTGTTCCTTTCCTTATCGTTACCACTTTCCTACGAGCGTAGCACACTGTCCTGGCTCTTCCCTTTGCCTTCCTGTTGGCTTTCTTTTTCTGGTGACCCTCTTCTTGTCCATTTTCTTGTATCCCCTTTTGTTTGTCAATCGTTCCACCGCTCCTGCCTATGGGGTCCTTTTATTTATTTATTTATTTCTGGTGTCCCTGTTATACCAGAAAAGTAATCACATAGCCCAAATGATATGAATAGTATGTTGGCCATAAGCGAATGGCATCATGTGACAAACTTCGCAAACCAAGAAACTTGAATGTGACCACAGGGAGTCCATTTTGTAAATGCCGGCCATTTTGTTTTTCTTTTTGTACACGCTTTGCTAAATATATTATAAGCTTAGACTCACACACGGTGCGAGGCCACAGCTTGAACTCTGAAATACTAACGTAGGCAGGAATGTAGAGCCATGCAGAAATATATTGTTTTCCCTCTCACTGAGACCTTGAAGCTGTGCAGAAGCCGTGCCTAATCAGTAGTCCAGGTGCCGGTTTGTCTTGCAAGCGCTGTTGTAAAAGGCAGTTAAACATGAATTATATGCAATTAGTGGTGCTTCTTCACGAAGGATGGTATTTCTGCCTCAGAACTGTCTGACCCTTAGCTCACGAGCCGCGGCAAACAGATAACGTTGTATGGAATGTTTCTCTGCTAAGAACAAGATATCCTTCCTGTGCCAGCCCTCATAACAGAAAAGTGTCTCTGCAGCCTTTGCTAGAATAACTAATGTTTAGACTAAATGATGTCATGTCATAACTGTCAATTACCAAACCCTAGCCTATAAGACATGTATAAGGTCGGGACGAACTGCATTAACAAATGATGATGTATTATGTATATATATATATATATGACTGCTTGAGCGCTGCCCGCTCTCTCTCGCATCTCATGGTGTCTGGGAACACACGTCATGAGGCGTTGAGACCCAGTCGGCCGACTGAGATACTTTGAATGAAACTAGACTTGTTTGGAAATCGTACCTCACGACTGACGTGTCATTGGGTATATGGTTATTGTGCCTTATTTCCATGTATGGCCCAACAAAGATGGTGCCCGAATAGGGACCCTCTCTCTGATGCTCCATCACATACGTTGAAGGCAGTGACAAGGTCGAGGACGAAGCTGTCGGACCGGGATCGGAAGGTGTTCGGGGTGCCCCTGCAGTAGTGATTAGAGAGTCCTCCGCAGATCTATACACAGCCGATCCCTGATCGACGAGCGGCGGCCAGAGAGCATCGAGGCGAGGGTCCTGGAAGCGAGGCAAATTGAGCCAGACACGCGGTCGTGACGATTCTTGGTTGCGCCTGTACACGGGCGAATTGCGTCCTGCGAGACGAATTCGTTGATCAGGTGAGTCGTGCCCCAATTCTTAAATGTCCTGATATTCGTCGAGAGTTGGACTTGCAAGTACAACGCCTAGGGTAAGAAAAGGGTAAATGTTAACCATGCCTGGGAAATTGTCTTTCTGTTTAGTGAGATTTTTTTTTCACTGCGGTAGACAATCTTTGGAAACTGGTCAGGTCGTGCCACGCGAGGGGTCACCGGCACATGATATGTACATAAAATACGGAATTGGGGCAATAGTGTTTAATGCGGTTTGGCATAGGCAGACCAGACGTGTATCAGATCTTCAGTGGCCGAATAATGGGAGTTTTGAATTAGCGCGTATTGAACATTTAGAATCTATTTTGCTATGGAAAAAGGCCAGACCTGCAGCATTAGAGGTTGTAAGAGACTGGAGAAAGGAAGAGAATCTGCACTTGAAAAGTAGAGAAAAACATGCACATAGACATAAATCAAATACAGAAAAAGCGCTAGAGCATGATCAGCAGAAGCATATAGAAGCTATTAGGAACATGGATAGGGTCTTCCAATTAGATGTACAGAAAATATATCCTTCACAAGATTTGCATACATCATACAAACTGACAAATAAGATATTAAATGAGCGAAGGAATGAACATTCAAGCACTGACCCAGTTACACCACCTCCTTATGTAGCCCCTTCTGTTGCTATTCTCACAATCCCATCTGCACCTGCAATCGCCGTCCCATCTGCACCCGTGACATCATTTCCTCCACCTCCTTCAGAGCATGAGTTATACGGTTTAGCTGGTAGTTCTGCATCAATGGGGCCCGAAAGAGGAAGTGTTAGACTGACTCAAAATACAATTAGCAAGGGACGGAAAGACGAAATGAAACAGTGGCCTGAGGCCTATATTGATAATGGCGATGAAGTGGCTGTGCAAAGTTCCATATTTGAGCATAGAGGCCCTGGTGAACAACAGGTACTGTTAGAATGTATGGGAGATTATCTTGTTAAAATATGGAGTGATTTGACTAATACAGTGGTACCGCAAGAGTTGCGTGATTTGATTGTCCTTTCCAATTTGCAAGATAATGCAGCGAAAATACGAGAACATGTAGGGTGAACATTTGTGTTTAAGCGAGAACTTGATTGATTGCATAAAGAGATAATGAGTAAAGGTGAACCTCATATGTCATATGTTCAACAACGGTTTCTCCCGCCGTTGAAACCTTTCAGTGAAGAGATGCAAATTTGTACGCGAGACGCGCTTAGATGGATTACGGATGCCGCCATTTCCCCGATTGAAGTGCATGATACGTTTAGTGAGTATACACCAGAGATGCAGAGAAAGGTGTTACAAGTTATGGTGGAGTATTTGCAGGATGAATGTATGAAGAAAAAGGTATGTTGTCCTACTGATTTAATGACGATTTATAAAACAGCATTTTTGCCTGACACTGGAACAACTGCTTTTTCTCTTGATTTGGCTTTGCGGCTTAATAGAAGAACAGAGGTAAAATCCCCTACTCTGCAATTACCCATGAGGGAGGTGCCTCCGACGTTTGTCCCGAAAGTAGAGGTTGGCGCTGATGGAGCGATTGCAGCGTGAACGATAGAAGCCCATTATATTGTGCAGTTTGTACATGTTCCCTTTTCTAGGCAAGAAGGGAATACGACAAAGCAGACCGTCCCTGACATTAGGAAAATTCCGGCGGGATTCTATAAAGAAATTGAATCTGTTTTAAATTCATCTGTTTTTACGCTAAGTGACATTGATTTATTGTTCCCTGTGTTCCTTCCTGCGGACATATGGAAGCTGATTAGAAGTATAAATGATGCGCCGATGTTAGGCGATACATGGGAGAAACTGATTAGAATTGATTGCAAAAGGAAGGCTGGGGAGAAGCCTCCGGAAGTAATTTTGACTTTGCTTTTACGGATAGTGGAGAAATTGAAAACTTTGGTGCCTGAGAAGAGAATAGTTTGGGATAAATTGACTGCTTGCTTACAAGGCAAATCAGAAGGAGAGACAGATTCTTTTAACCAATTTGAAGATGTATTTGCAGATTTTAGTGGTGAAGATCTAAGTACTGAACCTGGGAAGAGATTGTTTGTTGATAAGTTTGTACGAGGATTGTTACCGAAAATTCCAACATTAATAATGACATCTGAAAGTGCATGGCAAGCAAAATCACAAAGCGAAGTATTACATATGGCCCAATATTATGAGAATCGGGTAAATTCAAAGAAGGATAAGAAAATAAGGGAAAACGGAGATTTGAAAACCAGAGTGTTACTGCAACAGGTAGCAAACAATAGTAGAGGTGGCGGGAACACACCATCTAGAGTTCAATTTGCCTTAACATCCAACATGCAAGGGGGTCCAATAGGTATAAATCAATGTGCCTATTGTAGACAAGAAGGCCATTGGCGAGCACAATGCCCGTACTTGCAGAATAGAAATGGGACTATTTCAAGAAGACCATTTAGAGGTCGGCCAGGAATAGCAGGTCCGAATAGAAATCAGATGAAGCCACAATTTCAGGATAATAAGGTTAATCAAAATCAACAACGGAACACCATGAATGGTGGAAAGGTTTTTGATTATCCCTCCAATGCATATTACTCTGGAGACTTTACATCTGATGATGTACTGTTCCATTAGGACAGCCCGAAACAGGGGTTGGAACCAGTTCCTATTCCCGTTGACCAGAAAGGGCCCTACGTAGAAATGAAGGTTGGGAATAGGGAGCACATTTTTCTAGTGGACACAGGTGCACAAAAATGTTCGATTGATCATCAACGGGTTCCAAACATACCACTGTCAGGGTATAAGAATGTCTCAGCAGGATTCTCAGATACACCAGTGATTACTCCAGTTTCACAACCAGTGCCAATTACACTAGGTCCATTTACTGAATCTTGCCTGTTTCTTTTGACGTCAAATTGCATCAAAAATTTGTTGGGATTGAAAAAGTTGAATGCAGTAATTTATTGTTCTCCTGATGGAGTGTACTTGACGATTTCGCCATAAAAACCTACTGTATCGTAATTTGTATCCATGCCATTGCCGACTGAATTGTGTGAAGTACCAGCTTGTATACGGGCAGTGAACGATAATGATGCTGGATGTTTGAAAGTAGAACCCGTAAAAATTGTTCTGAAAGAAGGAATTATATTACAGCGTATTCTGCAATACAAAATTTCGAGTGAAGGTGAAAAGGCATTGAAATATATTGTGCCAGACTCAATTGCTGAAAATGTAAATGAAGACATTTCTGGTAGTGTTTGTAATAGCCCGATTCTTCCAGTTTGTAAGAAAGGAGGTAATGATATCCCTTACCATTTTATAATTGATTTACGCACAGTTACATAGTAGTTGATCCCCAATTCCCGTTAGTTCCCGATGTAACCACGATTTTGACTATGATTCCTGCTTCCTCATCGCACTTCAGTGTAATTGACTTGAAAAACGCGTTTTTCAGCATTCCAGTACATCCAGAGAGCAGATATTTGTTTGCTTTTACATTAGGACGGCACTCATTTACATTTACACGTATTCCACAAGGCTACACTGAAAGTCCAAGTATTTATAGTAGAGCATTAAAAGAACAACGGGACATGCTTGAATTACCATCAGGATGTATATTGTTACAATACATTGATGACCTGCTTGTAGCAGCACACTCAGAGGACATTTGTAAAAAAGGAACCGTCGCATTATTGACACATTTGGCGGCACACAGTCACAAGGCTTCATTAAAGAAATCCCAGTATTGTCGAGAGGAGGTGGCCTATCTCGGCTACCTCCTATCGAAGGAGGGAAGAAGATTTGCGCCAGTACGTATAGTAGCATCTCTGATATGCCTATTCCAAACACGCAGAAGGAAGTCAGGGCTTTCATTGGCATGGCTTTGTATTGCAGGCAGTGGATAGCTAATTTCTCAATGATTGTGAAACCCATGGTGGTGCTGAAAAGGAAGGATGTTACTTTACCTTTGCCATGGAACATGGAGTGCCAAGAAGCTTTTGACCTGCTCAGAGCTGCGTTATGTTCAGCTCCAGTTTTGGGCATGCCAAATTATGAGAAGGCTTTTATGTTATTTGTGCATGAAAAGGATGGATGTGCTTTGGCTGTTTTGACTCAGGAACACGGGGGCAGAAATAGACCATGCGGTTATTTCTCCTCCACGCTGGATCCTGTTGCATGTGCTTTGCCACGTTGCTTGTGAGCTGTTGCTGCAGCTGCAGCGTCAGTAAAACAAACTGAGGGGATGGTTTTAGGTCACGCTTTAACCGTGATGGTACCCCGTTCAGTAGACGTTCTTTTAAATAGAACGTAAACGCAACATTTCACATCCGCCCGACTAATGAGATATGAAATTGTCCTATTTGCAATGCATATTCAAATTAAGAGATGTTGCCCTTTAAATCCGGCTGAGTTATTTCCCTCTTCCAGGGAAAAAGGGAGTGAGAACCAAGTATCACATGATTGCTTAATCACTATTGAGCAAGAGACAAAAGGAACAATTTGTTTAACTGATACCCCCTGAAAGAGCCAGATGGAGAACTGTTTTGTGACAGTTCTTGTTTTAAATTACCAAATGCACATCAACTGCTGCTTATGCCATTACTACAGGGAAAACTATTGTGAAGAGCAAACGAATCCCATACAATTCAGCACAAGCTGCAGAAATAATAGCGTTAGCTAGAGCCTGTGAAATTTCTGCAAACCTTACTGTAAGCATCTATACTGACAGCTAGTATGCTTTCGGGGTGGTCCACAATTTTGGCCAACTATGGGCTGAAAGGGGCTTCCTGACGTCACATGGAACTAAGATTCAACATGGCACTTTGATAGTGAGACTCTTGTCAGCACTTGCACTTCCCAAGCGGTTAGCAATAATGAAATGTGATGCACATAAGAAAATAACGTGTAATATAGGAAAGGGAAATGCATTTGCAGACTGAATTACGAAACAAACTGCCATTGATTTAAACACAAAAATGTATGTCAAAACAGCAGAGAAAGTCTCCTGCGTGATAGAGGATGGAATTGAGACAGTCAGAGAGATACAAGCAGAAGCCACTCCAGATGAAATAAAACAATGGTCCGAGGGTCCATCAGAATTAGATCCTGAAGGTTGTTGGGTGGACAAAGAGAATAATAGATGGATGTTGCCAAATGCATATGTTATGCCAATGGTTACCATGGCCCATAGTCCAACACATATATGTGCGAAAAAGATGTCACAGCACCTCAGTTCTGTATGGTGTAATGGAAACATTAAGAAAACTGCAGTGAGATTGGTTCAGAATTGCATGACTTGTTTACAACATAACATTGGAAAAGGAACAGCAACACCAGTAGGATGTTTTGCCCCCCCCTCTATGCCTTTTGAGGTCATCCATTTTGACTTCATAGAAATGGAGAGATGCCAGAACTATAAATATGTCCTCGTAGTGGTGTGTGTGTTTAGCAAATGGGTGGAGGCCTATCCCCTGAAAGAATGTTCAGCCATGTCAACAGCGAAATCCATGTTAAAAGAATATTTTCCCCAATTCAGGCTGCCCCGTGTAATATGGTCCGACAATGGCCCGCATTTTATAGCGCCCGTGATATTACAAATCTGTGTAGGCCTCCAAATCAATAAGCAATTCCATTCAGCCAGACACCCGATGAGTGCCAGTTTGGTAGAATGCCAAAACGGTATTTCGAAAAACAAAATAGCTAAGATTTGCGCAGAAAGCAATTCGAAATGGCCAGATGCATTGCCACTAGACTTACTGTGTATGCGCACATCTGTGCAGGCCAGGACCGGCCTCTCCCCATATGAAATAATAATGGGGAGACCAGCGAATGTCTGGAATGTGCCACGTCCAAAAAGATTGAGGGATGTTGAATACCCATTGCTCATTGACTATTGTAAACAGTTGACTCAAAACTTGCGTTTGATTCATCAGCAGGTGCAGGAGGCTCTTCCTGTCAGATATACAGGCCCAGGACATTGTCTGCAACTGGGAGACTGGACCCTGGTTAAGAACCTTGAAAGAAAATCTTTGCTTGCACCGCGCTGGAAGGGTCCCTACCAGGTGTTACTGGCTATGCAGACTGCCGTCCGAGTGAATGGTCGAAAGCATTGGATCCATGCAACACACATGAAAAGAATCCCATTTCCTTTGCCACATGAGAAAGAGATCGATAATCCTGACGTCGAAAGTAAGACAGCCATGATCGATCACAAAGACATCGCAGAATTTCGCCGAGAGGTCCTTCCTAAGCCCGAGAAGGGGCCTGGGGAGATTGCAACGAAAACTGAAACATCAGTCTTACCTCAACATTGTTCGACTGCTGCCTCATTGTCACGAATTGCATCACCGACTGGCACTGTTTTTGCATCTGCTGCAAACAACGACAGTGCATTGTTCATTGATTATACCGTACCTGGAGCTGTAAGGTACAATCTGCGTTCATGAAATCAGACGTAATCAGCAGCTTTTGTTTTGCCTTTGTTTATAGCTCACGGACAGAGCTGGGAACAGAGGGCTAGGAAAAGGGAGCGTATGTGCTGTATCGGATGAGAGCTCTGACACGCGGTTTCCCGGTGTTACCATTGAAAGTGAAGGCCTTTACAACTAGCGTGAACAAGCGGGGGCAAAAGGTACTGACACTATAAAATTGAGATTGATGCTTGCTCCTGCCTTTTTGGAGCTGTCAAGGTAAACACCAGCTTGCTGCCATCATAAGCAGGCTGAACCAAACTTGTGTGAACTTTGCTGCCAACATGTGTTGCCGTGGAGAACTTTTCCAACGGATGCTGAGAAACTTTCCTTGATCATGCCTGTATTCGCTCCTGCTGCCACCTGCACTGATGTTGCCATTGAAAGACATACAGACATTGACATTAAGCCTGCCTCAAGAAAGACTTGGTCTACAAAGACTAACTTGCTCCTGATTACCATACCCATCTGTATACTAGTTACATTGACCCCAATGTTTTTGTACTTGGAAATTATGCATCCTATGAACACTATATTGCCAACTGTAAATGCTCCCACTACATTTAGCCCAGCTCATGTGCTTTCTTACACTCTTCCGTCACGAGATGTGAAACACAGAAAAGGTTATGACAATAGCACTTTATTACTGATTATGAATAAGACTCATGCTATTTTAAATAGATCCATTTGTTGGGTTTGTTCACATTTGCCCCAGCACGGGAAAAGAGGAATGGGTTGGTATATACATCCTCTAGCGCTTAATACTGCCTTTTATGCATCATTAAGAGCTCTATTTTTTGGAAAATTGAATGATAGTGTCACTGGAAACTTTGATGGAACAAACATAAATTAATTCAAAAGACTGATATTAACCCCGCTACGTTGTTCTGTGTTCACAAACCAAAGCAAAATGAACACTGCATCGAATAGTCCTATATATAGACTGTCTATGCTTTACCAGTCCCTGATTACTTTCAAAATGGCTGCGGTTGGAAACAAGGATGCCATGCCTCCCTCCTATACTATTAATCATAGTCCACATTCTGTTCCATTTTGCTTGCGTAAAAAAGACTCCGACCCGGTGGGAACATTTACTAGGTGTATGAATACTGCTGTACTTGAGCAAGAAGAGAAACTGTTATATATCGGAGGTTCTGTCTATTTTGTGTGTGGAGACCAAGCTCATCCATGGTTACCTATAAATCGGGAAGGTACCTGTTATTTAGGGATACTCTTAACTGGTGTGTTCCTTCCTAAAACATCTGAAATAGCAAAAATATCTAGATCTCGGCCACAATGAGATGATACTGCTGGGCACATTTTTGAGGACATAGCAAAATCGTTTATACCTTTCTGGGGGCAAGCAATAAACTCATGGAATATAAGAAAATTATCCAGGGTATTAGAGAAAACAATACAGGAACCACGGACATACTTTACAATATGACATTGGAACAAAAAGCAATCAGACTAGTTGCCCTTCAGAATGGAATGGTTCTTGATATTATTTTGGCTGACTGTGGAGGGGAATGCAAATTAGTGGGGTCAGCGTGCTGTGTATTTGTAAGTGACCCCTCCACTACAATATTTGAAGCAATTAAGAAATTACATGTCCTAAGTTCTGAAATTCATGTTCCCGCAGGTGGCTGGAATCTAAACATAGGTTCATGGTTCTGGGAACTGTTTCATGGTTCTGGGAACGGTTACGATCCTGGGGATGGAAACTAATTGCAATTTTGGTCATGATATTCGGTATCCTCATGTTCTGCTGTTGTTGCATACAATGCTTGCCTGCCATTTGTTCCATAACTTCGAATGAATGTGTACAAACAATTAGTACGATTGTGAAGCCTCTTCCCAGAATGATAATTGATGGTCCAAAACACGAAAATGAAATTATTCAGGAATTTATGGCAATCAATATTTCTGATGATGATAGTGACATGGGTAGTTCAGAAATTGACACCTGGTCTGATGAGGACACAATGTTTGGATAATGATGCTATTGGCTTAAGGCCAAAAGGAGGGTTTGTTATACCAGAAAAGTAATCTCATAGCCCAAATGATATGAATAGTTTTTGGCCATAAGCGAATCGCATCATGTGACGAACTTCGCAAACCAAGAAACCTGAATGTGACCACAGGGAGTCCATTTTGAAAATGTCGGCCATTTTGTTTTTCTTTTTGTACACGCTTTGCTAAATATATTATATGCTTTAGACTCACACACGGTGCGAGGCCACAGCTTGAACTCTGAAATACTAACGTAGGTAGGAATGTAGAGCCATGCAGAAATACATTGTGTCCCCTCTCACTGAGGGCTTGAAGCTGTGCAGAAGCCACACCTAATCAGTAGTGCAAGTGCTGGTTTGTCTTGCAAGCGCTCTTGTAAAAGGTAGTTAAACATGAATTATATGCAACTAGTGGTGCTCCTTCACAAAGGATGGTATTTCTGCCTCAGAACTGTCTGACCCTTAGCTCACGAGCCGGGGCAAACAGATAACGTTGTATGGAATGTTTCTCTGCTAAGAACAAGATATCCTTCCTGTGCCAGTGCTCCATGTTCCTCATAACAGAAAAGTGTCTCTGCAGCCTTTGCTAGAATAACTAATGTTCAGACTAAATGAAGATGTGTCATAACTGTCAATTACCGAACCCTAGCCTTGATGGCATGTATAAGGGCGGGACAAACCGCATTAACAATTGATGATGTATTATGTATGTATATATATATATATATATATATAACTGCTTGAGCGCTGCCCGCTCTCTCTCGCATCTCATGGTGTCTGGGAACACACGTCATGAGGCGTTGAGACCCAGTCGGCCGACTGAGATACTTTGAATAAAACCAGACTTGTTTGGAAATTGAACCTCACGACTGACGTGTCATTGGGTATATGGTTATTGTGCCTTATTTCCATGTATGGCCTAATAATCCTCTTTTCTTTAAATGTACCCTGTACATGTACTCACCTTCTATGCCTGTGTAGGTAGTCTTCCTGTCGCCGCCTTTTTGTTCCTGTACCCCTCTTCGGCTACGAGTAGCATTATTTAGCATTCGCTGCATGTCCCGTGTGTGCGGAACGCTTTTCCTTCCTCTGAACCGCATGCAGGCATGTTTGCTGCTCTCCGAGTGGCCTCGCAGCCCGCTTCATGTGCACAGGGCCACTTGCAGCCAAGCTCTCCAGGTCTTGGCGGCTCTGGCGTTACTGAGTATGTTGGCCCCGCCCAGTCGGAGCGAGAGCTTGTGCCACCCTCACACTCCACTGTGTTGTATCGCTGCTCCGTGTGAATGGGCACTTCCCGATCACCGCGCAGGGATCGCCTCATTGCCAGTTGTTCTGGCTAATGCCTCATAAACATGAAGGATGACACAGAGCCTCAGTCGTCTATTAACCTCTTTATTCGTAACTCCAAAACCAAGTAACTTTCCCTTTTCCCTGTCCCTCCCCTTCCTGCTCACTCCCACGTGCCCTCCCCCATAACTTGTCCACTTCTTAAAGGTCCCTTACTCCTTTCTAATCCACCACAACCTGCAGTGATCCGTCCCTCTTCCCTCTTCACCTCTCCTCCTTGCTCGTCTTCAGACTCTTCACCCTTCTGGAATCTCGCCTTCTCTTCCGAGCCTTGACCTTTATTTGTGCTGAGGTCTTTCTTGTGAAGGTTCTGCCTTCTACTCTTTAGCTCTCTCTGTATCCTTCCTTGGGTTTCGTCGCCTCCTCTTCACTTTCTTCTTCCCTCCTCTAGTGTGCTGCCTCCGTGGTCTTTTCTATCCCCCCGCCCAACTTGGTCTCTCTGCTATTATCGCTCCCCTCGCTCCACTTCGTTTTCTCCCCAGCAAACGTATATTACTCTTCTACTCCTCCTCCCGCGCGTCAAGCTCTTCCGATCTATCCCCATTGCTCGCAGGCCCATTTGCTCGAAGCCCATTTGTTCTACTTATTTATTATTTATTTCAAATTTGTATAGCGCAGACTAAGGCTGAAAAGTGTCTAGGCGCTGCAAGGGTGGCAGCTAATCCAACAAAAGAGACCTCTACACATCAGAAATGATCACATTGGAGAGTCACAAAAAATAGGTGTTTAGTGCCCTGCGAAAAGGAAAATACTCCTCAATGACTCGTAACGTGGGGGTTAGGGGAGGGGGAATTCCAGAATCTGGGTGCCAAAACAGAAAATGACTGGCCCCCAAGACAGGCCCGCTGAAACCTTCGGACTTTTAAAAGCCACTGGGGTGCAGATCGCAAATGTCTGTTAGGGCAATAACATTGAATCTTCTCTTGAGGTATTCGGGCCAGAATTATGCATAGCACGATGAGTGACGCAGAGCGTCTTAAAATCTATCCCTGACCCCACTGGAAGCCAGTGAAGACGTCTTAAGAGCTCCTTCCCTCGCACATATAGATGGGGAGGTTGGATTTAGGTATTTAATTATGGTGGGGGATGTGGGGAGACCTACTGCATTTATTTTTCAAGGAAATGCGTAAAACAAAATGGGGAACAAAGGGGCCTCATGCAAATTTTCTCGAGCAAACATCCTAGAACCAAGCTCTTCCCTGGCTTTTTTTCTCTCTCCACTGCCCTGCCAAATGATGTCCTCAGCTATTCCCGCTCTCCCCTAACCCCCCGTACCCCAACTTCATGGCCTCATGCCCTGTTCCTCCTCTTCCTCCTGCATGCTCCAACAGGTTTTGCTCAAGAAACTTGAGTCTCCCAAGTGCAAAATACATAATATTCCATTAGCTCAAAAAGGGACAAGTGAATGTGCACATTTATAAATTAAAAAAAACTCCTTAAAAAATCCTTACTGTTTACATCACTTCCGTTGTGCATGATAAAATGGCTGAACAGATTTCAGAAAATACCACCCGTGTCTGGCCCCAGCCCTTCCCCGCGACCATGAGCTACTGTTTTTGTCGCGTGAAGCCATTGTGCAGCATTTGGGAACTGTAGGCACCAGGATGCCACCTTCGCAGGCTTCCTCGCAGGCCCTGCTGCCACAAGGCTATGCACTGTGTTACAGGCTCCACCGCTGCACACACAGTGCACCAATGCAAACCAGGGTGCTTCTCATCGCGGGTATGCTGATAATCCGGGATTTTGTCCATCAATGCGAGTTTTGGGGGACACATTTTAACATGCCTGGTCAGTCATAAGTTTCAAGGGGCGGCTGAAAGGTGGGACAAACCATGCCTCCTTGGTTCTGTTGGGTAAAAAAGCGGACTCGCGGCTGGTACTAAGACTCTCGCTCCACAGAAGCTTCATCCTTGGCTTTGGGCCAAGTACAGAATCCCCTTTTTTCTGGCTGGAACTCCCAGGTCTTGGCCCCAGTCCTTCAGCCCAGGTGTCCATAGTTATCCAGCCTTTTATAGTTTGGGTCTTCGAGTCCCCTAAGTTTTGAGGTCAGCATATCATGTCCCTGGCTGCCAATTGGCTGGGAAACCCAGGGGACCCACCCATATCTTCTTCCCTGGCCTATGGCACAAAGCAGGTGGCCACGTGGCCCCCATGGCTTCTCACTCAGCCCCTGAACTCAGCCCAAAGCACACTTTGGCATACTGCCCTGCGTGGCTTGTGTCCAGAGGTGGAACTCTGGAGATTCCCTGGTGGGCCTTCCACACTTTGGGCCTCTTTTGTGTGGTTACCCGTTTTCCCCCAAAAAATGTACTTGTGGGAGAACACCCCAAACCCTTCTTAAAAGGGGTTTGGCTCAGTGGTCGAAGCGGGCGGGATCGCTTGGCAGCGGTGCTCCTCTACTTTTTTTATGCAGGTTTTACTGTTCCTATACTTTTATTTTAATAACAAACCGTTCCGGAATGGTTTCGTTTTAACAATTGAAACTTGCACTTGAGTGCCCTGCACTGAACGTTCCCTTAAACAGCAGGTGCATGTGTTTGGGGGTTTCTATCTTGCGTGGGAGGGGGCGTGGCAATGGGGTTTGTTGGGGGTGGGGCAGGCAAGCAGGGAGCTTAGTTCCACTACTTCTTTTCATACACCTCGACCATTGTTTGGGCTTCTTCACACAGTGGAATTTGGGGCCACTTTGAAAAACAAGTCCTGGGCCATTTTTGGTTCCCAGTCCGCCCCTGCTTGCCCTGCAGTCTGTCAGCTTCCCTCTGTCTTGCATCTTGGCGTTAGCAGGCTATGCTGTGAACTGTCATCTTACCCAGGTGAATTCATAGGAGCTGCAGGCAAGACCCTTGAAATGTGACACATAGCTCTTTACAGAGTGGCATGTGCCCCTTGCTGCTCCAGGCCAGCATGTTCTAAGCACTCGGAAGTGAACATTCGTATGCAGCCAGAAGATGTGAGGCAATGGAAAGTGTAGTAGGATGTGACGATTCCCTGCCAAGAAGGACCGCCCTTCTTTAGTGATATAAATAAGTCCCACGAGAAAACCTCACTGACATTGTAAAGTTGTGACACAAAACCTAAAAGTTCAAAAAGCCCACCCTTGAGGTAGCAGCTCATCCTTAGCACTCCAGCAAGACACCATCAGTGACATCATACAAATCCTGCTGGCAGGCAGTGTGCAAATTAAGAGCACTTCAAAAGACGGCTATAGTGGCAAAACCATTCCAGATTCAGTGTGATCCACAAAAAGGCGGTCACCACGCCGACAACCCGAAAGAAGGCGTGCAGAATGTGGGCCTTGCTCCAAGTTTGACGGTGCAGGAAAAAAGTGGCAGTAATTCCGTTACCGTCACTTTTTTGGTTGTAAGTGAATTACTGCTGTTTTTCGCTCAGTCGCCAACCGCCAAATTAGCAGATTACTATGTAATAAAACTGCCGATTTTTAAAGGAAAAGTCGTTTTTTTTATTCGTAGTTTTTATCGGCCATGAAAACATGACTTTTAATACTCATGTATATCAATTTTCACATCTAATCTAACAATATAACAAAAAGCCAGATGTATGTTTGTCCGATGCACTCATAGCTTCGCCTGTGGTCACCGCTAGAGGGAGCTGTTGCCTTACGATATATAGCGGTCCTACTAGGTTAACGAAAACCTGCACTTTGGCCTGTGTACACGGGCTTCTACACTAGTTATGTATAAAGAGATAAAATGTCAAATATACATGACACTATTCCGCTGGTTATATAACCAATCCGGTATTCCTGTTAGTGGTAATAGTTATAATATCACTCCCCGTCACGTACAGGGCCTCATCGGCTCATCCTATGCGCGCATCTTCTGGTTTGGTGTGTGCCGGACAGGTAAAGTAGATGTTTAATTTCATGCCACATTGTTATACTTGTATATATTAATAGAACGTTGTTTCCCATCATAAAATAGTGGCAAGTAGTATTCAGGCTCAGACTGGCCTATATGGCAATAGACCCATGGTTGAACCAAAAACACAAAATGCTGGTGTGGGCCTGTTTTTCTGGTCAAAGTGGGCCACATTTTTGGCCAATGTGGGCCAGTTTGATGAGTTACTTTACTTTGCGGCTAATTGTTTTGACCAGTGTTGCTGAATAAATATTCTTTAAAATGCACAATTTGCATCCCATTTTATCAAAAACTCCCCCTTGGGTACTATTCCAACAGTGTCACAAAAGGAATGAATAGGCATTTGAAACTATTGGCCTCTTTTTCATTGGAGCCCGAGACAGTTTTATGGCCCAGTCCTACCCTGGGAACTAACACGTGGAGTTGCGTAAGAAGCAGCAGGAAGCTGAGAACAGCAGCCAGAAATGACAACTTAGAATTGACTGGTATGAACTGCAGAGCACTCAGGGGAACGCACAGCGGAATGTGTTAAGGGTGGCCTTGAATGAGCTTACCAAACTAATGACGGCTAGCCGGAATAAGGAAGAAAGACCAAGACCCTTGACTATGCGGAAACCTAACTGCAAATAATCACCCAGGGCTCTGTTTACTGGCTGTTCAAAGCTAAATATATATATATATACAGAGAAAGCATGCAATCCAGGGAGGCCTAGATCAGGGGCCTGCAAACGTGGTGTCTCCAGAGGTTTTGGACTACAATCACCATCATCTCTAGCCACCAAACTCCTTGGTGAGGGATCATGGAAGCCGTAGTCCAGAACATCTGGAGAGCCACAGTTTGCAGAACACAGGCAGCAGCCAAACTCCACCAGCAATGTGGTGGATCCACAGGGCTGGAGAAATGGGACGCCAACTCAAGAAGAAAGGACCCGGAAGAAAGCAGCGGAATGGAAGAACCCAGAAAAGTTGCATTTAGTCATGTAGAGACGGGAGAAACAGGAAGGTGGAAATGGGGGAATGACACGAAACGGACACACACACGTTTGGTAGATGCTTTTCCAGATGGGGAAATTAGCTTTGGCAAAGCAAACAGTTTTGGCTTTTGGGTCGGTGTGGGATAGACATTTTTAGGCATTGGCATAATGGTACTACCTGGCCATAAAATGGCAACAGCTTGCAAATGGTATGAGTACCGAGGCATACGATAGCAGTGCCCGTCAACAACATATAAAACAGCTATAGCACGTCAATGTTTATTGTTCACAGGAATTCAATGAAAGGAACAGATGCAAGGATACACATATTGTCAAAATCAAGTGGCTAAAAAGTATTTTTACTATACCAGGAGCTGATTTACAACTGCAAGTAAGCAATTGCCTTTCAGGGGTCTTCAGTGGAGGGGGGACAGGGAGTGCGTGGGAATTGGCACAGGGATTAGCATGGCCTTGGGGGTTAATGGTGGAAGAGAAGTCAAGCACCTACTGGCTGTGTGGCCCTCCTCATATCCCATCTCCCTCCTATGCCAATATAGTTTGCTTTATAGGGGCCACCTGATAAACTTAAAACTACAAAGCCCCCCTCTGAGCTTCCAGGAAGATTTCACCGTGCAATTCCTTAACTCTGTGGTGCAGGGGCAGCGGAAGGTGCGGAGAGCCTAAGGGTGCATTGAGAAGTTTAAAAAGAACCTAGACCCACAAAAGAGTGCCGGAAAACCTGAATGAATGTGAACCTGAATAGAACTGAGAAGGGCACGTAGGAAATCATGGATAAAACAACTAATAACTGCAAAGAGGCCTCTGTTGCTCTGTGTGGTTTTGCTTCCAAGACCCGCGCCGTTGCCCCAGGAAGAACACTTTCCAATCAAGTAACTGTGACAAATTGACCACTGCTCTGATGGGCACTTGGATGTGGGGCCTAAGAAACTCCTATGCAGGTTACAGATCCGAATCATAAAGGTGAAATAGGCGCAGCCGGTCAGGTATAACCTGCACCGCTTGTGGTAACGCGGGCCGAAGGCAGGCTGTACTCTGCAGGATGAGGCGTGAGCTAGACAGGAAGCGCCCAAACAACAATAGTACCGGGGGACCACAATCAAAGACTGTCCAAGCAAGGTTCCATATAAATAGGAGACTTTACTGCAACTAAAAATAATCAAAACACTATAAGTCACCCCTGTAAGAGGCGGCATAGAAGGTGCAGACCATAGGCACTCCGAGTCTGAAGACAAGGGAGGGACAGGCAATATTTTCAGCAGCAATGTTGAAGTTCAATGATAATGTTATTAAAATGGTAATGCGTGTGATCTTAAAATGTGACTAGGGCTTTTGAAGCTAGGCCAGGGGGGCGGAACCACTACAAAAGCCTTTTAGGCTTGTTCTTGTGGCTTGGCAGCTTTGCGAAAGGCATCAAGGCACTTTTCCACAGTTCTTGACAGCATATGGGTCGGCCAAGTTGGGCTTCCCAATGGGTCGAGTCAGCGAGCAAGACGATGGCTTCCAGTGGGTCGAGCAGGCGATTGAGACGGGCGAGAAGATCGTTTCCACAGGGTTCGGTCAGCGTTCGGGACAGGCAAATTGATTGCTTCCAGTGGGTAAAGTCAACCTTGAGACTGATCAAAGATCAGTTTACACTTCTAAATGCATGTAGTAAAGCCATCTTTAGGGATCTTGTGCTAGCTCAAAAGCCCAGTTGCCTCCGCTCCTAGAGCAGGTTGAGGCAGGAGACAGAGCCAAAGGCTGTTCCTTTACTTCTTGATTGCTGGGTGGCACCGTCCAGGGATATGGGAGTCCTCGGTCTTTCCTTCCCAGCCAGGAAGACTGCCAGAGAGCCCCTGCAGAAGCCGTAACCTCCAGTGTGTAGATTCCTGGTTCCAACGTTCAGGCAACAGACAGGCCTCGTGCACACAGATGTTCACTCCAAAGGCTTTTGTGGGATCCATGAGGGAAGAGTCTTCTCCCATCTTGGAGCCTTTATCTTGAGTCCTATGACAGAGGGTCTTGTGAAGACTAAACCACGATAGAGGTCCATGTGAAATCCTTCTTCTGATGTCCAAAGCTGATTTGTTTTAAATGGGGGTCTCAACCCTTTTTACAGCTAATCTGTCACTGCGGGTAGTCCATTTCAAGCCTTCTGTGAAGGTCTAATCCATTCTGCTGTGGTCAGCATCTTTTCCTGGTGATGTCAGTCCCAGAGTACGTTGTTTATAGAAAGTGGGGAGGGGGGCATAGGAAGTGTGAAAGCCATGGGAGAATCGAAGATGCTGGGACCGTTCTCTGGGCTGCAACTCCTCACCTGGCAACTCCAACTCTGTGCTCTCTCCTGCCTGCCCTGGGGTGACTTCCCTCTTGCTGGCAGAGCCTGTCTTTTGAAGCACTGGCCCTCTCCCTGTCCCCTGGGAGGCAGATCGTGCAAGTCTTTCCCAGAGAGAGCAAGGGCTTTTGCTGGGGCTAAGTGTGATGCTGGAAATGCATCTGGGGGACAGGGCCTCTGAATCCTTGTCCTTTTTCGGTTTTTACCGTGTGTTCTGTCATGTTTTCTGCCCAGGAGTCCATGTGGGACTCCTGGCGGTGCAGCTCTCTCTTTTGGTTTGGAGAACAGACCCATGGGATACCCTTATGGCACCCATGGGTAGGGGTACAACCCTGTGCCCTAGTGTATGTTTTTGGGCACCTGTGGGTGGCCCACAGAGCAGGGTATGGGCTGGTGGCAGCTCCATGCTGAATTTGACAGGTGCTCTGGGTGTCCTCCATTTTGTGATACCCAGGCCCTGCCATTGGGATCAGTTGATTCCTGATAGAAAACAAGATGGCCCCTGTGGCCTCTTCCTTTCTATTGCCTGTTATCTTGTTTTCCCAAAGTCCTGGGAAGCCCTGCCTCTGTCCCTTCCCCCTGACTGGCTGTTGGGTGGAAGTTCCATATATGGTGTTGTTGTGAAGGCCCAGCTAGACTGGATGGAGCCTTCCCAGTGACTGTATGTTGTGGGTACCTCCTGTGGGTGGGACCTGGGTGAATGGAGTGTGTGACCAATATACACTTCTTGTTGTGGTTGTCTGGTTTCTGGCATGAGAGACAAAGACTGAGACAGCCCTGCCAGAAACTGGCCTGAATGCAGTGTGTAGTGTTGAATGGCTGGGTACTTGTCCCAATCCACATTTCTTGTTGTGAGTGTCTGGAAGGGAGGAGTGTGGCCTGAATGCACTGTGTGCCTGATTGGCTGACTGACTGCATGAATGCCCTGCTGTGTGATTGGCTGCTGAGTGTGTGCCAGCAGTGTGGATAAGAGACTGGATAGTATATCTGGGGACCTCTCACCACTGTTCAGGAGGTTCAGGAACGTTCAGGAACGTTCAGAAGCATCCTGGAGCTGAGTCTCCACTCTAAGAGTAACTGGAACTGCTGATCCTCGACTTCCAGCTGGAAGAAGAAGACTTGCTGTGGCATTTGCTTCGACCGATCCGAAGGCTGTCGAAATCGTCGAAGACTGACCCGAGAGAGGACCTGGTAAGGCGCCCTCTTCCCGTGCTCCTAGGGACCATCGAACAAACTCCTGGGACGCCGTCAATCTGGCTTCCGCCCCAGACACGGGACGGAAACCGCCTTACTTGACCTGAAAAACCAGATGGACGATGCCAGAGACATGGGCAAACCAACACTTCTCCTACTTCTTGACTTATCCGCGGCTTTCGATCTTGTTGATCACGACGTCCTTTGCCACCACCTCTCCTCCACTGCCAAGTTCTCCCCTGACGCCACTGCATGGATCACTTCCTTCCTACAAGACAGAACCATGCAAGTATTCTCTGACCTAGCCTCCGCCTCACCCTCCTTCATACTCTGCGGTGTGCCCCAAGGCTCCTGCCTTTCTCCCACCCTGTACAACATCTTCACACGGCCCCTCTTCCTCATCCTCGACGCTATGGGTATCTCATACACTAACTATGCTGACGATACCCAGATCCTCCTTACCCTCACTGGCAACTACGACACTGACTCCTTGACCCTTAACAACCTCTACAACACCATTCAAGCCTGGATGGCAGACAATGGACTATGCCTCAATTCCGATAAGACTGAACTCCTCCTGGTAGGCTCCACCGACACACTAAGAAATCTAGACTCCCAATTCAGTCACTTCACCATCGACACCATCAAAATACCTGTCTCTGACTCAGTCAAAACCCTTGGAGTCTATTTGGATTCCAACCTATCCATGGAGAGACAAGTCAATGCAATAGCCTCCTCAGCTGCATATCACGCTAAACTAATCAACGCAGTCAGGCCCTTTCTCTCCAAAGAGAACTGCACAAACATAGCCAGAGCCATCACTGGCTCCAGGCTAGACTACTGCAACGTACTCTTCCTAGGAACCTCCAACAAAAATCTGGAAAGGTTACAAGTCATACAGAACAGTGCTCTCCGTGCAGCCCAAGGCATTGCTAAAAGAGAACACATCTCGGAGGCCAGAAAACTAGCCCACTGGCTCCCAATTAAGGAAAGAATCGTCTTCAAAGCTCTTACACTGACCCACAAGTGCATTCACCTCACTGCTCCCGCTTACCTCTCCGAAAGGATCCACCCTGTCTCCTCCACAAGGCCAACCAGATCACCCTATACCAACATGCTCTATGTGCCACTAGTAAAAAGAGCCAGAGCGGGGGGTTCCAGCTTCCCATATCTTGCACCCACACACTGGAATGCCCTACCTCCCACTATCGGAGGTGAGGCCTCCCTCATCGCCTTCCGTAAAGCTATGAAAACCATCCTCTTCACATAAGGTCCCTCACATCAGCATGAATACTATACATTTTGACCCACTGCATAAGCTGGAATGTAATGACCAATCGCAGAAGCTGTAAGTATTGTATTATGTCTGTAATACTTATAATGTACCAACAACTGCTACCATTCCTGTACCTCTGTAACTAAGCTCTCACAAGTAACAGCGCCTCAATGCCCGTGGGCTGCTTGCGCGCTATATAAATCTAAATAAATAAAAATAAATAAATAAATAAATCGAGCACCGCCCCATCTTCGCCGAAGCGCCCTGGAAGACAGACCCTCGAAAGGCTGCCGACCCGAGACGGGACCGCCGAGGAGATCGAAGTGAAGCACCCGGACATCGCCGCCGTCGAAGTCCATTGCCGTCGACCAGGGTTTGCAGGTTTGTGTAACCACTGGAGGCCCGTCGAAGTTGTGTTGCCCAGCCGTGGGAACCACTTGACGCCGTGCCGCCGACGACCGGAGCCGCCCGCTCCTTTGCCTAAGAACATTCGAATCGAAGGACTCCCTCGTCCGCACCGTCGACCGCTTTATCCGGCCGGAGAAGGTCGAGGACGACCAACGCGCCGAGGAGAAACCTGCCGGTGGGTTTCCCGCCACCCGAAGACCACAAAGACTCGAACGACTCGACGCCCTTGCTGGGCCTCCGTCTCTACAATCTTTGCGGTCCAGAACTATTGTCACCGAGGTGCCCCGCACGCCTCCGCCTTGCAGGACGCCGACGCTCCGACGCCGACGAGCACCGCTCGGACGAAGCTGCCGCCTCATCGACATCGTTCTAGCTCGTTTGTCGACGGACGTTCGACGCCCCGTGCCTCCCGCTTGAAAGGGAAGGCATTCAAGAAGGGCCGTCGATTCCCTGTCGCCGAACACCGAGTTCCTCGACGTTTTCTCGACGCCTCTCGACGATCCGTGACTCCCGCTTGAAAGGGGGGTCGCTCAAGAAGGATCTGTCGACGCCGCTTCGGAGAACTCGACTCCACCAGGTACATTGGGGGGGTAAAAACATTATAGGAGGGAATAAGACCTGCAGAGCAATATATGGACTGGGCTAGGGCTATATCTTTATTTCACAGGTTGCCCAGGTGGGGGGATCTCCACACAGAGCTGTGCCTAGTGGTAGGGGCCAGTATTCTGCCTATTGCTCAACCATCTTGTTTTCCCTCCTCTCTCTATTGCTGGTTTCACTCTATTGATCTGTGTGACATTGTTACAGTATTGTTGATGCACTTGAATGAGATCTAATACAAAGGGTGGTACCACTTTAGAATTGTATATATTTGCCATTGTTGATTTTCCTGAGTACAAAGTGAGTTATTATGATAAATGTACATAACCTTGAATATTGATTATATAAAGACTGTGTTCTAACCAATACAGTGTGTGGACATTCCTTTGTGGGGGCTTGGGGACTACATTGTACTTAAGAACCAGCCTGCATCACCTCCTGAGAAGCTAGGCCTTGATTGCTCGTCCATTGCTACCGTAATAGAGAATCTTGGCTGGGGTCTTCTGTGCCTCTCCTCTACCATATAGAGAGCAGAAGTACAGACACCCCCTACCAGTCTTTACAGCTGGTGGCAAGCGGTGGGATGCTTATGGTTTTAAGAATCAGTGTATAACCGTGCCACTTACAAAGGATATTTGCCCTTTATTAAATTAAGGTTTAGTTGTGTACAAGGTAACTGCATTACAAACAATGGAGTCTATTGCGAATGGCAAATTAACTCGGATGAGCTTGGAGGCTCTCCAGAGTGCTTGTGAAGCCAGGGAGTTAGACTTTGTGGATAAGTCTAGGGCTGAGCTGATAGCTGCCCTGGTGGACTACCAGACTGATAGTGAAACTCTTGATGAGGGGGGGAATGCAACCAATGAGGACTCTGCCCCTGGGGTTTCTGCTGAATCTGTTTCTGGGAATGCCGCCCTTCCTGCTGCCTCTGTTCCAAACCCCAGCAATTCCTTGGAGCTTGAGTTATTAAGGATGAAATTGGCCTTTGAATACCGCAAGCTGGAAATAGATGCTGAACTTAAGAAAGAGGAGTTGGCTCAACAAGTGGAGCTCAAGAATAGGGATCTTGAACTCAAGAGCCAGGACACTGAATGTCAGAGGATCCAGCTAGAGAAAGCTAGAGTGGAGACTTCAGCTAGATCCAGTGAGAGTGTCAGGTCCCCAGCCACCAAGTTTATGAAAGATTTGGTGGGTGTATTTGTGGAGGGTTCGGATATCCTCCAATGGATTGAAGCATTTGAAATGGCTTGTGAGATTCATGATGTGGATAAAAGAGATTGGGCGAAGTGTTTGTTAAGCAGAGTGCCTCAAACCGGGTATGACTGTATTCTGAAGCTGAGTGTGGAAGAAAGGGGTCAGTACGAGTGTATGAAGTCTGCTTTAATTGCCAAGTTCGGCAAGACACCTACCCAATACCTTAGAAGGTTCAGGGATTTTAAGAAAAAGGAGAATATGTCTTGGGTTGACTGGGTGAGTGCTGCGCACATGAACATGATGGGGTGGATCGATGGATACAAGGTTAAGACTTTTGTTGAATTGTCCCACCTCTTGTTTTTTGAGCATTTTTCTGAAGCCTGTTCACCAGAGCTGCGTCAGTATGTGGCTGACCAGAACATTCTGGACCCCTTTAAGCTGGCTAGGTTGGCTGACAAGTGGGTCTCCCACCGGGTGTCCCCTAAGGACTCCAGTGGGAAGGACAAGGACAAAGAAAAGGGGGCCTCTCAGAAAGCTGAGGAGTCCCCCAAGCAGTCACAGTCGGGTAAACCAAAACCTTCCTCTCCTAAGACCCAAAAATCTAGTGGGGATAAGTCATCTGGGGGTGGGAATAAGAGTAGTGGTCCACCTGCTGCAAAGCAGGCTCCCAGCGGTTCCAGTACCGTACCCCACACTCCTGGCGCTTGTTGGGACTGTGGGGCTCTGGATCACAAAAGGGGTGACCCCAAGTGTAAAGGTAAGGCACTTGGAGTACAGGCTGTCAGCCTGACCTACCCTTACCCCGTGTCTGAGGTGGAGGCCACTGTCCTCCCCTCCTCTACCGGGATCACCTTTGGTGCTCCGGTAGAGATTTCCTTAGTGTCCCTTGGGGCCTGGGACCAGTATGCAGAAGTACTGGCGACTATCCCACAGAACACCCGTAGGTTTTTGAGAAGTGTCCTCTTGAATGGCCAGCCTTCTACTGGTTTGAGAGACACTGGGGCAAGCATGACAGTGGTAGACAGGACCCTGCTCAAGCCAGAGGACTATGAAGGTGCTCCTCTGCAAACCACCAGGTTAGCTGGTGGGCCTCCCAAATTATCACCTGTAGCCTTAGTCACACTCATGATTGGAGACAAGACAGCAAAGCTTCCTGTCCTGGTTCAGGACAATGTCCCTGCTAACATTCTGTTAGGAAATGATCTAGTAGAGTTGGGGTTGATCTCGGATGGTCTTCCCATGACTGCTGCTGCAGTCACTAGGTCACAGGTGACACCGGGTCTGGCTGTGGGTCAGGTACCCGAGCCAGAGGCGAGGCCTAAGGCAAGAAGGAGGAAGACCAAGAAGGCCACCTCTGTGGAGGGGACACCTTCTCTTCCTGCTGTTCCGACAGCACCCATTGGGATCCATGCTCCGGGCGGACTGGGTCCAGTGGAAAACCCAAACTCAACTCCTGTGGGAGAAGAGACAGAAGACTCTCCTGTGGGAGAGGTTCTCAACCCGGAGGATCATCCCGACCTTCAATGCTTGTTAGCTGAAGGGGGACCCTCCCGGGCTGACTTCTGTAAGGGACAGAGAGAGTGCCACTCTCTCGAGGGACTGAGGAAACAGGCCCTGGCCCAGGCACAAGGAAAGGTGCCTAGGAACTTCCGGATTTATTGGGAGGGTGAGCTCCTTGTTAGTGAGCCCACTAAGCCTGAACCTGGTGCCCGCAAGAGGTTGGTGGTACCCCAGGTTTACAGGCCCTTCCTACTGCAGTTGGCGCATGAGGTGCCCTTGGCTGGTCATCTTGGGACCAAGAAGACTAAGCAGAGGCTCTCTGCCCATTTCTACTGGCCACGGATGGGAGTAGAGGTGGAGTCCCCCTGCAGGACCTGCCCAACTTGCCAGTTGTCTGGCAAGACTGGAGGCAGTGTCATTGCCCCACTGCAGCCGTTGCCAGTGGTTGGCACCCCATTTGAGAGGGTGGGCATCGACATCGTCGGTCCCCTTGACCCTCCCACTTCAGGTGGACATCGGTTCATCCTGGTCTTGGTAGATCATGCCACCAGGTACCCTGAGGCGATACCCCTTCGGACTGTTACTGCCAAGGTGGTTGCCCGGGCTCTCCTAGGCATTTTTACCCGTGTTGGATTCCCCAAGGAGGTTGTCTCTGACAGAGGATCCAACTTCATGTCTAGTTACATGAAAACCATGTGGAAAGAGTGCGGGGTAACCTACAAGTTCTCCACCTCTTACCACCCCCAGACCAATGGTCTGGTTGAGAGATTTAATAAAACTCTCAAGGGCATGCTAGGGGCTTTGGAAGAACCCCTAAGGAGGAAATGGGATCTCCTCCTACCATGCCTGCTGTTTGCTTACAGAGAGGTACCGCAAGAGGGTGTTGGTTTCAGCCCCTTTGAGTTACTCTTTGGACATCCCGTGAGGGGGCCCCTCCCCTTGATCAGAGAAGGCTTGGAAGCCACCCCTCTAGGTCCCGCCAAGCAAGTGGGGGACTATGTGTTAGGCCTCAGACGGAGGATGACACAGATGATGGGCCAGGCAACAGCAAATCTCAAGGCCAGCCAGGAATTGAATAAGTACTGGCATGACCTTAAAGCCTCGCAAGTGGATTGGACTCCGGGACAGGAAATCCTTGTGATGGAGCCTACCAAGCCTAGAGCTTTGGCAGACAAGTGGACTGGACCCTTCAGGATCATCTCCAAGATGGGCGAAGTCAATTATCTGGTTGACATGGGAGCCTCTGGGGTAGCCCCTCAGATATTCCATGTCAACAGGCTCAAGCCTTTCCACCGGCGAGCGGAAGTCTCATGTCTCTTGTTAGCTTCTGGGCAAGAAGAGGATGAGAGTGAGCCCCTTCCTGATTTGCTGCATAGCAACCCTCAGGATGGCTCAGTGGAGGGAGTACATCTCTCTCCAGATTTGACAACAGAGCAACAGAGGGCCTGTAGGGCTTTGCTCCAACAGTACGCCTCTCTGTTTTCACTGAAGCCAGGCCTTACAACGTGGTGTAAGCATGAAATTGACACTGGTGACAGTGTGCCTGTCAAAAGCAGGTGCTACCGTATGTCAGATACCGTCAAGAACCACATCCAGGCTGAGGTCGCCAAGATGTTGGATCTGGGTGTTATTGAACCCTCAACCAGTCCCTGGTCCAGTCCAGTGGTCCTTGTCCCTAAGGCAAGTTCCCAGGCGGGCACCAAGGATTGGAGGTTCTGTGTGGACTACCGAGGAGTCAATGCCGTCACCAAAACTGACGCGCACCCATTGCCCAGGGCTGATGAGCTCGTGGACACCATAGGTGCTGCCAAATTTGTGAGCACCTTTGACCTTACCTCAGGCTATTGGCAAATAGCTCTGACGGACCATGCCAAGGAAAAGACGGCCTTCTCAACACCTGAGGGACTCTACCAGTTTAGGGTCATGCCTTTTGGGTTGAAGAATGCCCCTGCCACCTTCCAGAGATTGGTCAACCATGCGCTCAGTGGGCTGGAAGCCTTTTGTGTGGCTTACTTAGACGACATTGCCGTCTACAGTTCCACCTGGGAAGAGCATTTGACACATCTGGATAAGGTGTTGCAGGCCTTAAAAAGGGCTAACCTCACTATCAAGGCCACCAAGTGCCAGATAGCTCAGGGGAAAGTTACCTATCTTGGTCATGAGGTAGGAGGGGGTCAAATCCAACCTCTCGCCAGTAAAGTGCAGGATGTACAGAACTGGGAGACTCCCACTACTCAAACCCAGGTGAGAGCCTTTTTGGGCCTCACTGGGTACTATCGCAATTTCATGGCAGACTATGGAACCATAGCTGCACCTCTGACAGCTCTAACGTCACCCAAGCAACCTAGGAAGGTTACTTGGACCGAAGACTGTCAGAGGGCCTTTGATGGCTTGAAAGAAAGTCTGTGTAGGGCACCTGTGTTGAGTGCGCCTGACTACAGCCGACCCTTTATCGTCCAGACGGATGCCTGCGACACCGGAATTGGAGCTGTCTTGTCCCAGTTAGATGACAAAGGGAGAGAACACCCTATCATATTCATCAGTAGACAACTCAAGGGTAGAGAACTTAGGTGGGCTACTGTTGAAAAGGAGTGTTTTAGTATAGTTTGGAGCCTTAGGCGTTTTAGGCCCTACCTTACGGGGTCTACCTTCAAGGTCCAAACAGATCATAAGCCCCTGAAGTGGCTTATGCAGATGAAGGGGGAGAATCCGAAATTGCTCAGGTGGTCCATTAGCCTGCAAGGGCTAGACTTCACCATAGAGCACAGACCAGGGAAGAGTCACGATAATGCAGATGGCCTTTCCAGAAGGTATGTTGACCGTCTGGATGAGGGTGTCTATCCCGTGGGAGATTAGACACCCTCCACCTCAGTCTGGGGGGGGCGACTGTGATGCTGGAAATGCATCTGGGGGACAGGGCCTCTGAATCCTTGTCCTTTTTCTGTTTTTACCGTGTGTTCTGTCATGTTTTCTGCCCAGGAGTCCATGTGGGACTCCTGGCGGTGCAGCTCTCTCTTTTGGTTTGGAGAACAGACCCATGGGATACCCTTATGGCACCCATGGGTAGGGGTACAACCCTGTGCCCCTAGTGTATGTTTTTGGGCACCTGTGGGTGGCCCACAGAGCAGGGTATGGGCTGGTGGCAGCTCCATGCTGAATTTGACAGGTGCTCTGGGTGTCCTCCATTTTGGGATACCCAGGCCCTGCCATTGGGATCAGTTGATTCCTGATAGAAAACAAGATGGCCCCTGTGGCCTCTTGCTTTCTATTGCCTGTTATCTTGTTTTCCCAAAGTCCTGGGAAGCCCTGCCTCTGTCCCTTCCCCCTGACTGGCTGTTGGGTGGAAGTTCCATATATGGTGTTGTTGTGAAGGCCCAGCTAGACTGGATGGAGCCTTCCCAGTGACTGTATGTTGTGGGTACCTCCTGTGGGTGGGACCTGGGTGAATGGAGTGTGTGACCAATATACACTTCTTGTTGTGGTTGTCTGGTTTCTGGCATGAGAGACAAAGACTGAGACAGCCCTGCCCGAAACTGGCCTGAATGCAGTGTGTAGTGTTGAATGGCTGGGTACTTGTCCCAATCCACATTTCTTGTTGTGAGTGTCTGGAAGGGAGGAGTGTGGCCTGAATGCACTGTGTGCCTGATTGGCTGACTGACTGCATGAATGCACTGCTGTGTGATTGGCTGCTGAGTGTGTGCCAGCAGTGTGGATAAGAGACTGGATAGTATATCTGGGGACCTCTCACCACTGTTCAGGAGGTTCAGGAACGTTCAGGAACGTTCAGAAGCATCCTGGAGCTGAGTCTCCACTCTAAGAGTAACTGGAACTGCTGATCCTCGACGTCCAGCTGGAAGAAGAAGACTTGCTGTGGCATTTGCTTCGACCGATCCGAAGGCTGTCGAAATCGTCGAAGACTGACCCGAGAGAGGACCTGGTAAGGCGCCCTCTTCCCGTGCTCCGAGGGACCATCGAGCACCGCCCCATCTTTGCCGAAGCGCCCTGGAAGACAGACCCTCGAAAGGCTGCCGACCCGAGACGGGACCGCCGAGGAGATCGAAGTGAAGCACCCGGACATCGCCGCCGTCGAAGTCCATTGCCGTCGACCAGGGTTCGCAGGTTTGTGTAACCACTGGAGGCCCGTCGAAGTTGTGTTGCCCAGCCGTGGGAACCACTTGACGCCGTGCCGCCGACGACCGGAGCCGCCCGCTCCTTTGCCTAAGAACATTCGAATCGAAGGACTCCCTCGTCCGCACCGTCGACCGCTTTATCCAGCCGGAGAAGGTCGAGGACGACCAACGCGCTGAGGAGAAACCTGCCGGTGGGTTTCCCGCCACCCGAAGACCACAAAGACTCGAACGACTCGACGCCCTTGCTGGGCCTCCGTCTCTACAATCTTTGCGGTCCAGAACTATTGTCACCGAGGTGCCCCGCACGCCTCCGCCTTGCAGGACGCCGACGCTCCGACGCCGACGAGCACCGCTCGGACGAAGCTGCCGCCTCATCGACATCGTTCTACCTCGTTTGTCGACGGACGTTCGACGCCCCGTGCCTCCCGCTTGAAAGGGAAGGCATTCAAGAAGGGCCGTCGATTCCCCGTCGCCGAACACCGAGTTCCTCGATGTTTTCTCGACGCCTCTCGACGATCCGTGACTCCCGCTTGAAAGGGGGGTCGCTCAAGAAGGATCTGTCGACGCCGCTTCGGAGAACTCGACTCCACCAGGTACATTGGGGGGGTAAAAACATTATAGGAGGGAATAAGACCTGCAGAGCAATATATGGACTGGGCTAGGGCTATATCTTTATTTCACAGGTTGCCCAGGTGGGGGGATCTCCACACAGAGCTGTGCCTAGTGGTAGGGGCCAGTATTCTGCCTATTGCTCAACCATCTTGTTTTCCCTCCTCTCTCTATTGCTGGTTTCACTCTATTGATCTGTGTGACATTGTTACAGTATTGTTGATGCACTTGAATGAGATCTAATACAAAGGGTGGTACCACTTTAGAATTGTATATATTTGCCATTGTTGATTTTCCTGAGTACAAAGTGAGTTATTATGATAAATGTACATAACCTTGAATATTGATTATATAAAGACTGTGTTCTAACCAATACAGTGTGTGGACATTCCTTTGTGGGGGCTTGGGGACTACACTGTACTTAAGAACCAGCCTGCATCACCTCCTGAGAAGCTAGGCCTTGATTGCTCGTCCATTGCTACCGTAATAGAGAATCTTGGCTGGGGTCTTCTGTGCCTCTCCTCTACCATATAGACAGCAGAAGTACAGACACCCCCTACCAGTCTTTACACTAAGTCCAAATGGTCTTGGTCTGTTTTGGGTGAAATTCAGTCCCACATAGTAAACACACAGAAGGCCCTGAAAGAACTAGTCACTAGAAACCAAGGTAATAAAATTACACCAATTTCGGACAGTATAATTGTAGATTCCCAGAGGTCCACCATGTCAAAACTTAACATAGCTTACACGTTTTTATTAGTCTGCCACCAGAGCCTGGGTGCACACAATTATATCATTTCGATCAGGGCTTCCCAGGGTTAAAGGCAGTCACTGGTTGTGGGAACGTGTGTTGCATCAGGGTGTTTGCAAGAATGTGCATGCTACTTCGTTACTGCCACACTGCCAAACTATCAGGCAGCTGCTGAGGGGCATCAGTAGCTAGGCTCAGTGGAGTGACATGTTTGCACTATACTTTGCAGCATGCGTTATGAAAGTGAGTCTGATTTGCAGAGCTCACTTTCATAAGTAGAATTACCTGCATCATTTTAAGTTACAAAAATCCACAAAAAGCTCGGGCTAGTGTTCTTTCACAGATGGCATTCTGTTGCAGTAACAATGTCCTAATTATATTAATACCTCGCTACTGCATAAGGTAAGGTCTCCAGAACTCAGCGCAATAGCTCAGACGAGGCTTCGACAACAGGACACAATACTCTTGCCATGGCCTGCAGAACAGGACACAATCCTGTTGTCGTAGCCTGCACAACTGGACACAATACTCTTGTCGTGGCCTCCACGACAGGACACAATACTCTTGTCATGGCCTCCACAATGAGACACAATACTCTTGTTGTGGCCTCCACAACGGGACACAATACTCTTGTCGTGGCCTCCACGATGGGACACAATACTCCTGTTGTGGCCTCCACAATGGGACACAATACTCTTGTCGTGGCCTCCACGATGGGACACAGTACTCTTGTCGTTGCCTGCACAACAGGACACAATACTCTTGTTGTGGCGGCCTCCACGACGGGACACAATACTCTTGTCGTGGCCTCCACGATGGGAAACAATACTCTTGTCGTAGCCTGCACAACGGGACACAATACTCTTGTCGTGGCCTCCATGACGGGACACAGTACTCTTGTCGTAGCCTGCACAACAGGACACAATACTCTTGGTGTGGCCTCCATGATGGAACACAATACTCTTGTTGTGGCCTCCACGACGGGACACAATACTCTTGTTGTGGCGGCCTCCACGACGGGACACAATACTCTTGTCGTGGCCTCCACGACAGGACACAATACTCTTGTCGTAGCCTGCACAACGGGACACAATACTCTTGTCGTGGCCTCCATGACGGAACACAATACTCTTGTCGTGGCCTCCATGACGGGACACAGTACCCTTGTCGTAGCCTGCACAACAGGACACAATACTCTTATTGTGGCGGCCTCCACGACGGGACACAATACTCTTGTCGTGGCCTCCACGACGGGACACAATACTCTTGTCGTATCCTGCACAACGGGACACAATACTCTTGTTGTGGCCTCCATGATGGAACACAATACTCTTGTTGTGGCCTGCACGACGGGACACAATACTCTTGTCGTAGCCTGCACAACGGGACACAATACTCTTGTCGTAGCCTCCATGACAGAACACAATATTCTTGTCGTGGCCTCCACGATGGGACACAATACTCTTGTTATGGCCTCCATGACGGGACACAATACTCTTGTCGTGGCCTACATGACGGAACACAATACTCTTGTTGTGGCCTCCATGACAGGACACAATACTCTTGTCGTGGCCCCCACAACTGGACACAATACTCTTGTCGTAGCCTGCACAACGGGACACAATACTCTTGTCGTAGCCGCCACGACGGAACACAATACTCTTGTCGTGGCCTCCACAACGGGACACAATACTCTTGTCGTGGCCTCCATGACAGGACACAATACTCTTGTCGTGGCCTCCACGATGGGACACAATACTCTTGTTGTGGCCTCCATGACGGGACACAATACTCTTGTCGTAGCCTGCACAACGGGACACAATACTCTTGTCGTAGCCGCCACGACGGAACACAATACTCTTGTTGTGGCCTCCACGATGGGTCACAATACTCAAGTCGTGGCCTCCATGACGGGACACAATACTCTTGTCGTGGCCTCCATGATGGGACAGAATACTCTTGTCGTGGCCTCCACAACGGGACACAATACTCTTGTCGTGGCCTTCATGACAGGACACAATACTCTTGTCGTGGCCTCCACAACGGGACACAGTACTGTGGACGATTGGAGGCATTTCCGGTAGCCAGTGATTTTAACGGACACAAAGGTTGGCACTTAAACCAGAAGTGCTATACATAGGTCAGACATATAGCGGATTCAGTCCCATTCTAGAGCGCCACAGCATCGTTTTCGTTGAATATGTGGGTAGCGGTGAACAAGGTAATGCAGGCCTAGTGCATGGAGACATAGAAAGGGGACAAAGGGTAATACAGCAGTGTACAGTACATTCAGGCCCAGTGCCAGTGGATACATGACTTAATGATTACATCATTACAAATTACGGTTTGTTGTCATCGGATTTGTGGTTGTAAAGGGTTATGGGGAGGGTGTCTGGGGCGTGGGTTCAGTTTGTCCCTTGCTTTTCTGCCTAGCAGTTGGAGCTTGACACTGGTCATAAATAACTTCCAAAAAGTGACCCCTTTGCTAGCAAGGTTGGAACATCCTAAAGTTGAAAGGGCAGTAGAGAAATCAGGAAAAGAAAGAGTACAGAGGGGATGGGTGGTTTACAAACCAAGATGGTACTGGGGGTTGACGAGCAGAGGGCCTGAGCTGGCGATATGATATGATGTTATAGTTTAATTATATAGCGCCTATACACACTGTGTTTCAAAGCGCTTCAAGGCAAGGCAAAGGAAAATACAATTACATTCTTACAGGCCATGAACAGTAAGGATGTGAAATTAAAGGGATAGTCCAGTAAAAAAATGTATTTAAAAAATAGATAGGCAACATTAAAAAAAAAAATACTAGCACTTTTTTTTTTAAACTTCCTATGTAAAATTTTGAGCTATTCAAGCTCAAAATTCGCAAAAGCAAGCACATGGGCGCATCCATTTTGTGAAATGGATGCCCGCCTGTGCTGGCTTTTGCTTTTGCGGCACTAATGAAGGAAAAGCCAGCCAGCTGTAGTAAACAAAAGCTACCGCTAGGTGGCTTTTCCTTCATTGGTGCCGGGACTCGGAGGATGCGGACCGGAGACCAGAGCAGGAAAGCTGCAGCTGAATCTCGGTAAGTGCTATTTATTTTTTTTTTTAAATAAGCACTAGCTGCGGTTTTTTTTTCAAGTTTTCTGGGCTGGAGGAGCCTGGAAAACCTAGAAATAAAACTGCAGCTTTAAAAACGTTGTATTTATGTTTGCGGTCGCTTTTGAAGCTGCCGCAAACATAAATACAACGTTGTGTTTGAAAACGCTGCGTTTTTTCTTTCCAAGTTTCTCAGGCTCCTCCGGCTCGGAGGAGCCTGAGAAACTCAGAAAGAAAAAATGCAGCGTTTTCTAACACAACCGCGTTGTGTTTCTGCCTGCTGTGGCTATCACTTTGGGTCTCCGGTGCTCCCCCAGGGGAGCCTGGAAAACTTAGAAAAAAAAAGCGCAGCTAGTGCTTATTTTTAAAAAAAAATAAATAGCACTTACCGAGATTCAGCTGCAGCTTTCCTGCTCTGGTCTCCGGTCCCCGTCCTCCGCGTACAGCACCAATGAAGGAAAAGCCACCCAGCGGTAGCTTTTGTTTACTACAGCTGGCTGGCTTTTCCTTCATTAGTGCCGCAAAAGCAAAAGCCAGCACAGGCGGGTATCCATTTCACAAAATGGATGCACCCATGTGCTTGCTTTTGCGAATTTTGAGCTTGAATAGCTCAAAATTTTACATAGGAAGTTTAAAAAAAAAAAGTGCTAGTATTTTTTTTTTAATGTTGCCTATCTATTTTTTATTAAATAACATTTTTTACTGGACTATCCCTTTAACTATTGTACTCGGCCTGACGACATTTCAGATAGTGCAAGAGCTAAGACATAGATAAGGAAGGGAGGGGGAGAGTGGGAAGGAAATGAAAACAGACAGGCGACTACCGTACTAGGCCTGATGACATTTCTGGTAGAGCCGGGGGGAAACAAAAGGTGAGGGAAAAGAGTGCAGAAAGGGAGGGGAGGAACAAAACAAGTGACTATCATACTACGCCTGACAACATTTTAGATAGTGCTGGAGGGGGGGGTGGACAAGTAAGGAGACAGACGAGGAGACAGACGAGGTTGCTATCATACTAGGTCCAGGGACAATTCTGATAGAGTAAGTGCATAGAATAAAGTAAGTGGAGGAGGGGAGGAGATAGGAAAAGGGAGAAAGGGAGAGGAGGAGAGAACAGAGAGTAAGCAATCAAAAAGAGTGGAGAAGCAAGAGAGGAGAGCGAATACAATTGCATAAGTCAGTAGTAACACATAGGGCCTCAGTACAAGTATGGAGGTAGCCATGCCTCTATTAGCAGCATGGCTACCCCATACCGGGTAACGGGCCCGGGTTCCCGAAATGGGGAAGTACCGGGCCATTCCGACCTTGGAGGGCCCGGTAATTCCCCTTCCCGGGAACCCAGACCCGGTACATCCCCATTCCAGCCCCATAGGGCTCAATGGGAATGGGGAGGATGCAAACAACGGGCGTGTTAATGATGGGTCTGTTGTTTGCTTCCTGGTCTGCTTACGGGTGCCGCTAAGGACTCCTGGTAAATTCAGGCATCCTTAGCGGGTCCCGCGAGGAAACCTCGTAATGAGGCCCACAGTGTTGCAGCCAGGATATGAGATGAAGATGGGAACAGCATGATTCAGGGCCACCATGAGTAAACGATGCAAAGGAAGTCCAGCATGAAAGTTGAGAAAGGGTGACGTACCGCGAAACAATGATGTCCATAAAAGTGAAATCCTGCATTGGCCACAAGACAGTGATGGTGAAACCAGTATGTATCAGGACAGACTCCTGCAGAAGTAGGCTGGAGGGGGAGGGGGAGCAGGGTAGAAGAATAAAGCAAAACAGGCAACACATGTGTGCGAGAAGGGTGGGGGTACAAGGGGACAGAGGGAGTAAACACATGTTGGTGCATGCTTACCTGCTGCCTGAGCATGGGGTCGGGCCTGGGTCCTCTAGGTCCAAACAGGGATTGCCCTTTTCTTCGTCTGCCGTTCGCTTCAGACGTCCAGGCGAGAGACGCCCTTCATCTAAGAGTTAAGAGCAGGAAGGAAGAGGCAGGGATATGAAGGAAGGCGGGGTTAGGCCAGGTGGCCTAGATCCACTTGCACCTGCTGCCCCTCTGCAAAGGAAAAGAGGCTGGAGGGCTCCTTAAGTAAGGAAAAAGAGCGGCAACCAGGAAGGCACCAGGTGGGCGGGGCTTGCTAAGTGGGGAAGAGAGCGGCAACCTACAAGGTGCCAGGTGGGAGGAGCTTAGGCTGGGTGACCTAGATCCACTTGCACCTGCTCCCCATCTGCAAAGGAAAGGAGGCTGGAGGGCTCCTTAAATAGGGAAAAGAGCGGCAACCAGGAAGACTCCAGGTGGGCAGGGCTTGCTAGATGTGCAAAAGAGCGGCAACCAGGAAGGGACCAGGTTGGCAGGGTTTAGGCCAGGTGACCTATAGCCACTTGCATCTGGTCCCCATCTGCAAAGGAAAAGAGGCTGGAGGATTCCTTAAGTAGGGAAAAAGAGCAGCAACCAGGAAGGCACCAGGTGGGCGGAGCTTGCTAAATGGGGAAAAGAGCGGCAACCTGGAAGGCACCAGGTGGGTGGAGCTTAGGCCGGGTGACCTAGATCCACTTGCACATGCTCCCCATCTGCAAAGGAAAAGAGGCTGGAGGGCTCCTTAACTAGGGAAAAGAGTGGCAACCTGGAAGGTGGGTAGGGGAAGATGGATTCCGCGAGGTAGCCGGGATCTAGGCCTACTGTGGCAAAGTTGATCACTTTGTTGAGGGCTTTGAAACATGAAAAGGGTGGGAGGCAAGCATAGGCTGGAGTAGTAATCAAGTTTCCTGAGGGCCAATGGTGAAGGGCTGGAGGGTTAGCATCCCACACTTGCATGCCCTGAGTGTTGGCATCGGGAGGAAAGAAGATAGGGGATGGGAGAACGGGGTTGGCATTGGAGGGTGTGAGAAAGATGACTTGCATTTTAGAGTAAATCAATATCGGGCAAGGCAGTGCCATCCAGGCACGATTGGCACAAAGGAAGTTGGTGATGGGGTCTGAGATGTGGAAATAGAAGCTAAAGGATGAGAGGATTTTAACCAAGAGAAGAGGTGTGAAGTGTGAAAAGGAGTGGGCTAGGGACTGGTTGCTCTTGGGCAGTCACCAGAAAGGGAGTGCGGAAGGAATTGTAGAGATCCATGAGATGGAGAAGGAGTGGCCGGAGAGGTAGAGGCCACTCATTTCCATAGGATGTCCTTGAAACCGGGGGGTGGTAGGGTGGGGGGCTGATGCAGTGTGAAAGGTGACAAAGCTCGAGTCGAAAGGGGACTTAGAAGAGATGTGAGGGGTGCACAGAATCCCAGTTTAAGGGGGGTACACAGAGTGTTTGCCTCCAGATGGTTGGCAATGGGTTGGAAGACAACATGCTCTATGATTTTTGTGTTTTCGCGCAGAATAAAAACAGGTCTGTAGAAGGGGTGACTGTTGGGGGTCAACTATGCTTTATTTAAGCAATAAGCCTGAGGTGGGACGGGCATTACCCGTCAGGTCATAGCCCTGTGCTCGAGTTACAGGCCTGAGTGAAGCAAGGGCCTTAACCAGGCCTCAGCACCATTACCTGACTGGTAATGCCCACACACTGACGGGTTTATAGCTAGTAGCCCCCCAGAATGATATGGGGGGCAAATAGCCTTTAAAGTTGAGATATGGTGCCGTTGCCGCTTCTCAGCTTTAAAAGAAACCCACAAAACCATATGGCTTGGATGCCAGGCAAAGGCAAGCAACATGTAGTCCCTTCTCCCTTTCCATGTTGGCCATTGCCGCAGAAGGGTAGGGCGGGACAGCAGGAGAGGCGGAGAGCAGGCGACGGGCAAGGCATTCTCAAGTAACTAGAGAATGGGGTACTGTGGGCATGGATCACGTGGGAAATGGGGTAGTCTTGAGGATGGCCGTGGGTGAACAAAGGCTTTCACCCCGGAAGAAAGATGGTGGCCTCCCGCTTCTTGGGAGGCTCAGAAGGCGACCATGAGACCACGTTCGCCTTCTGAGCTTCTTGACTGGGAGGTGACATTACTTCACCTTCTGGGTCCTCATTTTCCTGATAGTTATAAGCATGGGCCCCTCGTCGTAGACAGGGGGCGCCTCGTAGTAGTCTGGTGGGGTTGCCACTGGACAGAGGGAGGTTGAAGAAGGAGGGGAGGTGACGGCCGGTGCGAAGTGTGAGCTCTTTGATCCTCTGGGTGCAAAGGGTGTGTGTGTCTGTTTCACACCATTCCTCCAAAATCTCCAGGGTGCAGGAGGAAGGGTATGGCCCATCTGTGGAATTAGGTGGGAAGTGTGAAAGTGAGGAGAAGGTGGGGGTGCGAGAAAGGTGGAGGGAAGGGGTAAGAACGAAGGGTGGGTGAGGAGTTGTTTTTTTGATTTTCAAGGAGAAGAAGGCAAGGTCCTCCGAGACGAGAGCGGAGAACATGGGCCATTGCCTGGAGGATCGTCTACTGTTTGCCAGTATTTGAGATATCTACATAATCAGAAGATTTGGCAGAGTCAAGAGCAATGGTGAAGACAAGGAGAGAGTCCTTCTATAGCAGCGAGGACAGCAGCGGAGCGAGTTCCTCGCCAAAGACACAGGTGAAGATGCAGGATTGGCCTCAACTGTTGGTTGGCCGTGGAGACTGTGGTTGAGGACGGGGGCAAAAGGAAGTAAAAGACCGGACTGCGAAGCGGATGTACAAGGGGGTGGGTACAGCTGCGTTGAACAGTACAAAGGCAAGTTCGATAGCGTGAGCAAGTATGTTGGTTGCGGCCAGAGATCTTGGAAGAAGGCCCTGACTCCATCCAAGCCGGTGGCCAAGGACCAGAATTAAATGTTGGTTTGATGACGGGTGAGGAAGGGGGAAGTGAGAGTGCAGGGGATGCAGATGGGGAAGTGAATGAGGAAGTGCTCAGAAGGGGAGGCCTCCACAGAAAGACGAGAGGAGTGAAGCGAGTAGGATAGTAAGATGAATGCATGTGGGTAGGAAGGTGTGCAAACTCACCAGAGAGGGGCACGTAGGTAAGGTCCATGGGCCTTGGTCAGGCTTGTGGGATTGAGGTCGCCCCTGATGACGGAAGGGGCATTGGTGGGAGAGAGACAAGTAGAAGGTTTAGGATTACAGGAGAAGAGACAGTGCCAGGTGGGTGGTAGGCAAGTAGGATACTGAGGAGAGTAGGACTGAGGAGAAGAGGGAGGAATGTCAGGGGTATGATATGATAGGTTGTTTATAACGTGCTTAATACCCAGAGGTTTCTAAGCGCAGACCCGGGGATCGAACCTGTGTTGCTCCATGTCGTCTTGCTTCCAATGCGAGCACATCGCCCCTGAGCTATCCTACCGAGCTATGTCCTGCCCCTTCCCTTCTGCGGCAATGGTCAACATGGAAAGGGAGAAGGGACTACATGTGGTTCCCTTTGCCTGGCATCCAGGCTATATGGCTTTGTGGATTTCTTTTAAAGCTGAGGATGTCATTAGACCACCATCACCTCCACCTTTATTTGCAAGACGTAGGGAGTGGCGAAAGGTAGAGAGGTTGGTTTGGAGGGGCACCAGTGGTGGTACAGCCACGGGGGGAGATCCAGGTGGCGTCGCCAGACCTTTATTTATTTATTTATTTTGACGTTTGTAAGTTTATACCATAACAGAACATCCAGGAAAGGAGTTGCTGCATCTCACGGATAAATAAACATGAGGGGGACATTATTCCATAGCAAATCAAAATGAGGTCTGTTCTTTTGAAGCAGCCAATGTACGTCTTGAACGGAGGAAGTGCTCTAGTGCTTAAAAGAACTGTCTTTCGATTTTGGAAAGTGCACATTTCCGCAAATAATTGTACCAAGCAGCAGCGGCATAGACAGTGTAGGGCATGAGCGGGCATGGCCCACCCACAATCGGTAAATTCCCACTCAGCAGCACTGTGCGGGCATTTACCGGTGGGACTGTCCCTGTGGTGGGGCCAACTACATTAGCTTCAGGCCGACTTGTTGGACCATCCTGGCCGCGCCTCTGCCAAGCAGCAGAGAATGGGGCATCAAAGATGGCGGACTCGCATAAGCATGGCTTCATTTCCGCAAGTGTCACCTAGTGCACCATTCATGTAAATCGCCCACTCGCAGTGTCGCAACTGCGGGATTTGAATACAATGCGCCTGTCGGGATGTCAGAAAGAAAGGATGATCCGGTGGCCACGTGTGGTGCTGCAACCGCAGGATCACAATGTAAACAGTGCGTCGCAGTGCCACAGCTGACGGAGAACAATTGAATTGATTGCTTGAGATGACACAACTAGAGGACGGTGACATAACCGGTCAGTTGCAATATCACAGTCAGAGCACTGTAAAAAAAAAAACTGCCCACTCGAGGTAACACAACTTGAGGACTGTAATATAATCCACCGAGAGTGATGTCACAATGAAAGGACAGCAATATAATCACCCACGTGTAACGTTACAGCTGCACTACTATAACGATTACAATGTGGTGATGTATGTAGTGCTTCATGCCAGATTCTTCCAGTTTCTAGGTGCTGTGAAAAACAATGTCTCCGTTATTACACACTTGTGATACTCAAACTTGCGAGGGGGGAGGGCTTAGTCAGCCCTAACCTTGGTGTTGTAATCATGTCACACAGCGTTGTGCTGTTCCCAGGACGAGCATGTCGCTCTTGAGCTATCGGCCGTCTGTTGTGATATCTAAGTTGTTGCTGGGTTTTATAGCACACTCCGCCGCCAGTTGCACGGTCTCCAGGTGCTCCGGGGGATCGGAACGGGTGTGAGGCCGGGGATTTAGGAGTGGAGAGAGAGAGATGGGAAACGCAAGATAGCTTTGCTGCTGTGTTGATGCGTGTACTTGAGGTCTGTGTGTAGGTGTTATATTTAAAGAGCCCTTGTGTCAAGAGAGCAGTGTTGTGGCCCGTGGCGCTTGGGTGTGTCGGCCGGGGATGTGGTATGTAGCTTGGCCAGAATTCTACACATTTTGTACTAGTATATGTATACTTTATTGTGTTTGATGTCCGCTAGGAGGGATAGTAAGATAGTTGTGTGTGGTAGTGACCTAGCCTAGATGCGTACAGTCTGAGTGTGGAAGTTGAGAATGTTAGTGCAGGCCGGTTAGTGGAAGGCACAGCGGGGGCGATTTGGGGCGTCCATCGCATGTGTCTCTGTGGTGATGCTCCGGTAGCGTTGCCCCCTCATCGGCATCTCAGTACTGGTGAGGTTCAGGCAAGGTACTTGCGTGGCGAACGTCCTGTGGCACCGTGGTGTGGGCTGGTAACTGGCGGTGGACAGCGTGCCGTGACTGGTCCTGAAGGAGACTGGGGGACGCCGCGAGGAGGTGATTCACATGCATTGAATGGGCCGCGAGGAGCAAATCATGATAGGGTGCCAACTGTATCGGGCACCATGGGGGAACACCAAACCAAATCACATTACTTAAGGTACCTGGCAGAAACATCACCAGATGGCATTAGTTATATTGGGCACCATGGAGTGAACCCAATGGTCAGCAATCTGATTGGGCACCTAGGAGCGAATCACAATGGTCAGCAATCTGATTGCGCACCTAGGAGCGAATCACAATGGTCAGCAATCTGATTGGGCGCCTAGGAGCGAATCACAATGGTCAGCAATCTGATTGCGCACCTAGGAGCGAATCATAATGGTCAGCAATCTGATTGGGCGCCTAGGAGCGAATCACAATGGTCAGCAATCTGATTGCGCACCTAGGAGCGAATCACAATGGTCAGCAATCTGATTGGGCGCCTAGGAGCGAATCACAATGTTCAGCAATCTGATTGCGCACCTAGGAGCGAATCACAATGGTTAGCAATCTGATTGCGCACCTAGGAGCAAATCACAATGGTCAGCAATCTGATTGGGCACCTAGGAGCGAATCACAATGGTCAGCAATCTGATTGCGCACCTAGGAGCGAATCACAATGGTCAGCAATCTGATTGGGCACCTAGGAGCGAATCCCAATGCAGGGTTGTTTTTTGGTGCGTGGTCCATTTTGAGAATGGTGGGGTGTCTTGGTTGGTTAAGGTGTGTTGAAAACCAAGGGACTGTTTGAATGCCCTTTGGAAAAGACTGCTGGAGTCTAGCCATGATGCTTGGAGAAGGCTGATCTTCCGTGCCTCTTTCTGACGGAGCGCGGGGATTTGGGGAATACGGCGGTGATCTACTCCTAGTAATATAAACACCTGCTTGGGGTGTTCCCAAGTGCAGGATTGTAATCGGATCTGCCGGTTTTTCATGACACAATTATGGGATTATAACTTAATTGCCCTGCTGATGTGCCACACCCTCCGCTGTGCCATGTGTTGAGGTCACAGTTAGGGAATGATCGGCCTCAACTGCACTGAAGGGTCCTTGCGAGTAACCCCCACTTTCCCCCCATTAAAAAGACGGGACATGCCCCAGTCTCTGAGTGCAACTTCAATTGTAGTAGGAAAAGTAAACTAATGGCACAATATATACAAGCAGGGACGTCATTTGGGGGTCGCCAGAGGTCGCAAGAGTGACCGCTGGTGATTGGCCAGCGACCCCTGTCAATCTCTTGCGACCTCTGGCTACTGACCAATCAGAGGAGGGGGGCGTGGCCACAGCATGCTGGCGCTGCAACGCTTGTCCAGGACCTCCATTTTGTCTGCGTGCTTCTCCTCGAGTCATGCTGCCTGCTCCTCACAGTTTGTGTCCAGGCGCTGCAGGCATCCACCACGGCAGGCGCAGGCCAGTGACTACTTCGACCGTCGAGGTTGAGTCGAGGCTCATTTTAGGCAGGTGAGTGAGTTGACCGACGCGCTGTGGTCGAGGCCGGTCACGGCTGCTGCAGCGCCAAATTCATTTTTACTAAAGAAGTTACAAATGTGTGCCACCGGCGGCAGCTTAACCATTTGCAAGCCGGCAGCGGCACATATTTGCAACATTAGTAAAATGAATTTGGTGCCGCAGCCGTCCACTCCGACGGCAGCACCAAATTCATTTTACTAACGTTGGAAATATGTGCCGGGCCGGCGGCGGCTTGTTAAGCTGGCGCCGGCAGCACATATTTGCAATGTTAGTAAAATTAATTTGGTGCCGCAGCCGACGGCAGCTGCAGCACCAAATTCATTTTACTAACGTTGCAAATATGTGCCGGGCCGGCGGCGGCTTGTTAAGCTGGTGCCGGCGGCACATATTTGCAATGTTAGTAAAATGAATTTGGTGCCTCAGCTGACGGCAGCTGCGCAGCAGCAAATTCATTTTATTAACGTTGTTGCATTGAGTAATTCCACTCAAGCAGTGAAGTGGGATGGAGCAAACCCAATGTATGTAACATGGTGGAATCACTGCCACACCATGCGGCTACCTGGAGTACACAGTTGGGTGCACTGGTTGGTAGAGTGGCCTACATATATGTCTGCAACTGTCCCCGTGGGCCTCTGCACAGTGACCCTCTATTGTGTGGCTACTCTTGACCTTTTACATTGATGCACAACACACACAATGATAATGTGGGAAAAGACAAAATCATGAGCACCCTAGAGGCTGGAAAGTGTATCCCTTTGTTTCTTGAAAATGGGAGACGTTCCCTTTGAATGTGCACGCACAGCTGCTGGCATGCGGTGCATCCCACATGGGTGGGCAGAAGGAGTTGGCCACTCACCGACCACAGGGGCACAAACAGGAACTCCCTTTAAGGGCAGCCTTAGTAAGCCAATCCTGGAAAAGGTCCAGGTCCAAAAGAGCCCGTTTCTATCTCATCTGCCCTGTAAGTAAAGGGACACTTGGCAGGAAAGCTAGTGAAGGGCCTGCATGGAGGTTTCTATGAGGAGGGAGAGCAGGGTTTCATGATGCAATAATAATAATGTATCATTTATATAGTGCTACGAACCCTCAGGCTTCTGAGCGATGCTTGTTATTACCCGAGCGATGCTTGTTATTACCCAAAGGGTGTGGTACTCATTTATCGACCTCGGATTGCGTCAGCAGGGTCTGCACAGATGTCAAATCGAGCGCTCTACTCACTGTGCTATGGGACCATCTGATGTAGGTTATCCACAGCTTTCAGAGGAAATGGGAACACAAATACTAGCATGCAAGATAATCGTATGGCCTAAAGCAGCTATTGCTATTAGATTATTTGTGCTCTTTCTGCAGTGCTAGTTTATTATGTGTGTGTACATACATGGGGGTCCCATCCGTTAAGGATTACATGAGCACATTGCTTAGGTAGCAAAATCTTGCTAACTTAGGCTACGTAATATGTCTATAAGGCAGCTTCTAGGCACAATAAAAGCTATCCACAAGAAAGTATACATTAAAATAGCTTGTTTAGAAAGTCAACAATATATTAACATGGACGCCAAACCTTTCATTGTTGGGTTTTGTTGGGTATGTCAGAGGGAAAGTACACTACAAACTAATTTGTAACATATGGGCAATGCTCTGGTGTGGTTGCCAGCCTAACCACTGGATCCAGAATATATGATCAGTGCACTGCACACCTAACAGAGCTTTAGTGGGTACTTCTTGAAGCCTGGATTACGTTTAACATTGCCCGTCTAAATAATAGCTCTCCATCTGAACCAGGGTTCCTGTAAAACCTGTTGACCATCTTTGGGTGCTACCGAGTCCACACAAGTCAAGTCAATTTATCAAAAAGTGTACTGTAAAATTCACTATTTTAACCCCTCATTTACACATTTTCCTCAGGGGCTGAGGGGGGCAATCCCAGCTCGGTGGGTTTGCTCTTTCTCGCTACGCTCAGTAGCCCCTACGGATTCGGCCGCGGGCAGAACAAGCCCAGTTCCCTCTTCGGGCTGCCCTTAGGGTGAGCCCTACTACATTAGCTACAGGCCCCACTTGTTACACAATTTTGGATGGGCCCATGCTGAGTTGAGGTTAAAGTGAAAGATGCACCTAATGGGACAAAGCAAGGCATAAGAGCTATTCATCCTCCTGGGCACAATGGGTTTAATGACCCCACTCACGACCAGCTTTCAAAACTGCTCTCCCAGTGGTGAGTGTGGGAGTAATGCAAAATGCAGCTAGGATTTTTTCCCCCATAAAATATGGGGACAGGACTGATGAGGCTTTTGGTACTGAAGTTTGTATCACTCAGTAATGCACTGTATGCCTTGAACACATTTTGAACTAATCTTTTGGCAGCCAAAATAACACAAGAAGAAGAATCATTAAAAACTGAGGATGCCATACATGTTTTCTGGTGAAATATTCTCCCTCTCCCCTTTTATCCTGGTTTTCCCCTATCCCCATGCCCGCCTATCCCTCCCTGTCCCCCCAGAATGTGATTTTGCTATGTAGTCCTGTTGAAATAACAGGGCAGATCCACTTAAAGAGGGGATTGGGGTTCATACACTTCTCGTGGCAACATGGACCTTGACACTGCTACATATGATGATCCATTCTTGTATAAAATGTCACAATACACTGATATCGTAACCATTTTTTTCTTAGTGCACTGAGGGATAATGCTTTATGAGGCCACTTCTGTGATGTCATGGTGGGGGTGTGGTCAAATGACATCACTTCCCGTGGGGTGTGGTCTAATGCCATCACTTCCTGTGGGGGTGTGGTCAAATGATATCACTTCCTGTGATGTCACTCTTGGGGGCGTGGCTCTGTGATATCACTTCCGCTACCCCTGGCATTTTGGTGAAATGACGTCCCTGTATACAAGTCAGTAGGGATGTGCTCCATCACGTTATGCAACAACACAACAGCAAGGCGCTACACACAATAATGCCCATCCTTCCCGAGGGTCCACTCCAAGAGTGTTGCAGATTTAGAATGTACTATACAGTTGTCTTTTAATTGCCACAGTTACACTCTCAGGAAGGTCATCAACAATCACCATTGAACTGTTGAACACAAACAGACCCGCAAACCCCGGAGCTCTCATGATCACCCTCCCACCCCCAAGTTCTACACTCTCTGCTGTGATATGATAGGTTATTTATAACACGCTTAATACCCAGAGGTTTCTAAGCGTGGACCCGGGGATCGAACCTGCGTTGCTCCGTGTCAGTGAGCACGCTGCCCTTGAGCTATCCTCCCGAGACGAGCAACAGTTAACGATTGTTTAAGAAAGACTTGTGTCCCCGTGGACGTAATTTTAGGGGGGACAGGAGTGTTTGTCCCCCCCCTCCAACTTTCACGGCACACCATTTTGTCCCCATTCATTTGGCTGGGGCACCTTTTCTTCAGATGTCATGTCCCCCCACAACATTCAAAGTTACTCCACTGTGTGTCCCACAGGGCAGGGCCAATGAAGACACTACACCAACAGAATGTCCAAACTGTAAATCACTTAGCACCTGGACAGGGGTGTCATGGGGCCTACGGGCCAATCAGGAAGCTTGGAAGGCACGCTATTCCTCATTGCATTGCCCACGATCTGAGCCTCCTCATAGACTAGAGGGAGATCGCAATATACCCTTCCCGGTGGGCACGCACCCACAGCACAGCACCCAGTCCCCCCCCTCACTATGTTCACCTTCCTCACTCCCCACAGCTGTTATGACCCTATCTACAAGGAACTCGATGTATTGACCTCAAAGGATGAAAGGCTAGTTTGGTCCTATGGTGGGGTATCGAACTTACGAAACGCAGGCTACCTTCATATGAGAGACTGACACTTTAATTGTGTAGATAGCCACCCTTTGACAGAAAAGTCCTTTTTTGGTGCTGAAGTTGCCTTGATGTTCCTCTGTCGGACCAAGAATAGATCTATGGACTTCAATGCAGGCTTTATTTGTAGTTTATTGTATTTTCAAGTTTTTTTTTAAAGAGCCCGATGCTACTTTTGCTTTCCTTGAATGGGGTTTGGGCCATGAGTGGCTTTAAAGGGATTGGCCACTTGTACAGGGTGTAGAAGATACAGCCGGGCAGCAGCGGGCGACCACGGTACTTCCCTTCCCTAAGCAGTCTTTCTGGTGCAGGGTTGGAGCCTAAAAGAGGCTGGTTATCTTGCCACCAACAAGGTGGTACATTTGGCTCCCTTTGCCCACTGGTGGCCTACCAGCATAAGTGTGTGTCATTAACTCTGAGAATAGGAATGTATGTAAAGGACCAACCAAATACATCTAGAAGACATTTTAAACAAACTGAGTTGTAGACGATGGACAAAAAGTGTGACTTTGCCGCTTACGTGGAAGTTAGATTTGCTAAATAAAGGTTTCCTTAGAACAAACTCCCCAGGCCACTTCCCATGCACTCCTGCAGAGTACGGTGTCCATCTTAGCTCTTCTCACAAGATCGTGACACTGTAGACATTCCCTAGTAAGGCTGTCATCAAATGTATGACAAGACCTCTGGTATCAACCCAATTTCAAGTATTATCGTGTTCATATGGTGTACCTGTTTTTCTCTGTGACCAGCGCCTTGATACCTAAGGGTTTAACGCGCTCTATAAATGACAAAAGAAATAACAAATATATAGGACTACTCAAAAACTCAGTATATATGTATTATAGGTTTTATGGACATTTTGGACAGTTTTTGTAAAATAAGAAAAACGTTATCTCAGAATAATGTAGTACAATAAGAATTCATAACAGGTTGATCATGCATAAATGCCACCTATGAGAAGTAATTACATAATAGTTCATATTGGTATAAAAATCATAAATAATTATAATCAAGTTCTGAATTTACTTGGTCCTCGTAAACAGATAAGGGGTGTATCGGCCACTTGTCCGTAAAAATAGGCAAATGCTCCCTCAAAGTAAAAATACGGAGTAAAAATACTCCAACAAAAATGGGAAACAGCCACATTGGACCTTGTGCCCCTGTGTTGGTGAGGTCTGTTATGCCAGAGGTCTGGGAGTTACTACAAGCTTACCCGGTCAGCTTCCAGGGCCCAACAATCCTTCCACCAGAACCAACAGAGGACACAGCCAAGGGCAAGTTAAACTGTTGTTTATTACAAACGCTGACAGGGATCATACAGGACATTCAAACATTTTCAGTCACCGCTCCCAAACCGGTGTCAAGCCTTTTTGTTGCTGAGTATGGTCAAAACATGGGCCCTTCCCCGAAAAACCTATCCCACTTTCTGGTTGGCTGATCAGAGTGGTATACAGTATAGATTGCCCCATATGAATCTTAGTTAATTGGCCCTCTCATGTCAGATGGCTGGCCTGCCCCTTCCCTAAGAAACTATTAGATTGCTGCAGGGTCGCAGGATTACCATTGGCCCTTGCCCTCTGCCATCCACCCATGGATTTCTGTCCCCTTATTGGCTGGAACTGGTCTCCCCAGGCCTGGGACCCAGCTCTGTTCTCAGTACTCTGTGCACCTCTTCAAGGTGATCAGAATGACTATGTGTTCCCAGTGGATCTGTTAGCAGTATCACATTTGCCTGTAAGAGTGCCCTCCATGTTGCAACGTTGTTAACTTGTTTATGTTTCACTTCATGTCTGTGGCGCTGAGAACTGTTTGTCTTCCCAACGCGGGTGAATAACCACTGTCTAGCTAGGCCGCATCACATGGTCGAGGACCACGAAATCGAGCTCTTCTCGTCTGCAATTTATGAGGATTTATTCTGTTTTTCTGCAGATGACGACTAGTCATTTTAGGTTTGGCATGCGTTGCTTATCTCTGACCTTGGCTGTGAGCCCTGGACTTCCTGTTCTGTGCAGCTCGATTCTGCTTCCCCTCGTCTCTCGTCCTGCGGCTTGTGGCCTTATGCGAGTGACCCTTGTTATACTCAAGCTATGATTTCTACACATCTTTATCATGCTATGTTTCCTATAGGTTAGTCGTATTTGTTCCTGCCACGCTCCTTATGTGGTCCTGTAGTTCCATAGGGTTAGTTGCCATAAACATCTGCAGGCTTGCTCTGCATCGCTTCGTTGCCCTGCATTCAGCGTTTCTGCACTTAGCAAATGAGAAAAATAATAAAAGCTTTCGGCAGTATGTATATGTATCTGTCCTCTATCTACAGAACTGTGTAAGCATGTTCTTCGTGTATGCAAGTGTGTAGTTGTGTAACGATGTGCATGGTTGTGAGTGTACTTCATGACTAACGTGGCTATGTCGTGGTGTCACTAATGACGTCAGCACAGTGGTTTCTCAGCATTAGTCAACATCATCCATCGAGGCATTTGGGTCCATGACCAATATTGAAGCATCTGAATCCATAAAGACATTCACTGGATAAGGTTTGCAGGGCTGTCTGAGAGAATTTCTTTCTGCGTACGTGTCAGTCACTGGCCCTCGGCCTTATAGTGAGTGACGTCCTGCATTTTTGACTCTACAAGCCGTCATGTTCATGGGGGCAAGGAAGGGTATTCTAGGAACCTTCTGTTCATCTGCTTTCACACACACAGCTCCATGGATATTTTTGGACCAGCAGTGCACGTAGTACCACAGGAAGAAACTGCTATAATTACTGCCTGATCAGAAAAGTAAACATGTATCTTTTTATCTGTGTGCATAGCTAGGTGCAAAGAAATAATTATTACAAAAACATTTCCGTTTCCCAGTTAAACCATATTTTTACTTGCTTATAAAATACTCACTTTGGGAAATGGTCTTGCATTTTTACTCCCTAAAAATAATTTTACTCCCAAATATACCCCCACTTTAAAATCTCATCTGGAGCGCTGGATATAAGACTTCATTACATTTAAATTTGAGATTCGAAAATTGAGTCTCTACACGTTTTGGATCACCAATCCTTCTTCAGGAGTCAATCCCAAATGTTTCACCTGCAAAAATAATATTTCTCTCGGGAATTATATCTTTGGCAATTTCATTCAAAGTATCAGATTACAGCCCTGGGATTCTCTCTGGGAGCGTTTTTAACACATATCAATGGTCAAGATCATTAGTGATTGCTTAGTATTGCTTTCTACGAAAATTGGAATTGTAAGTGGATTGTCTTTTGATATGTTGTTCTTAAATTTGTATCAATTGAATTGAATCTACGTAATATACTGGGTAAAGGCCTATTAATTTCGGCCATAAGACACTCAATAAAAAAATTACCAAAAATTATATTTCAAAATTCACTTACTGATCATTTTTGTAGAGGTTTTATAATCAATGAATTTGAATGATTTGAAATATGTGTTGTGCTCACACTGAAATGCTCTTGCTCTTGCTCTTTAGAAGCTAGAATTGAGGCCCATTACGTACTAGCTCCTCGATCCCAGAGGCAGCTCCTTCTTACTGGGTGTGGTCTGATAACCCAGGAGATGCTTTTAGCTCCTGCTCATCAGATCTTTATTTCAACCCATTCTTGTGTGTTGGGAGATCATTGGAAAGGACCCAATAACTTACCCAATACTTACCATTTATCGCGACATAGCAATGGTTTGTCTCGTGTATCTGATTGGCAGACTATATATAGGGAAGAAGTGGCTCTAGAAGGAAGTAGAGGTGGGGTAGAGGTCCAGTTATGCCTTTGAGTGGTTCAGGAGAGGTGTGCCTGTGGGCCTCTGCAGCTTTGGGGGAGGGGGTGGTTTCACATCTTGTGTGAGGAAGAACAGTATTACGGGTTGAAGAGACCTGTGTCGGACGGGATCCGCCCCAGTGCTTTCATACCTAATATTGTAGTCGTCATTTATATAGTGCCATTTCCCCATTTGTATGGCCTCAATGCACTTTGTGTTTGGAACGCCTTTGGGGACCGAAGTCCAGGTATGGGAAAGTGAAGGGTTAATATGCGTGTGTGCATTTGGCCAAGATTAGCACTTAGGGGGCTGGCTAGGCTCCAGTAAGCAATCCAAGAGGTCAAGCATCTGGGCGGGTGCTGCGGGAGGTTACAACAAAGCGCTAGTGCAGGAGACTCAATATGTACCAAGCTAGAACAAATTTTGTCATAGGTTGTCGCTGTATTCTAATGGCAGAGGTGTTGAGGCAAGTCGGGTGTTTCAGTGCGAAACCGTTATGTGACCATAATAGATGGTGCATTCTGGCTAGCGGACTACGGGTTGACGCAGTGAGCTACGTTTTTAGGTGTGGGCTCATCATCGTGGGCTGGCTTAGCGCTCTCTGTACTTGCATTGCCGTGTTTTGGGAGGCCTGAATAGAGCAGGTTGCAGCCGGCCAGCAGGTGATAATAGAACGATGACAAGCTGTGTTTTGTGGTTGGGCAGGTGGAGCGTGCAGTCCCTTGTGTGTATGTGTAGGTGCAGAGTTTTGTAAAGCACAAACTTAGCTGGGAAGCAACAAAAACAATGCAGAATAAGAGCGTACAGTTATCGTGAGGCGCATGCATGCCGGTGGCTACACAATGGCGGGCATGAAATCCAGTGTAGGCATGTTGGCATGCCTAATGCCGCAAGGGGACGAAACGCTGCCGGGATGCCGTTGCCATGGACAACAGTGCGGAGGGGTGTGGCACTGGAAGGGTAAGTGTGTGGCTGGGGCAGGGTGTCTGCGGGGAGAGGCGGAATAGGGAGAGGTGAGTGTGGGGGGCCACAAAAGAGGGGTGCACCCTCTGCTTCTCCTCCAAAGCAAGGAGCACCAAAGAGGGAGCAACAGCGGCTAAGAGGCCTTGGCCAGTAAAGGCAAGCAGGTAGGATATCGCCAGGATTGAGGGATGCTGGCGTTACCACGTAGCATTGTAACCTACATTTCCAGTAACAGGGTACAATAATGTGTACACAATTCAACGGATAGACTATTATGAGTACGCTAGGAAGGACAGGGAGAGAGATTGTGGATAAAGAGGGTTACAGGCAAGTGGTACAGGTTGGGGAGGGGACACACTAACCCACTGAGCTGCCTTGCTGTGTGGAATGGGGGTCTGCTGAATTGAGTTACGGAAGGAAAACCCAGAATCAAACACAATGGCCAGAAGGCTCATGTTTCTGTATTGCTTTTTATAGAGCGCGCGTCCGCTTTTAAAGAGGTTCTTAGGGCTCGATACAAGAAGCAAAGAATGACCAACTTACAACAGAAAGCATGATAAACAGGAAATCACATATTAGGACAAAAGATGGAGAGCAACCGGCGGAAGTGTGGGGAAGTTTGCGGGTTTCCCCGTGAGCAATGCCTGGCTTTAGAAGGCGATGCTGCCCTACATCTGAAACGGAAGCCACTTGAGGCATTCCAAGAACGTTCCTATGGGCCTTCTCAGAAGTGTGCTATGGGCGGGCCTGTATCCCGCCCTAGAGCAGGGACCTGCGTCACTCTGATTCACCTGTGAGGGAAGACATGTCATCAGGGACAGGCAGACTACATATCCAGGAAAAATTATACCGAACTGCGACCTGCGTTCTTCTTGCGGCTGGAGGGGCCGCCTGGTATCTCCCGGTGGGGGAGGGGCAGTAGCCCCCTCACTGCGGGGCTGGCCGCACACCTCTCCCTCGCGGGCATGCTCTGCTTCTTCCATTGCGGCTGAGGCCGCGGAGCAACCCCCCTTCTCACGTAGTTGGGGGGGGGGCAGCTCCCCGCACATGCCGCTCCTTCCTGCGCGGCTGGGGCTAGCCACCCTCCTCATCCCAGCCAACGCCGCACACCTTCTTTCACCCAGGGCCACATGTTACCATCCACGTGGCGCAGCCGCCAACCCGTCCCGTCTCCCGCGGGGGCAGGGAGGGCAGCTCGCCAAACTTCCTTCTTTGCGGGCCCAGATGTAGATGGGCCCGCCTCACTGTGTCATCTTCGGCCGTATCCTCGTCGCCATTGTTGGGGGCCTGTTCTGGGTCACCGGGCAGGCCCCATACTCATGTCGGGGGCACCCGACGGGGTTCCATTGTGCGGCGATCACGCCGCGGATAATGCAGTGGGGGTCACCCCACTGTGCTCCAGGTCACTGGAGCCCACACTGGGCTGGGAGCACCCAGCACACGACGCTCCCCCGGCTCTGGGAGCACCCAGGCCGGGGTCGTCCCCAATAGCCATGATCACATGGCCCGCACGAAGTGGAGGTCGGCGTTGCCCAGCAGGGGCGCCGGCCTTGTGGTGGGCCCGGTCCCTGTGCCTACACCACGCGGTGTTGTGCCAGGCAGGCACACAAAGGACAACACCGGAGCCAGATGGAAGTGTGACTGCCGAGCCGGAAGTGGCTCGTTACTTTTATTGTGTTGGTCACGTGGCTACAGCCACGTGACCCATTACAACATCCTGGGAGCTACCATGCTCCCAGGAGGGGTTACCATGCAACACACTGCATTGGTATTTCGCCAGATTCTGACATTTTGTATAATTTTTGGGGTCATTTCCACAGAAAGATCTATGGGGTTTATTGTACACATTTCAACTGATTTTTCCATAAATGTGAATAATAATAATGCAAATAGTAATGATGATATGGTTTTCTTTCCATGGACATCTGCACAGAATAAACTTGCTAGAAAGTACCTGGAAAAGTGCAAACATTTGATTGTACAGTCCACCAAAATTCCACGTTTGAAGAGGTGGGTGCCAGCGTGGTGCAAAGCTTGCGTTCTTCCACAGGCTGGCCTAGCCATTACAGAATTCCCAAACTACTCATAGAGATGTTCACACCATCAAATGGCAGCCATCTTGTGTAGGCCTCTAGGTGGTGATTTGTTATGATTTACCTTGACACTGTGGCGCTGGCTAGATGAGTTACCTCAGACTTGTGAGGCCTTGTGGTGCAGTCCCTCGGCCTGCGGCCTTGCTCCTATGAATGGCTACTTACCTCCCTAGTGACTCACTACGTTCTGCTTAGGGGGTATATTTGGGGTTCTCTATATCAGATTTTGCTGATCAACAGTGGCTGTGTTGGTAACATTGCAGAGAGAAGGGCAGGCTCCTGGGTGATGGTATCATGAATACAAAATGGCCGACTTGCAAACTTGATGACACCGCTCTTCTGTTGACATTGAAATGAACTGATATGTGTTCCCCGGGACTGTACGTCACTTCAAAGGTTATTTATCCAGTTTCCTGCCTCGGGGCTTGCTCTTGCATCACTTGACCATGAACACCAGACAGTAGAAGAAATGGAATGAGGGCTTGAATACCGGCGAAGGGCCATGCTCACAAAGGGCCAAGTATGAGTGCTGGTGAGTTAGAACGCCCAAACTGAGGGGTATTAAACTCCATGGGGCTCAAGAGCTGAAAACATGTTGATTTTTCAGGTTATCCCTCAGTCATTTTCATGAGATAAATGTACACACAATGATTCTAAATGCGTGCAAATTGATCCCATTTATATGAATAGAGAGGATCGCCTGAAAGCCTGCCATGTTTGTGTCCCTCAAAGCCTGGTATTCGACATCCCACACTATGCCTAGTGTTGTTGGGTACTTCCCGAGCTGGGGGGGGGCGGGTGGAGCCTATGCTCGACTCAAGCACCCAGCTCCTCAGTTAACTATTAAGAAGAGAAAGTCATTGTGAGGAATTCAACCTCTGCACGGTGGGTGTGTACTCGCCATGGCTTTTTTAATCAGCCTTGGAAAATGTGTGGGCTTAATGCGCACACATTTTCCTATGTTCACCGCAAAACAAACCCATAGACCTGTGTACTCTAAGGGACACCCTACAGGCGCAGTCCTCCCTGTCACATTTAGTAGGAATGTAACACCCAGGAGCTCATGAAGGTATCTCAAAAAGGGGAGGGCAAAACCCATTGTCAGTTCTGCTGGTGTCAGTGCATACTGATGAGAGTTAATTGAAGCAGGCCTGCAAGAGGCCTAGTTGCAGAGCTGAAAAGGGGACAGGAAATCCAACACCTTTTTGATATGCATCTGTGTCAACTTGAAGTCAGCTCCCGCCCCTTAGTTTCAGGGTAGTGAACTGTCATGTCTGAGACAACTGTTTACAGCAGGCAACACCCGCAGGGGGAACCCCTTTCAGAAGGTAGAAGTATGTGATTTGAAGGAGACAGAACGTCTGTTCTCGCCACAAATTCAAGGGAGCCCTGCGCTTTGCTCAGGAACCACAGAGAGCTCCATTAACCAGGGAGACACTTTGATCCATAACAGACAGGAAGATGGGTGGGACTTAGTAGTACATGTTTTCACCCCTTTACCTTTCCTGTTGCAAAGCACTCTGGTTATGACCTCACGCATAACAGAAGATTGTTGGTGGGGACCCAGAATTGGTTCATTAAGGTAGGCTTAGTATGGACCAATCACTGGGGCCCATTTGGCTTTAAAAGAGTGCTGATCCCCTATTTAAGCAATTCATCCAACGACTTTGAAGGGAGTAAGAAGAAGGACTAATTTGGACCCTGGCTGAAGGTACAGTCTGGCTTACAGCTTCTGCCAGTGTAGGAAGGCCAGGATTTTCAAGAGGGAAGCAAGATCCCTCCCCTAAACATCTCTCAGGGAACAGAGGGTGATACCGAACTCTGAGGACCTGTCCAGCAGCTCCAGAACTAGTACCCAACCAGCACACAGCGTGCCCTGCTAGGTTCTGCCAACAGGCTTCCTAGGTGGGAAGTGCCAGAGAGTATCTGAACTAAGGACAAGGCCGTTGCCTGCAAACACTCTCCTCAGCTTTGGACCGTCGCCCTTAAAGGACGACATGAGCCCAGCGAAGAAGTAGGAGGAGTGGTACACCAAGCATTAGCCAGCATCCATCTTTTAAGGACATTTTTGAGACGGTCGAGCCCACAAACAGTGACCGGCTGCATCACTGACTGTTTTCACGGTGCAGTCACTAAAGCCACCTGAGACGCTGAGACCAGTGTTCCAGATCTGCCAACCAGCACAGAGACAAGAAATCATGTACCTGAGATGCCGTGTAGGCAGCCTGCAGCCGTCCGTCCAGCCTCACTTGCCGAACTGCCTGCCACCTCATACCCGCAGCTGTCTCCTGTCTTGAACTCTATTGCAAGAGCTGAAAAGCGTCCGGGAACCGACTCGACCCTATCGAGCATCGAAAACATTGCAAGCACCACATACATTGCGGTTCTCTTTCCTTGTCCTCCTCCGAAGGCCCCTTGTGACATTTTACGACCCCTTGCTCCACTTGTGCAGACAACCAACTGCAATCCCTTGTGTCCTTGTCCTGGTCCATGCAAGGGTGTACTCCTCCCTTCCCCGGAGCAGACACAGTTCCCATGAATACAACCCCCAGCCCGCTGGGTAAGGAGGGACGCTGCACCTGCCAAATAAAATTGCTGTAAACAGTAGATAGGCTACACCCTGAGTTCTTTGATGATTAACACATAGACACTAGAGTGAATTTTTATAGAGACCCCAACAGGGCCCCTCTTCATTAAACACACCCTTATTTTTAACACCGAGACCCTAGGATTTCCTTGGCGTGAGCTCCGTCTAAGCGTGGACCATCTACGTCAGCTCACCCTTCCTTGGAGGGGTCCCAGCGACCCTAAAGATGAGCTTGCCGCAACCAGTCCCCTTCCTAAACTCAGGTACCACCCACATGGAGAGTGAGGCCATAGGATGTCCCCTGTGGGTGGTCCTATCTTGCAAGCCAGCCTTGGGCAGGTTGCCAACCTATTCCACCACCTCACGCCACGGTACCTCCCCTCTACCCCCTATTTAAACTAATGGCCATGTGATCTATTCCTACTTAACAATTAGCCTATTTAACATTCCCCTAATACACAAACTCTCTACTTCCCCCTACTTAACATTTACCCTACATAACATGAATCACATATACACATAACTACTCATGCATATATGCATAGACTTACAGCATAGATACAACATGAAACACTATATCACAATGGGGTGACTGCTGCAATCAGTCACCCCTTCACAGTCCCTTGCAGGTCTGTCCCTCTGGCGCTGGCTTGCGTGAAGAACTTTGAATGGTTGGTTGCAGGCTGGGGGCCTGTTCACTGATGATGCTGGTGACCCCCTCTGGATGGCCCTCTGTTAATATAACGGGCCCTGACTCCTTGTCCTCTCCGACGGTGACCCTGTCCACCATATGGGGTCACCCCACTGCCTGCACTCTGGACACTGTTCTGGGTGGCCCCCTATGCATATGGGGCCCGCCCACACACACCGCTGCAACTTGCGGTATATATCTTTATTTAGGGTGGGCCCCGTTGGCTGTGGGGCCCACCTGGTATCACTGCTGCGACCCGCGGCCCACATTTTTTTTTATGGTGGGCCCTGTTGGCTGGGGAGCACACCCGACATTACTGCCGCGACCCGTGGCCTAAATTATTATTTTTTAAGGGTGGACCTCGTTGGCTAGGGGGCCCACCAAAGATCACTGCACGGCCCGGGCACCATCTTCACCTCAGGTGGCATCCCTGTTCCTAGGGGGATGCCGGCGTGCACTGAGGCCTCCTCCAGGCCTGCCCCCTCAGCAAGGCATTGTTGCAAAGCAGGGGTGGGCAACGTCTTAACCCGGGCCGCTCCACTGGACAGCTCAGGGCTTTCTTCACCCGGGCCGCTCAATGGACTTCACCACCGCCTCTTCACCCAGGTGGGCCTCTGAGACCTACTCAAGATTTACATCTTCACCGCTCCACCCTCTGGTGTGGAGTGGGCTTCTGCTGCGGGTCTTTGCCTTACCTCCCAGGCTGCTCCTACCATTCACAAGCCCGGGAGGATTTTTTACAATGACAGGCCTGTCTCGCTGGCCACGAGGCGGGCCTTTGGGGGCATGACCGGGCCACCCGGTCGGGGCCGCACCCCACACTCGGTCCTGGCCGGGATGTTCTTAATGGGCCCAGGCAGCCACTGCCATGCTGCCTGGGCCTCAAATGTCTCTGGGGCCTGTCCGGTCTGGCCCCCGGATGGGCTGATAGGTTCCACGGGCATGGGGCAGCCGAGCTGCCCCTCACATAGCAGGTCAGCCCCCCTGCTCACAGTCTCTGCAGGGGTTCCCCATTGCGCGGCACAGTGTTTTTCAAAGGATTAAGGCCCTAGGGGGCCACTCAATGCAGCGACCCCCGGGTAAGTCTCTCTCTTTTCTTCTCCCTCTCTTCAACTGTCCTTTTTCCAACTGTCTTATTTTTAAATCCTGCTGGATTATTTTCTTCTCTCGCCTGCCCACCCCATTCTTGGGCAGGGGAGTTCTTTTCTATTGCTCTGTCCTTTACTTCAAACATTCCATCCAGCCCCATGATGGGCTGGATGGATTCTTCCAAAAACACACACACAAAACATATAAACAAACACTCACTACCCTTCAATAAAACCTTTTATTTATTATTACCTTGTTGTCTGTGTCTTTTCTTTCTGTGTGTTCCGTCAGAGGGCCAGAATGTAGCCCCGCGGGGCCATGGGCTACACAAATCACCTTCAGCAGTTACGACTGATTGCTTTACCTACTATCCTCCTGTCAGTATCCAGAGTGCATCCCTTTACTTTGTGAAACTGTCTGTCCTCTGTGCTCTTTTACAGGGTGGGTTGTATTTTGTAGTGTGCTAGAACTGTCTGTTGTAATAATAATACATTAGATATTTTAATACAACCTTGACTGGGCAGTCCCTTTTATCGATGGATAATAATTGTATTTTCGCTGTGTCGCAACTAACCAACGATCCACGATCTTGTGCAGATAAGCCTGCCGTTCCATCCACGTTACCAAAATTGGACAAGGAGGTTTATAATTTTGCTTGTGTTTCCAATCTGTTCGGATCCCTTGTGGTGCACTAAAGGTGTGGGGCTGATTGATGGTTTAGACACTGATATTTATCCCTGGACCTCTGGTGCCCCGGAAGTTGATTCGTCACAGTCATAAAATTCCAGGCCCAAAAAGGACTGAAACGGAAGACAATAGAAAGGTAAGAAGGCAATTAACAAAATGTCTGTTTTTAAACCCTGAGAAGAAAACACGAAGTCCCAATGTTGCCACCTGGAGCGGGCGTGGCGGGTGTCAGTGGGGGTGGAGGGTGATTACCGGGAGACGTTCCAATAAAATCACAAAAAACTCAGCAAGCCGGAATATTTCTGATGCCCCACCACAGGAGCTCGCATCTTAAAAACAGTGCAATCTATGGAACTCTTCCTGGCTCCTATTTTTAGAGTTACAAAAAAAAGAAATACTAAATAAATGTACTAAACTGAAGCATTGCTGGTCCAATGTGCGACTCCTCACCTACTGCCTATCCTGATCCACCTGTGCCTGACTGTTCCCCCACGGCCTCCAGCAGGTGCCTGCCGGGTGCCAGCCCCAGCCTCCTCAAGTTAACCTGTCAGGCCGGTTGGCTAGGATTCCTCAGCGGCCTGCAGGCAATCGGCCTCACCTGACAGGTAGGGCTGGCAGCCCCGCCGCACTGCATGTTGGGTCAGAGGAAGGCAGCCAAACTGAGAGGCAGAACCTCAAAGAGCCGGAGAAGCAGAGCCTGGCGAGGAGCTTGAGAGGGGACCGGGCCAGAGGACAGCTAGGGGACGGGATCAGAGGAGAGGGGACCGGGCCAGCGGAGAAGGGACCGGGATCAGAGGAGAGGGGACCGGGCCAGCGGAGAGGGGACCGGGCCACAGGAAACAGCACCAGTGGGAAGGAGAAGGCACTGGGACACGGGCGAGGTCTATGGGCAACAGGTGGAGGGTGTCAAGAAGACCAGGGAAGCCTTTGGGCGATAGGAGGGATCTGGGGGACAGAGGGAAGGATAGGGGTCAGGAGAGGGTACCAAACAACAGGAGAGAGGTCTGGGTGGCAAGGAAGAGGACCAAACAACTGGAGTGACCCTGAGTGGCAGTAGAGGGGACCATCGAAAAGGAGTGAGTCCTGGGTGGCAGGGGAGGGCCCAAACAACAGGGAAAATGTCTGGGCTGCAGTAGAGGGGGGCAAACAAAAGGAGTGAGACCTGGTTGGTAGGGGAGGGCCCAAACAACAGGGCAAAGGTCGGGGCTGCAGTAGAGGAGGGCAAACACAAGGAGTGAGTCCTGGTTGGCAGGGCAGAGGTCTGGGCTGCAGTAGAGGGGGGCAAACAAAAGGAGTGAGTCCTGGGTGGCAGGGACGTGGATCAAACAACAGGAGAGACGTCTGGGTGGCAGGGAAGAGGACCAAACAACCGGAGTGACCCTGGGTGGTAGGAGAGGGCCCATACTACAGGACAGAGGTCTGGGCGCAGTAGAGGGAGGTCTGTATAAAAGAAGTCAGACTACATGAGAATGCACCAGTCGGCAAGCAGGCAGGGCTGACATTACAGGGGGCAGGCAGAGGTGACGCAGTAACAATCTCACTGGAGATGGGGCCCCCCGCCGTGGCTCGAAGTCGCTGGACCTGAGGCCGGAGATAGGCCAAGCGAGCACCGGCCTGCACTACGACCCAGAGGTAAGAGTCCCGTAGCCACCTGACCCCAGGGGGAGAGACTGGGCCTGCTGCTGCTGGTGGTGGGGGGAGGGAGGTCGCTGGGGGATGAAAAATCTGTAAAAGAAAAAGGAAATCGAGAGAGAGGTGCACGGAGCGTTAGGAAGATGAGGGAGGAGATGGGAGGCCGAGAACACGGAGAGAACCTCGCGGGTTGATTGGGCTCTGCTCCTCATTCAGGGCGCCCAGCATGGCATGGGGCTGAGCCAAAAATCCCTGCTTTGGTGGGTGAATGTGGGACTCCCAATGCGCAGGACCGATTCAGCCATCCACCTGCTCTCCCGCGCCCCCCTCGGGCAACACCATGTTAGCTTAGAGGCTGCCTGCTGCAAAGAGCGGACCATGGTAAGAGTTTACAAATGCCGGACGCTAGTGTTACTTCACCTCTTGGGTCTGGTAGCTCAATGGGCAGACCATAGTAACTGTCTAAATAAAAGCCTACCATCTCCGGGGAAGTTGGTGTCACCATGTGCTCAACTGGTACCACTACAGCTGCCTACCGCTTAAAGCCGCCTGGCTCAGCGGTACCCCCACCAACTACCAGGACAATCCTCTCTGCATACCCCTAGGCACACATCAGGCATTTCAGATTCTTCTCAAAGATCTTCACTTCATGCAAGGCTGTTTTGTTTCCCCAGCTTTGCATGACCCATTGGGGATGTGGGCTGAAGAGTTGCAGGACAAAATGTGCCTAAGGAGCACTCTCGCACTTTCCCGTAAATATGGGCAGCACTTTAAGTGTGCTGGGGCCGGCTGGGGGGCCAGGTCCCGGGAGTCTCTAAAAAGCGAGGCTGAGCCAGAGCCCCCCGGTCCCACCACGGCGGGACACATTATCCCACCACAGCCGCAGCAGGGACGGGAGATGTTCCTGCCATTTTCTAGTCAGGCAAGCTGACAGAAGTGCCGGTCAGCCACAGCGTCGCTCAAACGTACAGTTTGTGTGATGCTGTGGCTGGCTGGCTGGCACTTCTGTCAGTCACTGTAACTTCACCATTCACAGTTCATCACCCAAGCCAGCACCAGAGGGACAGACCTGCAAGGTATGATACTCGACCTTGCTTGCAAGCATGGGGATATTAGAAACATATTTTTCTTTTACTGCAAACACACGTTGTTTGCAGTAAATGGCAAACACAAGTTTCACTGTGCATGCTTGACAGTATTGCAGTAAATATGAAGTGTGCTTATGGCGACAGCACCATGTTACAAAAAGCATAGGTAAATATTTTGTCACCAGTCACCTTGGGGCAAGTGCATTTCTCTTAAATCGAGTATATAAACAAAAGAACTCACCCTGCAGGTCTAGTGAGATTGTTAAGAATTTGCAAGCCCTGTGGCCTATGTTGATGAGCCAGTCAAGATATTTTTTTTTTACTGTGACATGGCATGTTTTAATGAGCATCATGTGTAAAGCAAGCATGATAAGTGTGATTACGTTGCTAGACTGGCCTAGGTGTTATTATATGTTAGACTGGCCTTTTTGGCGCATTCAGTCTGGATACATTTTCAGACGTGGCATTGCATTTTGTAACTGGTATCGAGGGTAAAGCTAGTATGATGAGTGATCTTACATGGCCAGACTGGTCCATATTGGCGCAACCAGTCTTGACATGTTTTCTTATTATGGCATGACATTTTTACTGGCACAGCCAGTAGGAGTGTATTCTTACAGGGGATACTAGCACATAATGGGAGATTCAGCATGGATATATTTTCCTATAGTATCATTTATAGCATTATGCGCAACGCAAACTTGAGTAGGTTCAGACATGCGAAAGCTGGCAGATATTGGTGCAGCCACCATGGAAATGTATGGACAGAGCCAGCATGTTTTTTTTTTATATTGGCATATAATGTGGGACAGGCACAATGAAAATGCTTTGTGAAATGACTCTCTCCACTGTTTGTGACTTGAATCTATTGCATTTCTTTGTGAGTTATCCTACAAAACCAAATGCAAACAGTTTGGCTTTCTTTGTTTTATAAGTGTGCTGTAAAAAGCACAATTTTAATCTATCATTTACATTTTTTTGGTCAAGGAGAGAACACCCCCAAACTCTCCTTGGTTGGTTTGGGCTCCCTTACTACGCCCTGTCACTCCTGCATATTTATGAGAAACCTTTACGCCTTTCCAATTAAAGACATCACCAGCTGCCAATGTTCTACTTTAAGATAGCTTTGCACCCACGCCCTTGTGCTGCAGCCAAAAATACTGGCCCAATGCGTTCTTCATTATCTGGGCCTGATGGAGTGCGGCCTAGCCCCCCTTTTCTGCTCACTGTTGGCTTGGTCCCTTGCCCCACTGAGCATCTTGTCGACAAGCCAACACCACCTTCTTTCCCTATTGGAACAGTGTTCCTGTCCCTCCACTTTGCACAAGTTTGCCAAATGTGTACGGTGGTGTATGTCGTGGATACGTGGTGCACCAATGCAGCCTTATTAAACAGCTTAGTAGAGTATGCGGGGTTTCAGGAGACACCTAGACGATGATGGGTGAAGCACGCCATGCACCAGTGCCAGAGGGAGCTTCTGCGTGCAACACAGAAGATCCGAGATCGCCAAATCCCTCCCGCTATCCCGGTGTAGTTATCACTCCCAATTGTCTCGGGAGGATAGCTCAGGGGCAACGTGCTCGCCTTGGAAGCAAGACGACACGGAGCAACACGGGTTTCAATTCCCGGGTCCACGCTTAGAAACGTGTGGGTATTAAGCGGGTTATAAATGACATATCATATCATATCCCTGTGCCACACCTGTAGGCCCGCAACCGGCCTACATGACATTAGTAGACTATCCGGGGTGCCAGGAGACACCTGGACGATGATGGGTGAAGCACGCCATGCACCAGTGCCAGAGGTAGCTTCTGCGTGCTAGGTAAGGCCAGATACCCTGAGGTTGCGTCTAGCTCCTACTCATTTCACCTACTATTTGGATCCAACGTATGGAGCACAGCGCAGTAAGTAATGATCGGACGCATTAGGCAATTTGGCCATTATCTCATGATCATAGTCTCCTAGCGCGCGTTGCCCTAGCGTGTAGTGAGACTTCCACGATCCCATGTTCGTTGGCTGTCCCGGGAAAACCTACCGGTCCCGGTGTTTACTTTATAATCTTCAGAGTATGTCAGCTCTTGGCTTACAGCACATTAACCTTAAATAACTCCTCCATTGCCCACCACCACAGACAGACCTTGGCAGCGTGTAGCAACTTTACAAACACTTGGGTTCCGCGTGCGGCGATGGCGCCAAGCCACCAATCTCTGCGCGATGGCCGCGCGGGTGGGGGCCCGGCTAGAGACGGGCATCCAGGGGGGCATTAGAAAACAGAGGAGGCCCGGTAGCCTTATGATATTGTAAATAACAGCTGTTACTATTAGCCAACAAAATAGTACTTAGTATAACCATTACTGGTATACAGTGTTTATATCAAATCTTTTATATAGAATGAACATATATCGAATATTTCATAAGGAAACATTTTATAGAAAATGCATTTAGGGGCGGGGTAAAGGATTAAATATTTTTGGCAAACGGTCTGAGAGGTTTTTAGGGACGGGAAACAGGGGTTTGTGGGGGAACACCCACCCCCCCAAAAAAGTGCATACTCTACAGAAGGTGCTATATAAATGCAAAATAACATAACGTAACATAATAAATGTTGTTATTAAATATTTGCTGTATGTTCATTCTTTATAAAAGATTTCGGTAAAAAGACATGCAACCCGATTCCAAATAGTTAAAGGTATCCATAAGTATTCGATATATTAATGGATAAAGGCACATCGACCTCCAGGGATGCATTTATTTATTTATTTATTTATGGTGCATGTGTAAGGCGCTTATACATCAAGTAAATTGGGGTTTCAAAGCATCCACAGGGCAACAGGGAGGTGACATGGGAGTGAAGAACAACTACAACAATGCAAGATGGAGGCGGACCTCCTAGGCCTTGTGGGCATGTAGAAGGAACAAGATGTGCACGTATGTGCCCCTGGCACCATGGAATGGCCCCACTTCACCGGCTTTCGGTGCACAAGAGCGATGGACCAGCAAAGTAACTGCGCAACGAGAGCCTTCTAAAGCCGGTCAAAGCAAGTAGCGTGCATTAAGCACTGCACACTTTTCTCACCTAGCATCGCTACTTCCCTCACATTCTTTCTTCTTAGAAATGTGCTCAAGCAGAGCTCCAAAGTCATGTTTGGTAGGCCTTGGTCTTTTTAGCGCATGTCATTTTGCATTCCTGTACACATTATACACGTAGGACAAGTACCAGAATGCACTAGGATATACTCCTGAAAGCCAGGAATGGTGGATTCTTTCCCAGCTGGCATTGGGCAACGTGAGATCTCTGCAAACTGTCTGAATGGTCTCACTACTTTCAAGACTTAGACACACCCCACGAGAGCCTTTGCAATGCAGCCACCCCCTTGTAATTACTGTTAGACGCAGGTGTGCATCTTATTATGCATAACGCGCACAGTATACTGCCAACACTAACACTTAACAGGAGCAGAGAAAACAGCCACTCCTACACTATTTGTGGTGTATGTGGCCGCCATTAAGTAAACCGCTGGCCATTAGAAGCGCATTTCTGGAAACACAGAGATCCTTTTCATAAAAGATTCTGGAACTGCGATGGCCTACAGGAGGAGAGCTTTGAACACTTTCTCACACCTGCTGGTGCCCAGGTGAAACCTCTCCCAGAGGCTCGGCTGGGTAAAAGACCCCAACTGCTTCTGAAAGTCTAGCCTGTGCTGCGGCAAGCTGCCCCGTCGGCCCCCTCCTAGTTGGCATGCCAATGGCAGCAGCGTGTCATGTGGTGGCCTTTCTCAAAACCTGCCCCATGGACAGGACATGGGAGAAGAGTCGCCAGGCTATCCTGGCACAATAGGGGATGCTTACCCCTAGCAGCTAGGCTAAATCCGCGGGTCAGACCCCTGACAGTAGCCAGCCCAAAATCAGCGTTCTGACTGCGAACAGATGCAGCGCATGACCCAGGATCGGGGGTGTTGCTAGGTCTGGTAAAGATCCGGGGCGACGCTAATGTCGGGACTCGGCGCTAGCCCGACCCCCCAAGCCCCTCACAGACTCCCCTAGCAATTCCTGTGCAGGATTCTGCCCCTGGCCCTGCCAGGGCACAATGAAGGGGACGGACTCTATGACATCCTAGGCCACATTTTCCAGTCCTGCACCACATATTGGCAAGTACCTTACATTTTGGGCACAACACGTGACAGGTGGGAGTCAAAAGCGACCCCGTGGGTCACCTGCTAAAGGACAGCCTCATGTCACAGACCTGCTGCGCTCATTGGTTCCACACAGTCAGACAGAAAGGAACACCATTTCCTGACCCCTGGGGTCATCCTAAAACCCCAGAGGTTGAAGATCAAACCTGACTGTCAAAGGTCACACCAGCCAATGAACACATTAAGAGACAACCCAAAAGCCGGTTGAGACCAGGCGGACACCAGCAACTCCTCCTAAATTCCTCAGAGAGAAGAAACCAGAGAACTTACCCCAGAGGCTCTTAGCGACAAGATCCCATTTTTTAAAATGATTTATTTGTTTTAGTTCATAGAACGTTTCACATCAATCAAACCATTGCAATTATACTATATACAAATATACTTAATCTATATGTTTTATTCCTTTTTCTTTAATCTCCATAGACTTGCACAGCAGTTGCGATTTTCTAAAAAAAAAAACAAATAACTTCCCTGATAAAAAGAGAACTTTTTTCTAATTAGTTCTTGAATACTGAACATTTCATTGCGTAACCTATTCATACCATACATAGTAAAAGTTGAATCTCCAGAACACAACGCACCTTAATTATGAGTGCAGTGTTAGCATGCATCACACCAGCTAGGGCTTTACTAAAAATAAATAGTGCAGTCTTTAGTGCGAGGCTCTTCCCCGTCACACGTGGATTCCAAAACGCGAGGGATTTAATCCATTCCTGCTCATGTACACAGTCACCTAAACAAGTCACCTCGACAGGCCCCAGAGTTTGGCATCGAGTCAGAATGGGCAGTGGGGTCGCTTTGTTAAAATGCTGGGGCGGATAGGACATCTGAATGAAAGGGGCCCCTGCCAAATGAGGGGGACCAAATGCTGTGCCACACAAGTTTGGGGGGAGCAAACACCCGTGCCCCCTTAAAATTACACCCATGATAATGTGTCTATTAGTTTCCCGTAGGTGATTACATTTGCACAGCCTGCAACTTCTTTTATTTTCAGAGCAACATCTGTTTTATTTTCAGGTCAATTTCTTTCTTTTATTTTCAGGGCAACTTCTTTTATTTTCAGGTCAATATCTTTCTTTTATTTTCAGGTCACTTTCTTTCTTTTATTTTCAGGGTAACTTCTTTTATTTTCAGGTCAATATCATTCTTTTATTTTCAGGTCAATATCATTCTTTTATTTTCAGGTCACCTTCTTTCTTTTATTTTCAGGGCAACTTCTTTTATTTTCAGGTCAATATCTTTCTTTTATTTTCAGGTCACTTTCTTTCTTTTATTTTCAGGGCAACTTCTTTTATTTTCAGGTCAATATCATTCTTTTATTTTCAGGTCAATATCATTCTTTTATTTTCAGGTCACCTTCTTTCTTTTATTTTCAGGGCAACTTCTTTTATTTTCAGGTCAATATCATTCTTTTATTTTCAGGTCACCTTCTTTCTTTTATTTTCAGGTCACTTTCTTTCTTTTATTTTCAGGGCAACTTCTTTTATTTTCAGGTCAATATCTTTCTTTTATTTTCAGATCAATGTCTTTCTTTTATTTTCAGGGCAACTTCTTTTATTTTCAGGTCAATATCATTCTTTTATTTTCAGGTCACCTTCTTTCTTTTATTTTCAGGGCAACTTCTTTTATTTTCAGGTCAATATCATTCTTTTATTTTCAGGTCACCTTCTTTCTTTTATTTTCAGGGCAACTTCTTTTATTTTCAGGTCAATGTCATTCTTTTATTTTCAGGTCACCTTCTTTCTTTTATTTTCAGGTCACTTTCTTTCTTTTATTTTCAGGGCAACTTCTTTTATTTTCAGGTCACCTTCTTTCTTTTATTTTCAGGTCACTTTCTTTCTTTTATTTTCAGGGCAACTTCTTTTATTTTCAGGTCAATATCATTCTTTTATTTTCAGGTCACCTTCTTTCTTTTATTTTCAGGTCACCTTCTTTCTTTTATTTTCAGGGCAACTTCTTTTATTTTCAGGTCAATATCTTTCTTTTATTTTCAGGTCAATGTCTTTCTTTTATTTTCAGGGCAACTTCTTTTATTTTCAGGGCGTCCCCATCGCGGTCCGATGATCCCCAGTGAAGGCAGCTGGTCTAGCCGCATTAACAGGGCAAATCTCCTCAGTGCAGTCGAGGGAGTCAATCCCAAATATTTTTCTGGACGCAAAAAAGTCAGCGGCCCCTTTTCATAATCCCTTTGTGTTTTTAACGTAACCGAATGTTCATAGTTCCAGTTCCAATCGCACTCTTTTAGTTTATTTTCAAATGTTTTTTTTTAAAGTGCTGGAGATCTTTCACCCAATCTGGTGCCCATCCGATCTTAGGGAGTAGTTCTATATTTCGTTTTTTGAACTCCACCAACGCTTCAACCTCTGATTCCACCATATTCTTCGCCAGCAGCGAGAGCAGTGGGTAAGTGGGTTCCTTCGCCGCCTTTATAAATAAAATACCACGTCTCTGCAAGAAATATCCCATCAATGAGGTTGGCCCCAGCTCCCTTCTTATTGCCTCTGTGGGCACACATCGTGGTAACCCCTATTACTTTCAACCATTGCTTGCTAGTCAAAAACATCACTTCCAATCCATATATAATGGCCAAAAAAATGCTTTCTTTGAATACAATTATCCCCGCCTTCAGGCTGTGTCCCGCCGTTCGCTCCGCACATTTCCTTGTAATAGCAGTCAGTGCCAGTGCCTTCTTACATTTATCCCTGATCATTTCTGTTTGCTTTTCACCCTTGTGGATAGTCAACACCTGGCATTTCTATGCAAAAATCTCTTCGATGAATCCCTCAGGTGGATACAAAGGGCCAGAGGCCCGCCGGGTGTGTCCATAGTACACGTACTTTGTCTTTTCATCATTTCTTTTCAGCCCATTTTCTTTGGCGTACGTATTCGACGCACTTGGCAGTCTAGTTGGGTCTACCAAAGTGTGGTCCACCAATATTCTATCGTCCGCGTAGGACAACCATCGTACCTGGGTCTGGCCTATTCTTGGAGGACCGCATCTAGTCTCAGTCAATCGTCCGGGCAAGTCTGCTGGGTACAGGTCGAAGAGCATTGGCGTGAGCACCCAGGCCTGTTTTAACCCTTTAAATGTAAGGGTGTTTCCCCGTGCAAGCGGCCATGCTGCTCAACCCGACCTGCACACTGGTATCCTGATCAAATTGTATCTGGATCCTAAGTAATCTATCCGGGATCTTCCATCGGAGCAGTTTATCCCAAAGCGTCAAAGGCGGCTTTGAAATCCACATACAGTATGTACAATGGAGGATTAATGAATAGAAGCCTGTTTGGAAGGGGTGTAATCATTTTTGGTCATCCACCCAGTATTTTACCTCTTTAATATGACAGAGGTAAATATCTTGCCTGGCACATCTGGCAGTGATAAAAGCCTGTAATTAGCCAGCCCTGTGCTCAAATTCTTTTTATGTATTGGAATTAGCACCGCCTATTTCCAAGGATCCGGGAAGCATCCCTCCTCCCAAAGTCAGTTGAATAATATTAACAGTATCTTGGCCCGCACCTCTGTGTTACTAAGCAAAACCATACTGGCAAGTCCATCTGGCCCCGGCGGCCTAGATTGTTTTAGTCTGCTTATCAAAACACAGATACTTTCTGTATCAAGTTCCATTTTAAATGGGACCTTGTCCTTACCATATTTTGGGTTGTGGTGTTCGTCATAACCACCGTATGCGTTTAGTATATAATTGGTCCAGGTATCCTCGTCAATGGGGTTAGTGATGGTTACGGCCTTTGCACCAGTGCAGAGACGTCAATTGGGGATTACAAGGGGTCGCAACTGAGGTCCCTGGCAACTCCTGTGCGACCCCTGGCTCTGCCTCTGCGACCCCTGCAGATGCAGAGAGAAACCAAAAGTAAAGAGGGCTCTCACAAGAGAGCCCTCTTCACATTCATTTCTTTTTTAAGTCAGACTGACTCCAAAAAGAACCCTCTCCTCCCATCCCCACAGGACATGGAAGGTTCTTTCTCCCCTGCTTTGCGCATGCCAGGAACCAGAGCTGGTTCCTTGCATGCATGGCGCATGGGAGAGAGACCTGCCCGCAGAGGAGTTCCTTGGAGCAGCATTGGATTTGGAAAAAGGTAAGAACGTGTTTTTTTGTTGTAAATGTGTGTGCGTGTATGCATGAAAGGGTGCATGTGTATGGATATTATGTAATGGGAGTGAGTGAGAGAGTGAGTGAGTGAGTGAGTGAGTGAGTGAGTGAGTGAGGAGTGAGTGAGTGAGTGAGTGAGTGAGTGAGTGAGTGAGTGAGTGAGTGCATGAGGTATAGGTGGCTGGGTGTGTGAGTGAATGGTGGATGGGTGCAGTGTAAATGAGCATATGAATGGTGTGCTTGTTCAATACCTAGATTGCTTACCTGTAATCTTCATTACTCCTAGTCTTACGCTTCCTACTGTCAGTACTTGCCTATGAAGCACCTTGCCTCATACGTAAGTACTGGGATGAGGAAGAGGGACGTGGGGGTAATGCTGGGCCAATTGCTGAATTTGGGGTTGGAGGGATAGGGGACACTTCAGGATGGTGGGGCAGGTGGGGTTTGTGCTATCACGTAATGGGCATCCATGATAAAGCAGGCATGATATATGTTATTAGTGTCTAGACATGCATGTTGGTACAACGAGTCTAGTCATTTCTTAATGTGGTATAACATTGTTACAGGGCATCTCTAATAAAGTAAGCATGATAAGTGTTATTACTGTCAAGACTGGTATTTGGGTGCAGCCAGCCTAGCCATTTCTTACTGCATCATGTCATCATTTTCTGTGCATCTATAATGAAGTAGGCATTATAAGTGTTATTACGTGTCTTGACTAGCATTTTGCTGCAGCTAAATTTGCCATGTCTTACTGTGGCTTGACATTTTGTACCGGGCATCTCTGATAAAGCAATCATGATAACTGCATTCACCTGGCTAGACTGGCATTTGGGTGCAACCAGTCCTTATTGTGGCATTGTATATTTGCCTGGGCAGCTATGATAAGGTAAGCATGATGGGTGTTATTATGTGGTTAGATTGGCATTTTGGTGCTGCCAGTCTAGATATGGCTTATTGTGGTATGCTCTTTTTTTACTGTGCATCATCAAGTCTACAGTAAAACATGATGCATGTTATTACGTGTCTGGCCTACATTCTAAAGTCAGTTTTGACATGCTTTCTTATGGAGGCATTGTATTTCTAATAGTAAAGTGGTAAGATAGCTCAGCGGGTTGAGCACTCGCTGCTTTGATCTGTGTGTGATCTGCAGGTTACAGGTTCAAATCCTGGTAAGGCCAACTCAGCCTATCATTCTTCCGAGATTGATAAAGGAGGACCAACTTTGGTTGTGATGAAAATTGTATGTAAATGTGAGCTATGTACAGAAATGTATCAGCATTAATGTTCTTGTGCACTGAAAGTGACTTGGATTTTAGGGTACTGTATTATCGCAGCAATTGGCAATCTAGGGGCTCTACTTTTCATATAATGACAATGCTTGTCATGCAGCTATAATTGCCATAATATGGAAGTAATTGGCCATACAATGCTTAAGTGACATATGCCTGACACTGCCTCTGCCTATTTTAGTTTTGTCGTGTTTATAGTTTACTAGCAAAAAGTACCCATTCCCTGAACGGGTTCTGTAGACAGACTTGATAACACTCGTCAATTGTTGAAAATCAATGATCCCATAGGTCGCTGTTCCAATTCGCTTATTGCTTGATGTGCTTTGCACTCTGAAGTAAACTGCACTGAGAATGGGTGCGTGTGGCTGGCTGAATTACCCCGGAGCCGACCTTGGGGGGAGGTGTGAGTTGGTGTGCTAGTGCATCCTGGGACCTTCTGTGCTCGCTCCACGCCTGTCGTCTCACCCTGGCGTGGTGCAGTTCGTTGTGGTGCATTGTGGTGCAAATATATCCGAAACCTAGGTTCTTACAACGTGGTTTCCGAGGTCCCACTGGGACCTCGAGTTTTGTTGCCCGTGTCGAGAACGGTCCTTCAAAGACCAGATTCATGTTTGGCTGATTTCAGGCAACAGTCTTAAGTTTGAAGGTGCTGAAATCTGGGCGCATGGGTGGGGTGTCGAAATGCCGTGCAGCCAGTAATGCCCAGAGGGGCCTAACAGGTAACTATGCAAAATTTGGTGCAGATTGGTAAAACGGTGTGGAATTGTTTAAGGAACAACAAACAAAACCTGGTCCACACCTACGACTATTTGCTTCTTGCCGGCACTCCCCCTTCCTCCTATTACATGCAATCGCGATCAGCTGCTATTCGCATCCGTTTGTACCACTGTGCAGAGGCAAGTCCCTAACACTGTTACTGCCCAAGTGTCTATGTACGAGGAGACCGAGGTTGCCTAGTAACACCCTATCCTTTACTTTAAAATGTAAGTTGCAACCTGTCATCTTATCTAACTGCGTTACCCTCCCTGTTTACTTAGACGTCGTCTTTTCTTAAAATGTTCTAAGCTATTTTATTTGTTATTGTGCTTAGCAACTGTTGGTACAATGATCCTGACAATGTTCTATCTACGATGTCCCTACGAAGCCTGCTTAACTCTTTCAGCCCCACACCAGGGTTGTCCCAGCTGTTGCCCACCCACTTAGTCACCTAATTACACAATGATGCATTAACTGCCTATGCCCCTGTAACATGAGGTGTAAATTGATCTGTCTACCTAATTGAACTCCATTAATTGCCTATGCCCCCTGTAACATGAGGCGCGGCTATGTAAGTTGATGTTTCTACCTGATTGACCTCCATTAATTGCCTAAACCCCCTGTAACATGAGGCGCGCCTATGTAAGTTGATGTTCCCACCTTTTTTACATGCAAGAAATGCCTATGCACCCTGTAACATGAGGCGTGGCTCTGTGAGTTGATGTCCCCACCATTTTTACATGCATTAATTGTCTATGCCCCCTGTAACATGAGGCGCGGCTCTGTGAGTTGATGTTTCTACCTGATTGACCTCCATTAATTGCCTAAACCCCCTGTAACATGAGGCGCGCCTATGTAAGTTGATGTTCCCACCTTTTTTACATGCAAGAAATGCCTATGCACCCTGTAACATGAGGCGTGGCTCTGTGAGTTGATGTCCCCACCATTTTTACATGCATTAATTGCCTATGCCCCCTGTAACATGAGGCGCGGCTCTGTGAGTTGATGTTTCTACCTGATTGACCTCCATTAATTGCCTAAACCCCCTGTAACATGAGGCGCGGCTCTGTGAGTTGATGTTCCCACCGTTTTTACATGCATTAACTGCCTATGCCCCGTGCAACATGAGGCGCGGCTCTGTAAGTTGATTTTCCCACCGTTTTAACATGCATTAACTGCCTATGCCCCTGTAACATGAGGCGCGGCTATGTAAGTTGATGTTTCTACCTGATTGACCACCATTAATTGCCTATGCCCCTTGTAACATGAGGCGCGGCTATGTAAGTTGATGGTTCTACCAGATTGACCTCCATTAATTGCCTAAGCCCCCTGTAACATGAGGCGCGGCTATGTAAATTGATGTTGCCACCGTTTTTACATGCATTAACTGCCTATGCCCCCTGTAACATGAGGTGCGGCTATGTAAGTTGATGTTTCTACCTGATTGACCTCCATTAATTGCCTAAACCCCCTGTAATATGAGGCGCGGCTCTGTGAGTTGATGTTCCCACTGTTTTTACATGCATTAATTGCCTATGCCCCTTGTAACATGAGGCGCACTATGTAAATTGATGTTCGAACCGTTTTTACATGCATTCATTGCCTATGCCCTTTGTAACATGAGGCAAAATTTGGTGCAGATTGGTAAAACGGTGTGGAACTGTATTAGGAACAACGCTTCGCCAATCCACAAACTTGAACTTTTATTAATATAGATTAAAAACTTTAACAAATTGTTAATCATGTACTTCACAACTCATTCTTAAACAAAGATAAAAAAACATGAATTCATTCAACACAATACAATACAATATAATATCATATACAATATACCTATCGAGGCCTCCCTTTCTAACCCCAAGATTACATTTTCCACCTATCTGTCAAATTACTCGTTTCCTTACTTAATTATGGTGGACTAATTGAGAAAAACATTTCCCCCCAACTTTTTGTGTATCCCTATTAAAATATTCACTAAAGCAATGGTCATTGAGATAGAGTATCCATATAAGAGCCTAGGCCACTTGACTTCACTATCTAAATCCTCGTCCCTAGTGTAGCCCTACAGCCAACGTTTTAGCGTTTTTGCCTACCCCGACTTTTTACAGAGCCGACAATTTCTTTCTTGCCAACTGATCCCTCTTATGAGACCCCACCTTTGTGGGGAGCCCAGTAAGTTAAGACGAAAGCACATATAAATGTGAGAATATTTTGGCCCTGGGAATCTCATCACGGAGGACTGCATCTCCTTATGTCCTCAGGTGTATGGTTAGGTCAGTCTGTAGTTTATACGATGACAATCTCTGTATATCTTTCACCATTTTGCAGTTTTTAATTTGTTGAACATCTTCACCGGGCTTTCCATTAATGTGAGCTTGTCTTAGTCCACTTCAGCAAGAATCGGGTCACAGTACTCCTCAAAATTGATCAATGTTTTGTCGTAATTATTGCTTAAAGATATATTCAAATCTTCAAATGGCGAACCCGATGGTGAAACCAATATTGCTTCGTCTATGTTGTAATATATTTTTATATTTATGTGCTTTTTACTCCGGCAAGCCATTTTTGGTAATGTCACCAGGGTCAAAGAGGAACTGATGCCATCTGGGTCAAAGATCAAGTGATATCACTTCCTGTGATGTCATCAGGTCTGTGATGTCACGTCCACTACCCCTCGCAATGGTGAATGGACGTCCCTGCACCAGTGATGTTTTTAAATGCACTCCAGAACCTTTTGGAATCACCCTTTTTTAAGATCTCTATCATGGTCTGCTACTGGGCATTCTTGATCGAAAAATGCCTTTTCTTACCCCAATTTGTATAGTCAGACTTGATTTTCTATATCCGTGATAGTGCCTCTATCATGGATATGTCAAGACTCTTCAGATCTGTCTAATATTTCTTTTAAGCCAACGCTTAACGTCTCTTATTTCAGGGTCATATATACCCCCTTATGCTGCGCCCCCTTCTTGACCACATATATGCTGCCTGATAAGACTATATTTGGGGCGAGTTGCCTCAACCAAAGCATGATTTTGTTAGATGACATTGCTAATATGTTACAAATGTTGTCGTCCTCCATCCCCATAATCTGAGCATCTAAAGCTTTGAGGTTCCTTTCTCTCCATGTTATCTTGTACCGGTGTTGATATCGAAATCACTGATTTTGGTCTCACAACCCGTTTCCCTTTTCATTCTGAACTGCAGCGTGAGGATGGCATGGACGCTGGATTCATTAAAATCTACATTCAGACAGACGGCTTGCATTATGTTTTCATTATTAATCAAAAAAATAGACGAGTGCTGCCATTATATGCCCTGCTCTCCAAGTATATTTACCCGGGTTGTCCCTCTTGAGTCTACCTTTCAACATACACAAACCCCACTCCCTCATAAATTGCACCAATGCCGACCCTGCACATTTGTATTATTCTGTATCATAGTGCACTGTGCTCTGATATTTGCTGCCTCAACGACAGTCTGATCATCTACACAGATTCAAGTCTCCTCCAATTCTCACCGCTCTATCCCCATTTATCTTTGGCCAATCCCCCAACATTTCTCCTAAAGTAGCGTGTATTCCACTAGTTAGCTCACCCCATAGAGGATCATAAACTTTTATTATTAAGATTTGATCAATTTCATCTTTCCCTTTATGTGCTACCTCTAGCGCCTGAATATTTGGTTGATTATCAGATACCTGCTGGGTATTTAAACCACGCCCGACCCAAAGCACGCGCTTCATGTTATTCTGCTTTTGCAGCGTGTCGTTCACCGGGTCCTGCTCTGTATCCTGGCCTGCTCGGGCAAACAACTTGGAAGAACATTGCTATCCTTACCCGCTCAGCTCCAGCTCTTCCATCCAGTAGGAGCCTTTGAGGACTTTTCCATCGGTCCCCAGCTACATCTTCAGGACAAAAGAGGCAAGAATTAGAAGCTACTTACCATCTCACCTGGAAGGCCTCCGCCGTTCCGAACATCACATTTGGCGTTCTGTCCCAATACATCGTCGCTTCCAGGAATTCTCTGCGACCTGCGGAGAAACAAAGCACAGGTCAGTCAACTTGCAAGGACGTTTTCAGCGCCGCATCTAGCGCATCCTTACCTTCTCGAACTCAGTTGTCGGCCTCGGAAATCTCCATCAGCCTCTGCAAGACAAGAGAAGAAGGTTACTTGGACATTCATCAATATAGACTTTAATCAAAAAACACTAAAGACTTACCTGAAAGGTGGAGTCGCAGCCGGTCTGGACTCCAGGCAAATGCCAGTGAAGTAACTCTGCGGATCAAGCCAACAACGACGCGGCCCTGCCTAATACGGCAGGACAGAGAGTGCGGCATTACAAAAATCAAGGTGAGCGAAGTTCCAAGGGGAAACCACAAGGGAAAACTGGGAGGCGAGCTGCGGGAGAGAAGGAGAAGTTGCTAACCCCCCTCCTATCTTCTAGAACGGATTCCTGGCAGAACGAAGTCCGGGGAAGGTGCGAGAGGCCAGGTGTCCCAGACCAGTCCAGAGGCATTCCTGTTGATACAAGGTGAGCGGTACGGAAAGCGAAGCCGTACTTAATAATCCACCTGGGCGCCCGGTATGGAAACTTCAGAGACGGATAAATTGGCCCATTTGTTGGGGCAGTTGCGCGCAGAGGTCCACTCGTCGCAGCAGGAAACCAACGCCTTGAGGAGAGAGCTAATTATGACCAAGGAAAGGACGGACGACCTTAGTAGACAACTTCTTCAATCATAAGTGGGGCAAGCCCAGTTGCCAGGGATCGCCCCTTCTACACCAACTCCAGTGAACAATCCGGTCCAGATCAACCTACCTGGAACCGTACCATTAGCCCCTCTGGAGAGATTCTTTGGAGATCCCCGACGATATGCGACTTTTATGAACCAGTGTCGCCTCCATTTTCTGTGCAGGCCCGGGGCATTCCCAACCGACCAGTCGCGAGTGGCCTTCATCCTTTCCTACCTCAGTGGGAGTACTGCTGATTGGTCGGTGCCATTCATCAGTCGGGATGATCCCCTATTGCAGGACTTTGGAAGGTTTCTACAGGAGCTGGAAAAGCTTTTCGCCCGACGCCACCCTGGACAGGTGTTAGATAACAAACATTTGTCCCTTCGACAAGGGAACCAGGACTTGCTGACATATATATCGCCACGTTCAATAGACTGGGGGTAGAGGCAGATTGGCCTGACGACAAACGGACTACCCTGTTCCATCGGGGTCTGCGAGGAGAGCTGAAGGATGTGTTTGCTCAACTGGTGGACCCACCTCAGGATTGTGCTGAATTCATTAGCCTCGTAGTGCAACTAGATCGATTGCAAGACCGAAAAGGCGAACGTGGTAAGCCAGATGCCTGCCCAGTATTTGTACGACCCAAAGACCAAGCTCCTCGAGGGTCTAAATGTGCCATCGAACCCATGCAAATAGGAGGAGTCAGACCTCTTTTAACCAAAGCCGAATGGGAAAAAAGGAGAGAGTTGCAGTTGTGCTTGTATTGTGGCAAGGCTGGCCACTTCCTAAGAGAGTGTCCTGTCAAACCGCCCAGAAGGACCGTCGGGGCTACAGACAAGGAGAATCCCGGTGAGGAGTCGGAAAACTGCCAAGCCCGGCAATTGTAGGGGTCCAATTGTCGAGCGAGGAGATTCATCTACAGACCTCCCATTTTGCTCTGCCTGTAACCTTAATCACTCACCAGCACCCATCAGTCATGCATTCAATAGAAGCTTATATCGACAGTGGAGCAGTGGGGAACTATATTGATCAGGACATCGCAGCAAAGATGGGGCTACCACTCTGCCCTAAATCAACCACCAAGACGGTCACAACCGTTGATGGCACCGAGATCGCCTCGGGACCTGTGTCTGAATGCACCACAGAACTCACCCTCTTGTGTGAGGATGGACATCGTGAAATTATCACCTTCGATTTGATCAACGCACCACAGTTCCGGTTAATCATGGGAATGCCATGGCTAGTCGCACACAACCCGCAAATCAACTGGCGTGCCCGTGAACTGGTTTTCGTCCATAGTTGCACGCACGCTTGCTACGCAAAAGGTCGGAAGGGGAAGCACGCCAGTTCTCCAGTGCATGAAGGTGCAGTGAGCATCCTGGGAGGGGTCGCTATGCTGCCAGTACACTATCAAGACTTTCAGGATGTTTTTCAGAAAGAGCAAGCAAATACTCTCCCCTCTCACAGACCCTACAATTGCCAGATCGATCTGCTGTCTGGAGCCCAGATTCCGTGTGGGCATACCTATGCACTCCTAGAATTACAAAACCAACTCTTGAAAACCTATTTAAAGCAATACCTGGCCAACGGTTTCATCCACCTGTCCAAGTCATCGGCTGCGGCTCCGTTATTCTTCATACCGAAAAAAGAAGGGGATTTAAGAACGTGAATCGATTACCGCGCCCTGAACCAAATTACCATCAAAAACCGTTATACTCTGCCGCTGATCCCAGAGTTACTAGACCAGGTCAAAGAAGCCCAGATCTATACTAAATTAGACCTTAGAGGGGCCTACCATATAGTGCGCATTAAAGAAGGGGACGAGTGGAAAACGGCATTCCGCACCAAGTACGGCCTATACAAATATCAAGTAATGCCATTTGGTCTGTGCAATGCCCCAGCCGCATTCCAATACTTCATGAATGATGTGCTTAAAGAACTCATTGACGTTTGTGCCCTAGTGTACATTGATGACATCCTAGTGTACTCAAGATCAGAGCAAGAACATGTAGGACATGTACGGACAGTCCTGACCAAGCTTCAACAACACCGCCTCTACACCAAGCTGGAGAAATGCTTTTTCCATGTTACGGAGGTGGAGTTTCTGGGTTTTGTCCTTTCGCCTAGGGGAATACGCATGGACGCTCATAAGGTTGACGCGGTCCTCAACTGGCCAGCGTCAGGTTCCATCAAGGGTGCCCAGAGTATGCTGGGTTTTGCGAACTTCTACCGCCGCTTCATTCCCGGGTTCTCCCAAATTGTGCACCCGATTACTTCACTCTTACGGAAATGCAACAAGACCTTTCACTGGACAGAGGAGGCGGACAAGGCTTTCCAAGAACTCAAGGCGAAGTTTACTACTGCCCCGATCCTGCGGCATCCACGTCCTGACCTTCCCTATATTGTAGAATCAGACGCATCCAGTATGGCGATGGGCGCAGTGCTGTCGCAGAAGGACACGCACACGGGACAACTGCATCCAGTGGCTTTTTGGTCACAGAAGTTCACGCCGCCGGAGCTCAACCATGCCATCACCGATAAGGAGCTACTGGATATTAAGGCCGCATTCAAGGCTTGGCGACATTACCTATTGGGAGCCAGACATACCATCACTGTGATAACAGATCACCGAAATCTCCAATATTTGAAGGATGCGAAAGCAAGTCATCTCGGCAACTACGTTGGGCCCTTTTTTTGCAGAGTACGATTTTTTAATCACATATCGACCTGGAGTCAAGTATGGCAAAGCAGGAGAAGTCGCTAACCCCCCCCTATCTTCTAGAACTGATTCCTGGCAGAACGAAGTCCGTGGAAGGTGCAGAGAGGCCAGAGGTATCCCAGACCGGTCCAGAGGCATCCCTGTGAATACAAGGTGAGCGTTATACCATTGGACTCTTCCAGCGGTGGTTCAACATGAGTTTGTAGAGCAATTTCACTGAGGCCCAAAGAAATTAGTGATCTTCCCTTTGGGTTTTGTCACCTGCATGTTCCCCACTGAGGGCTCCGTATTTACATCGTCGGCCCTATCGGGCTTGTGCTTGCTTACTTTACTGCCCACTTCCGTGCCTTTCCTAGAGCTAGGTTGTAACATCCATCTTATTTTTCCGTCTGCTCAGCAATTTAGGGGCTGACCCAATACGCAGTGAGCAATGAGTGATACGTACTTACTTCACACCTCCTTTACATTAGCAACGTGAAGTTCCTTCAGAACAAGAGACTCCTCGCCTTCTTGCCACAGAGCCACAGACTGCCTGGCTGGCTTGCACTTGTCTCCGTGCTTTCAAACATTGGTGTCATACGCGCGTGTTACGTGCAGCGCTTCAGTATTTGTAAATCTCTAATCAGATTGCCGAGTGAACAGCCCAAACTAGTTGACACAGCCAGTAATCCTCGGGGAAACGAGTCCTTCAACCTGACTGGCGTGCACTTGTCGCCGCACTTGCAGACGTGCATTGCAGATACTATATAGCTTACCCTAAACACTCCTATAGGTAGTGTACCAGATAGCCTACCTATAGGGTCTTGTGTGGCAAGTTAACATGAAATGTGTCTGAAAAGCTCCCAGGGATAAGATACCAGGTAACTTACCCCAAGGCCATCAGAGATAAAATATCAGATAACTTACCCCAAAGCCACCAGAGATAAGATACCAGGTAACTTACCCCAATGCCACCAGAGATAAGATATCAGATAGCTTACCCCAAAGCCATCAGAGATAAAATACCAGGTAACTTACCCCAAAGCCACCAGAGATGAGATATCAGATAGCTTACCCCAAAGCCACCAGAGATAAGATACCAGGTAACTTACCCCAAAGCCACCAGAGATAAGATACCAGGTAATTTACCCCAAAGCCACCAGAGATAAAATACCAGGTAACTTACCCCAAAGCCACCAGAGATAAGATATCAGATAACATACCCCCAAAAGGCCCTGTCATAACATACTGAATAACCTACTCCAAAAGCCCCAGGGATAAAATAATAGACAACTTACTGCAAAAGTCCCCAAGCATCAAAATATAATTTTACTTACCTAAAAGATCTCACAGAGAAGATACCTTACCCCCAGATTCTCCAGAGATAAATAGCATATAACTCCCTCCAAACTCCCCCGGGGATACAGATACCCGATAATGATAATCTTCTCTCCCAAGACAAGAAGCCGAGTAAGATTGCCCTAAAACCCTCAAAGAACACAGACCATATAACTCACACCACATGCCCTAGACAGAACATATCCTATGCAGAACCATAACGATCCTGTGACATAAGATTCCATATCACCGATCTCAATGCCAACATACAGCAGATACCCGTTAACATCTGGAGAGCCCCACTGATAACATACCAATTATTCACCCCGAAAGACCACAGAGACCTGACAACATTCCTTGAAGTCATCGGACATAGGAGGGGCTTGGGGGGGGGACCACCAGAGAACTCAGTCCAGTGCCTCCGAGATCATGAAGCAAGAAGCTCACCCCGTATGCCTTCTGAGGTGGAGGTACATGCATGTCCCCCAAACTGATTTCATGCAGAAATGTAGAGTCGCTGTGAATGGTCAGCAATCTTCCAATAATAGTCTAGCCACGCCCCTCTGAAATCAATATGTCCCCCAAGCTCCATCATCACCACAAACCACCCGATAAGCCTAAATCTAACACTGATCTACCGTGTGAGAATCACAAATACACCGTATCAATATTAAAATAGCCCAATCCATTATGAACAAACATTCACATTAGGGCTCCCCAATAAACTAAAAAGAACCTCCAAACTGTTCCTTATAAATATTAGACCAGCCCTACCTCAAATTTAGAGCTAACTATATAAGCTGGTTGAAATCTGAGGATATTTAGCCCTACCTAAGTGTAAATAACTCTCCCTGAGTTACCTTACGTGGGCCACACCTGTCTCCTGATTAACATGCATGCTCTTCTATATGTAGTATTTCCCTGTCTCATGGTTGTTATGTATATATACCTGTCCTATATTGCTATGTAACATGTAACCCCGTCGCCTTGCATATTCTGTACTGTTTGCGCCCTGATACCCTTGGGTCTGGTGCGCATTATAAAAAAACAAACAAACAAACAATTAGCTAGGCTAACTCTCCCTCATAAACATGACGATGACCCAAACCCTCTTATAAACACAAAATTAGTCCAAAACAATCATTAGCACCCGGGCAGAAGGCACCGGCCAATCAGATTGTGAGGAACGCCAGCTGAATCTTCTTATTTAAGCCTGTGTTCCATCCTTTAGATGCCACCTTCATGCCAGAGACTGAGTTTCCCCCAGTATGCTCCAGCGACGTCCCTCGCCACCTGCTCCTGCCTAAACATTTCCTCCCTCCTTCCACATGCCCCCGCATTTACCTTCTCCACCACCTCCAGTCCCCCCTTCTCTGCGCTCCTCCTCTAGCCAGTCATGGAAATGGAAGACAGGCTACGCGTTGGGAACATCTTCCATTTCCATGACCGCCTTAACTGTAATCAGCACGCACGCTGCAGTACCATTAAAAAAAAAAGAATACGTTGCCACTAGCTCCTCGAGGCTTAGCCCGAAGGTGCTTACAGCATGAATGCCCACGGCAGCGTGCTAGATCAGCTGGTAACAGCACCAGGGCCCAGCGTTAAGGCACTCCATTGGCTGATCCAGCATTCCACCACGGTGGTATTGCTAAAATAACAGCTAAGATATCCTAGATACATATTACACTTATCCCAAATCCAGCCTACCTAATAAATAGCCCTTTACGAATATTTACACTTATCCCAATTCCAGCCTACCTAATAAATAGCCCTTTACGAATATTTACACTTATCCCAATTCCAGCCTACCTAATAAATAGCCCTTTACGAATATTTACACTTATCCCAATTCCAGCCTACCTAATAAATAGCCTTTACAAATATTTACACTTATCCCAAATCCAGCCTACCTAATAAATAGCCCTTTACGAATATTTACACTTATCCCAAATACAGACTACCTAATAAATAGCACTTTACGAATATTTACACTTATCCCAAATACAGCCTACCTAATAAATATCCCTTTATGAATATTTACACTTATCCCAAATACAGACTACCTAATAAATATCCCTTTATGAATATTTACACTTATCCCAAATCCAGCCTACCTAATAAATATCCCTTTATGAATATTTACACGTATCCCAAATCCAGCCTACCTAATAAATAGCCCTTTACGAATATTTACACTTACCGCAAATCCAGCCTACCTAATAAATAGCACTTTACGAATATTTACACTTATCCCAAATACAGACTACCTAATAAATATCCCTTTACGAATATTTACACTTATCCCAAATACAGACTACCTAATAAATATCCCTTTACGAATATTTACACTTATCCCAAATACAGCCTACCTAATAAATAGCCCTTTACGAATATTTACACTTATCCCAAATCCAGCCTACCTAATAAATAGCCCTTTACGAATATTTACACTTATCCCAAATACAGACTACCTAATAAATATCCCTTTACGAATATTTACACTTATCCCAAATACAGACTACCTAATAAATATCCCTTTACGAATATTTACACTTATCCCAAATACAGCCTACCTAATAAATAGCCCTTTACGAATATTTACACTTATCCCAAATACAGCCTACCTAATAAATAGCCCTTTACGAATATTTACACTTATCCCAAATCCAGCCTACCTAATAAATATCCCTTTACGAATATTTACACTTATCCCAAATACAGCCTACCTAATAAATAGCCCTTCATGAATATTTACACTTATCCCAAATTACAGACTACCTAATAAATAGCCCTTCATGAATATTTACACTTATCCCAAATTACAGACTACCTAATAAATATCCCTTTTACGAATATTTACACTTATCCCAAATACAGCCTACCTAATAAATAGCCCTTTACGAATATTTATACTTATCCCAAATACAGCCTACCTAATAAATAGCCCTTTACGAATATTTATACTTATCCCAAATACAGCCTACCTAATAAATAGCCCTTTTACGAATATTTACACTTATCCCAAATACAGCCTACCTAATAAATAGCCCTTTACGAATATTTACACTTATCCCAAATCCAGCCTACCTAATAAATAGCACTTTACGAATATTTACACTTATCCCAAATCCAGCCTACCTAATAAATAGCACTTTACGAATAATTACACTTTTCCCAAATCCAGCCTACCTAATAAATAGCCCTTTACGAATATTTACACTCATCCCAAATACAGACTACCTAATAAATATCCCTTTACGAATATTTACACTTATCCCAAATCCAGCCTACCTAATAAATAGCATGTTACGAATATTTACACTTTTCCCAAATCCAGCCTACCTAATAAATATCCCTTCACGAATATTGAAATGACTCTCAAAAGAAATCCCAATTTCTTGCATAAACATAAATATCCCTGATAAAAATTGTTTTTATTTAAACCCCAGATCTCCACAAGAAACATTCCATTTATCAGCCATCACCATGATTACCATTACATTTTAGCCAAAACTCCTTGATAAACAAGAGAGTTTTCCGAAATCCACCAGTAAACACTGTTCCACATTTCCTTTGTAAACATCTTAAGTACCCCAAAGGCTAGAAGGTACCTAGAATGTCCACATTGTTCCCTAAACTGCCAGAGTAACCCTGGACACTTTTTTTGTTGTTTGGGCTGTTAGGTGGCACTTACGCTACCTATAATCCAAAACTATTGCATTAGAGTACGGAAAGGGAAAAATGGCACATGAGGAGAGACACAAAGCTTGAAGGTGTTTGGTTATTTGCCCACCCATTGACTGCCCATGGAAATGGTGATTCCCATGGCCATCGCTGCCCTGTTCTTGCCCTTGCCTGTCCAAAACACCTCGTCATGGGAAATCTTTGAGGTCACTTTATTCAAACCTTACCATCAAACTTTGCCCGAGTTAGTGACTTAATTGGTGTTGTAAACACGCTACTGTTGTAATAAAAATGTCTTAACCAGGTCTGCCTTCAGTCACTCGATTTATAAGCACCATGCGTGTCCTACACTGAAATTCTATTAAAACAAGCATTGGCAAAGCCAACAGTTTTGGCTTGTATGCAAGAATTAGGCATTTGTCAGGCATTGCTTTTAGAAGCCCAGGTACTCACACCCTGTTGCACCTGCTACCATGAATGGCCAGTTAATACCACAACGCAAGTGCCTGGAAAATGCCTTTCTCTTTTCTGCAAAAAAGGCCAACCTGTTGGCATTGCAAATGCCTATTTTCTGATGGTTTTGGAAGGGTTTTTGCTGAGTGCTCACCGAGACAAGCAATCACTAAACTGTCTGATAAAGCCAAGTAAGGTGGGGCCATCCCATGGTCAGTGTCACCGTTGGATGTTCGTGGCATCAATATTAATCTTTTACTAGGCTCTCTGTAAAATAGCCATTCTGCAAAGCATACATAGGTAAGATGGCTGTGCTGAAAAGCATCCAAAAGATTTCTCCTGGGTGCGACGGCTGGACCAGACTGGCTCCCAGTCCGACAGAGCTGGCAACCACATAAAGTTCTGTCTGTAGCGTGGTGTCATAGTATGCCATGTTAGTGTCAGCCGACAGTGAGGTCTTGACTTGTTCTAAGGCGTCTTGACAGCGGGTGTTCCAGTTCCACTTAGTGTTGGCCTTGATCAGTTCCCTCAATGGTTCCAAAATTGTTGCCAGATTCGAGATAAAAACCTGCCGCAGTACGTTGCCATGCATAGAAAGCTGCGCACCTCCATCAGCATGCTGGGAGGAGAGACTCCTTTGATGTCCGCCACCTTGAGAGGGTCAGCGGACACGCCACTGCAGTTGAATACATAACCAAAAAAAGTAATTTCTTCCTTCAGGAATTCACACATTTTTCTGTGGATGGTAAGTCCCGCCATTTCCAATCTGTCGAGTACCATTTCCAGTCTGCGTAGGTGTTCTTTGTTGCTGGCATGTACGAGGATGTCGTCACTGATGTTTAGTACTCTGGGTATCCCTTGGATGACTTCTTGGATTGCTCGCTGGAATACTTCCAATGCAGAGGATATCCAAAGCTCAATTTTTTATACCGTCTTAGGCCTAGGTTTGTCGAAAACGTTGTGATATACCTTGAATCACGGTGTAGCTTCAACTGGTGATATCCAGCATTGAGGTCCAGTTGTAAGAAGAACCAGGACCCTGTGAGGTCTGTCAGAATTTTGTACAACCTGGGGGGTGGTGTGCTGTTCTTTACTGATGGCTGCATTCGGTAGGCACATGTCAATACAGATTAACACTTTCCCACGTTACTTTGTTTTTTTTGTGACAACCATGGGGGACACCCATGGTGTTGGTGCGGATACTGGCTCTATGATGTCTGCCTTCTCCAGTTCGCGTAGCTCCTTGGCGACTAAGTCTCACATCTGGAACAGTGTCCTTCTGTACTGCACCGCTCTGGGTTGCACTGTGGGGTCAATATGTAACTTGATGAGTTTACCTTTCAGGCACCCTATGCCCTGTAGAAGCCTGTGGTGTTTTGTGAGTAAATCGCTGATGTCTGTGGAGTCGGAGATGTCGCAGATGAATTTGATTAGTCCCGATTCTTCTACTGACTCCCAGCTGAGTAGCCACTCAACGCCTGCATTCACAACGTATATTTTAGACCTGATTACTTTGTCCCCTCTGCTAAGTGTTGTTCGAAATCGTCCCACAACTGGTAACAGTGTTTTGCACCCATATGAGACCAACAAAGTGTCTGTGGGTTTGAGTTCCGGCTGTGGGTGCAATAGTTTAAAATGTTTTGACTATCATGACATTTACGGATGCCACAGTGTTGATCGTTATCATGATTTCCTGACCATGTATTTCTATGTTGAACTTTGGTCTCCTTTTCTTTCTGGGTGTATTGCTGCTGGGGTCTAAGGTCGAAATAAGGTGAATCTTGCTTTTCTTCTTTGCGTGTCCCGTCTCCACTGCTGCCGCTACCCCATTGTGTTCATCCCCGGCTTCATCCATGGCGGGGTTGTCTCCCGTCACCACTAGCCGTGTGTTCACTTGTTTCTTCTTCTTGTGGTATGCTTCTAGTGGTTGAGGTTGAGCTGTTTCAGATTGCGCACGTTGGGGTGGTCATGCACGTTGGAGTGGTCCCGATGATCGACCTATGCGTGCGTAGTGATCGCGGCGCCCGCATGCGCCACACATGGTGCCCTGGGCAGGGCAGTTTCTCTTTCCATCATGGCGCACACCTCCACACCACTCATGTTCGGTAGGCCCAGGTATCCTTGGTTGCCATCGAGGGGTTGTGTGGGGTTCATTGTTCTCGTGGTCACGCAGAGCATACCAGTCCGCTGGCCGGTTGGTGATTTGTGCCACTGTGGTAGGTGGGGCAAGTTGTAGCTTCTACAGTGTGGTGCCCCTCTGAGCAGCTATGGCATGCGACAGCTCCCTCTGGCGTCCATATTCCAGTATTCTTGGTAGGGAAGCCCCCTTCTCGCTCAGTACTCTCTGTCAGAGTTTTTCAGAATTTCCTTCTCTATGTCGTCAAATTCACAGGATAACACCAATCGCCAGAGCCTAGTGTGGTAGGCATCGAGGGTTGTTCTCCTCTGTCTGGACAGTTGTCTCGTAGTCTGCATTTAGTTATGGCATAAAATGTGCTGTGAGCGCGTCTTTAGCGGACTGGTATACGTCTGTGCCATCCCTCCCGGCCAGGGAGTTGAAAATGGACAGCACATCATCCCTGGCATGCAGCAGTAGATGAGACCTCATTTTCCTCAGTGTCATTATGTCCTTACATTCCATTGCCGTTTCAAATTTCTGCATCCAGATAATCCATCTCGGTCCCACTGGTGAGGGGTCTGTGCATGGATCAAACTGTCCCAGTGCTGCTGTGGCACCACCATGATTACGTGGAGTCGGGGCAGGTGAGGGTCGTGACGCTGCTATTCTCGATGGTGTGCCTGATCTGGGCACTGAGAAACCCGTGGCCGTGTTTCCTTAAGTGATTATCCCCTGCTATGGTGTTGCCCTGCGCTAGATGGGGTCACTCCCTCTCACCTGGTAGGAAGCCGTGGTAGTGCTGTGTGCCAGAGGTGAGTTCCAGTCTTGCGAGATGTGATCCAGCTGAACTGTGGTGGTTTTCCCTGTTCAGACAGGTTGGTGCACTTGCCTGCGCATGCTAGTGCCATTGAAAATGCTGCAGGACACAGCGCGTGTTGCAAAAATGTGCATAACATCTTTCTCACACTGAGAAAATTGTGCTAGCATGTGTGGCTCATGTCGCGCCTCGTCGCCAGTGTTGTGTTCACCTGTGTTAGGTGGGACCCTCCTGTGTGTGCGTTGCCCCTTTAAGGGGATGTGTTTTCCTCACGTGTATGGCCCCTTTAAGATGGGCCATGACTGTGTCATGGCCCAAGCTAATAAAAGGAGCCCCTGCAGGCACGTGAGACAGAACGGCTGCAGACTCCGTGGAAGGTTGGTCTGAGTCCGTGTCTCATTAATGATGTAGGCCGCAGGCCTACCTGTGGGAAGTACAGGCCTGCAGGTCCTGTTGCCATGGGACTCTCGTGCCAGGACGGTGGCCGAGGTCCGCATGGTCAGGAGCCTGGCAGGCTGTGCCCCCACCCCGATGGCGCTGGTGTCCCATAGCGCCGCGGGGCCTGCCATGGCAGGCCCCCGACTCCCACAGGCGCTGGGCCTGTTTGGGTGCTGTGAGGAAGCAGCACCCCGGGGGTCGCCTGCCGGATGGACATGGCCGGCGACCCCCAACAACCTGCAGTGAGTGGGTCTGCGCTGCGCCATAGCTGTAGGCCGTTGCCTGGTCGAGCAGCGTAAATGAGACGTCACGCCAGGTTCACTCTCAGCCCCGAACTGCCGGTGTTCCGGCTGTCCAGGTTCTTGATTAACACGTCACGTCCGGCTGTGCGCGGTGACGTGACGCGTACATAACACCCACCACTCTATTTCCGTTCCACGCCATTTGCCAGGTTTGGGTGGGCTTTCATGAGAGCAGCCCCTGAGAATGGTATTGCTCAGTGGTACGTTAGTTTACCGCATTAGGTGGGATTGGGAAGGGCATGCGTTCTTACAAGACAAGGATTGCCAGTGTGAAACTTTGGGCACACAATGTTCCCATTGAGAGATTTTCAGGCACAAACTGTCCCCATTGTGAGGTTGTCATGTGAAGAATCCCGCTGCAGTGCGGTGTTCTGGCACACGCTATCTGCACTGCGTGCTTTTCAGGAACAGCACATTCACCTGGCACACAGCTATTCCTACTGCACATGCCTTAGCCACGCAATATTCCCCCACGTGTGGATTTAGTGCCAGAATATCTCCACTCTGCTCCTCCTGGCACGCAATATCTCCACTCTGCTGCCTCCTGGCATGTTATATCCACAGTGTGAGATTTCCAGGTGCAAACCCGCTCCACAATGAAGTCTTCGGGTAGGAAACGCTCCTTTGGGAGTCTTGGGCCTTGTATGTACACACTATCATCATATATATTGGGACACAAAGACTGAGGGGCGCACTCGAGTTCCCAACAGCATACCTGGCAACTCTAGCGTTGTTCTCACACCTGGCAATTCCAGCGGTGTTCTCATTCCTGGCAACTCCAGTGGCGTTCTCATGCCTGGCAACTCTAGCAGTGTTCGACTACCTGGCAACTTTAGCTGTGTTCTCATACCTGGCAACTCTAGCGGTGTTCTCATACCTGGCAACTCTAGAGGTGTTCTCATACCTAGCAACTCTAGAGGTGTTCTCATACCTGGCAACTCTAGCAGTGTTCTCATACCTGGCAACTCTAGCAGTGTTCTCATACCTGGCAACTCTAGCAGTGTTCGAGTTCTCATAGCTGGCAACTCTAGCAGTGTTCTCATACCTGGCAACTCTAGCAGTGTTCTCATGCCTGGCAACTCTAGCAGTGTTCTCATACCTGGCAACTCTAGCGTTGTTCACATACCTGGCAACTCTAGCGTCGTTCTCATACCTGGCAACTCTAGCGGTGTTCTCATACCTGGCAACTCTAGCTGTGTTCTCATACCTGGAAACTCTAGATGTGTTCTCATACCTGGAAACACTAGCAGTGTTCTCTTTCTAGCACTTTCGAGCGGTCCTCGCACTCTCTTCAGGGAGGTAGACGCTGGTGTTGTGGAGACAAGTGAGACTGCCTTCCCGAAGAGGGATCGAGCTCGAAAGCGTCAGGAGAACACCGCTAGAGTTGCCAGATACACTGCTAGGAACTTGAGTGCGCGCTTAAGTCTTTGTGTTGCAATTCTTTTGGGGGGAACCAGACTTGAGGGGCAGCAGCAGGGCCACTCTGCCCCAATTAGGCATGTTGTCAGGGCTGTAAGTGGGCCGGGGCCTGACGGGGCTGGGCCCTGGCAGGCTCCGAAATTTCGTTTTGAGGCGGGGCCCTGCCGGGGCCCACTAATCTCCCCCGGAAACCCCAGCCACTACACGAAATGGCTTTTTTTTCTACAGCCTGAAGCTCTCGCTCGTGTGCGAGTGCTTCAGAAAAAAATGCCTTTCAGCCATAATGGTGGCGCTGCACCTACGAGGCATCCCTTTAAGCAAGAGAAGCCCGTGGGCCGGCGCCACCATTATGGAGAAAACATGAGACTGCTGGAAGCAGTGGCCTTGCTTTCTAAATACTGAAACTCCTGCGGATTCCCGGGAGTTTCAGTCTTTAGGAAAAAGGCCTCTGCTTCCTGTGGCCTCACCCTTTCAGCCTCAATGGTGACGCTGTCCCTCCTCAGCTGGCAGGGGGCAGCGCCACCGTTAAGGAATAGGTGAGGCACTGCCCCCTGCCAGGCAAGCCTATAGAAAATAAATGCAGAGATCAGCACCCTCTCCCCAAGGGGAGAGGGTGCTGATCTCTACAAAAGGCTGCCTGGCAGGGGTGCCAGGAGCCCATTGAGCCGGGGCACCTCAGGGGTGTGTGGCTAATGAGCCAGCAGGACCCCCACCGTTAGGCCACGCCCCCTTGATGAGCCCTGGCTCATTTTGTAGTGCCACTTAAGGCACTGCATGTTGTACTGTTGGAAGCCCCTCCTCCCGACTGAGGTTCCGCTTCTAAAGCAATGAGGGAGTGTTGCTTCCTCCCCCCAACTCCTGAATATTGCAACTACAAGAACCAGAATTCCCAGCGCTGATGCGAGATGAACTAAACATGAACAGCCGGGCCGGCCTTCCTGAAGGAAGAGTATGAGGATCGAGGGCAGGTAAAGGAGAAGAGAGTGAAAGAGAGAGAGGAAAAGAGAGCGCGAGAGGCCGAGCCTTTGAGACTTGTGACACCCTCGTCATGAAACGTGCATCAAATACCCTGTTGTGAGATTTACAGATACACAATATCCCCCACTGCGAGGTTTCTGAAGAAAAAAAAGTATCACCATGGTGATTGTTTCCCGGTCCAAATAACCCTTTGATTTGATTTATCGTTTGCTTGTTAAGCGCTTATACAGGAAGTAAACACTGTTTCAAAGCGCCTTTACTGTTTAAGGCGTCTGTTTTGCACCATTAATGAATTCATATTTTGATCAGGGCCCCCCTTGCTGGGGAGGGCCTGGTAGAGATGGGGTGGCACCCACCGATGGAGGGTATTAAGGCAGGGGCTAGCAGGGCAGAGAGCGTGCCTCCTGCGCCACTGCGCGCTCACACTATTTGCCCAAAAGCACGAACTGGCCCCTCTGTTGGCGGTCTCAGTGGCGGGGCCAAGGATTGCATGGGCATGAAGTCTGTACTCTCCTGCGCAGGCTTGGGGTTCGCTAGTGAGATCCCAGTCCTGCACAGGATTTGAAAACCCCTACCTTACTGGGCACTCTCTACCCAGGACTACAACTCCCAGAATGAAACGCACTGAGAAATGACAGCCAAGGACTGGAGTTTTGGATCCTCGGTGGCTTGGAGGCCTCTGGTAACCCCACGACTTCCACCTGCACGAATCAGCATCACACATTCCTCCCAGCGGCTAGAGGTGCAGCACTAAGGCGCTGCTCTAGAAACCTCACTCGTTGCCTCCCCTGAAGTTACCTGCCATGAACCCTCGCTGCCTTGAGGGTGACTGACTGGTAAAAGGAGGAACTCCCGGCGGAGATTTCTGGTTTCGCTCCCTCGGCGCCGACGACGTCACCCGCGTTTCGCCACTTGCACGTCCTGTTTGCTGATCCCAATCAGTGCCTGTCGAGTGCCCTCGATCGTTGCCACCTGCCTAGCCCTCAACTTCCCACTTTCCACCTCTCCTCACCTTCCCCTTTCTTCTCTTGCTAGGTGATAAGCCACTGGGCATTAATGGACCTAGAACCTGAAACGTCAGGCCTATGGGGGCGATTTCCGCATAGGTCTGAGCATCTGAAGGGCTGGTAAGGGCGTCTGCCCTACGGCTTGTGCCTCTAGAAAGCTGGGAGGGTTGGCAGCAAGTCAGTCGAGCACCTTAAGCTTCTGCTTCTGAAACGCCAGCAGGGCTGGATGAGTACCAGTTGTGTGCCTTAGTTGCCGGACGTGAAACTGACTCTGCCCCAGCCCCATGCCAGAGCGCTGCAGGTGGGCGGGTCATGGAGGCGGGGCCTAGAGTGGGCGGAGTTGCACAATGGTGAACTTTAGGGACACGTGCTTTTAAGTTTGTGTTTTTTTAGTTTTCTGTGTTTGTGTGTCTGGCTCTAGCTAGAGACAGCTGGGCCTCCGAGGATCCCTAGAATCGTATCTCTCCAGGTCTGAAATCCCTCCAGTGGCTCCCAGTGGATGCAAGGATTACATTCAAAACCCTCTGCATTGTCCACAAGGCTTTCTGGGGCCTGGGTCCAAAATACCTTCAGCTATCCCTCCACAAATACCTCCCATCTCGAGCACTCCGCTCCTCTACCTCTAACTCCCTCAGGGTCAGTCGTTTTTCAAAGAAACGAGCTGGGGGTAGATCTCTGTCTTCGGATGGGGCCTCCCTCTGCAACAGCCTCCCTGCCACTCTAAAACTTGAGGAGAACCATCTCCAGTTCCGGAATCACCTCAAGACCTTCCTCTTTGCTTCTGACTTCACCCCCCCCTCTCCTCCACTGATCCCTTCTCTCTCGGCACTGCGCAACTGGCCACCCTCTGTCCTCCAGGCCCAGGTACCTGCTCACTCTGCCACCCTCCCACACTGCCTCCGGGCCACCCATTGCACTGGGGTCTGTATCTGTACCCAAACAGGCCACCCCCTTTTTTCTTCCTGCACTTATCAGACCTACCCTGTCTGCTGCCTTAAAACCAGCACTTGCCACTTGCTGGCTGCTCTACCACTGTTTGTTGCCTTTATTATTTATTAATTTATTTATTATAATTGATCTGTTTCTCCTTTGCTCCGCACTTCCCACTTCTCCCCCTTCCATGCACTTTTTCCCTCGCCCTGCCCCATGCACTTGCGTGTTCTCACTGTCACTGGGCCTAGTACGGTTGTTGTTTTGTTCTACCCTATTCCCCTCCCTTGCCTTGTCGCGCTCTGAAACACTTGTGTACGAGCACGATAGAAATAAAATATCAATATCAATTCAATTCAATGGTGGTAATATATTGAATGATCAAACTTGAAGCTAATGTTGGAAACAATAGGGTTCAAGGCACTGGGAAGGGACATCACAGGAAGTGACATCCCGGACAATTCCTACAGCATGCAGAACCATTTTGTGCATGTCCCGTGCTTGTACTACTTGAAAGACCTCTTAACGCCAACCCACCTCCTCCATATCTCCTTCAGCTCCACAGGGCCCTGCTGCAACGGAGAGGGAATGGGGCAGAATAGTGAGTGAGAAAAGCAGAGAAGGGGCAGGTAACATGAGCGCTGAGGGGACAGGAGAGAGGAGAATGAAGGAGGGCAGAAGCCTGAGAGATTGGGAATGAGGGAAGGCAGGTGAGGGTAGGAGGGTGAATGGCTACAGAGAATGAATGAGGGCAATAGTTAATGAGGCACAAGAGCATGGGAAAGGCAGAGTAAAGAGGATTAAAAGGAGGGGAACTAGAGAGCAGGGGGATCAGGAGTGTGAGGAGAATGGGGAATAATGGAGGTCTAAAGAGTCTGGGAGAAGCGACGAGTGAGGGAGGGCAGCAGAAAGGGCGAGAAGGGAGGAAAGGGAGTGAGGGAAGGAGAGTGGAGGGGCAGCAATGCAAAGGCTAATGGTGTGTGGCGTGGGTAAGTGAGGGAGGGAAACATTGAGGGAAGGAGGGCAGGTGAGTATGCGAATAGTGTAACATTAGAAAGGCAGCAGGATCTTTATAACAAAGAGCCATTGGCAGAAATAGAGACAGCAAAGGGCAGGAAGGGTTAAGGGAATGAGGCAAGAACAGAGGATGACAGTGTTCAAAAAGAGCAGGAAAGAGTAAGATAGTAGAGAGGAATTGCTGATTAGGAAAAAAGAGGGGGGCAAAAAGACTGCTCTATCGGAGAAAATGGAAGCAGGAGGGGGAGGAGTAAAAGGGGAGCATATTTGTGATACGAGGTGGGCAGCTGCTTGCCCAAGCTGCCCACCTATAAGCACTCACAGCCGCAATAGATCAATGAACAGGGAAACAAAGTGCAACCACTTAGATGAGGTTATATTGAAATGGGACAAAAAGGTCTACATGTGTCATAAATCTCCCCCCGTCTCACCTGGGATCGCTTCTTGCTCTGTTCCGCGGGAGGATTCCTCTTGTGGACTCGCTCGAGGTCTCGTCCGGCTGCAGAGCGCGTTCAGAGTTCCGGGAAGGCCGCTGTTCCAGGATGTCCAGGGAAGTAGGTGGCGGTCGCTAAGAATGGGGATTCCAGGCATCAAATTGAGGGAAAGGAAGAAGGAAGGAGGAAGGGAACCAGGATCTTGGATAGAAGATTCGCCGAACAGCACACACACATCAAGTCACTACCTAATGATAGCGTTGAGACGCGTGGGGCCGCGGGGGCATGGCCAATTCATAGGACGTGCCGTGTGCGTCGTGAAAGCTGGTGTGAGGCTAGTCGCTTGTTGCGGCCATGTTGGGAGTAACAAGGAATACAAGCCCCGGCGCGATAAGGACCAGGAGGTCCAGAAAGGGCAAGTTCTATGGGTCATGACAGCATGCCTCCTCCTAAAACCTGTTCCACCAGGTTTGCCCGGGTGTATGAGATGGAATCTTCTAAGCAGTTGAGGGGTATTTAAGTTAGAAACTGTTTCCCAGGTTCTCTTGCTTGGAGGGTATCCTTTCCATTCAACCAGGTATTGAAGTTGACCCCGTTTATACCTGGAATCGCATATTCGGGACACTTCATATTCTAGATGATCATTCACAACAACAGGACTGGGTCTGCAGGATTTTCGGGAGGATTCAATGTAAGGTTTCAATAGGGAGGTGTGAAAAACTGGGTGTACTTTCTTCCAGGAATCGGGTAGCTTGAGTCGGAATGAGACAGGATTGACGACCTCCTTTATGGAAAATGGTCCATAGTACTGGGGAGCCAATTTGTTTGGCCGTAGATGTCAGGGTAATAGTTTCGAGGACAACCAGACATGATCACCAACAGAATAAGAGGGCGCTGGTCTTCTCTTGGAATCCGCATAGAGCTTAGTGTGTGTTTGGGCCTCTTTCAAATGTTCCTTGACTTCCTTGTGAATGTTGATGAGAGTCTGTATCCAAGAGTCGAGAGTAGGTACTAGAGTGGGATGTGGAATAACAGAAGGTAAAACAGACGGGTGAAAACCTTGACTGCAATAGAAAGGGCTGACCTTGAGTGCTGAGTGATCGGAATTGTAGGCAAACTCGGCCAGGGGTATGAGGAGAGACCAGTCATCCTGAACCTTGGTGGCAAAACAACAAAGATATTGCTCCAGAGTTTGATTTACATGTTCCGTGGCTCCGTTGGTTTGTGGGTGATAACCTGATGAGAGAGCGCGTTGGATCCCTAGAATACGACAGAGATGTTTCCAGAATCGTGAGACATATTGAGGTCCTCGGTCCGATATGATCTTGGAAGGAAGTCCATGGAGATGGAAAATATGTTCCAGGAAGATTCCAGCAAGTTCTGAGGAGGATGGTAGCTTATACAAAGGTGTGAAATGAGCCATATGGGTGAACAAATCTATGGTTACCATCATGGTCGTGTACCCTCGGGAAGGTGGTAACCCCACAATGAAGTCTGTAGCAATAAACTCCCATGGTCTTGTTGGCAGCGATGGATGCAGTAGAAGACCGGCCGGTCTCTTGTTATCATGTTTGTTTTGACTGCAGACAGTACAAGCCTTGACGTACTGTTGTACATTGGTCTTCATTTGAGGCCACCAAGACTGTCTTTGTATAAGACGGAGGGTGTTAGTTATACCACGATGTCCGGAGTGAGGGGTATCATGGCAGAGGTTTATTACCTTGTGTTGTAATGTCTGCATAGGAATGACCAGTGCATTGTCCTTGAATAGATATTCTTCCTTGACTCTTAGATTCTATGGATTCTTCCTTGAAATTTCCTTCCAGAAGTCAGAGGACTGGGTTTGAGCTCGGATTTCTTCCAGGAGGTTAATTGCCTGAGCTACAAAGATAGTTTGGAGAAACATCTTAGGATAGGCCTTGTCCTCAGTGGCTGCGTAGTCTGGACGTCGAGATAAGGCGTCAGCAATCATGTTTTGTGATACGGGAACGTGAGTGATTTGAGACTGGTATTGGGCAAAGAAGTAGGCCCAACGGGCCTGAAGACTGTTCCTGCACTCCAAAGACTGTAGGATTTGGAGATTCCGATGATCTGTGCGGACCTGAACTGGATATCTAGCACCCAGAAGTAGGTGTCGCCATTCAGTGAAGGCTTGGCGGATGGCCAAGAGTTCCTTTTCCAGGATGGAATAGTGAGTCTCACTGGGGGTCAGGGTTCGTGAAAGGTAAGCAATGGGGTGTTCCAGTCCATCCTCAAGTTCCTGTTTCAAGACCGCCCCTATGGCGTAGTTAGAGGCATCCATTTCCACTAGAAATGGGCGATTTGTGTCGGGTTGGGTCAGGATGGGGGCTTGCGTGAACTCTGTCTTCAATCGTTGGAATGCCTTATCTTGTGATGTAGACCAGATAAAGGGGGTGTCCTTCTTCAATAGAGCTACGATCGGCTGAACAATCTCGGAAAAGGTAGAAATAAACTTCCGGTAGAAGTTGGCGAGCCCCAGGAAGGATTTCACTTGTTTCACAGAAGTGGGACCGGGCCAAGCCAGTATGACCTTTACCTTCGAAGGGTCCATGCCAATTCCTTCTGGGCTAAGGATGAATCCTAGGTAGTGAACAGAAGTAACGTGGAACAAGCATTTTTCGGGTTTGGCTAACAGTTTGTTTTCACAAAGTCTTTGTAGTACTGCCTTTACGTGTTGTTCATGTTTTAGAGGATCTTTGGAAAAAATCAATATGTCATCCAGATAGACTTTGACGAAGAGGAACAACATATCAGAGAACACCCTGTCCATAAAACGCTGAAAGACTGCGGGAGCATTGGCTAGTCCAAAAGGCATGACTAGGTATTCAAAGTGACCAAAGGGTGTTCCATAGGCTGTCTTCCATTCGTCCCCTTCCCGGATTCCAATTAAATGGTAGGCACCCCGGAGATCCAGCTTCGTGAAAATTATGGCTCCTCTCACAGCTTCTTGGATATCCGAAATCAGGGGCAGTGGGTATCGATCTTTGAGGGTGCATTGGTTTAAGCCTCGATAGTCGAGGCAAGGTCTGAGTTCCTTGGTGTCCTTCTTGGGAACGAAGAACAACAAAGCACCCGCTGGAGATTTCGAGGGTCTTATGGTGCCGTTTTCAAGATTGGTGTCGAGGTATTCCCAAAGGGCCTTTTTCTCAGGTTCGGAAAGGATGAACATTCGGCCGAAGGGAATTACAGCTGAGGGATCTGTATCTATGGCACAGTCTTCAGGCCTGTGAGGGGGTAATGCTTGGACTATGGCGGTAGAAAATACATCAGCATACTCCTGATAGGACTCTGGAACTTGTATGATATTGGAAACCATGAGTGGTGTTTCTTGGTCTCTTGGAGGTTGTTTAGGAGTTATCAAGGAAGGGTCCAGGGATAGACAGTGGGACATACAGAACTCTGAGCCCAGGAATAATGATCCTGCTGTCCAATTGATATACAGATTGTGTTTTTGTAACCAGGGTATACCCAAAACCATGGGGTAATGGGCTGACTTAATGATGTCGAATGTAATCCGCTCTTGATGATTTATGGAAAGTTGGATCTCTTTAGTCTGCAGGCTTATGGGTCCTGAAGAGAGGGGTCTTCCGTCAATTGCTTCCACCGGCTGCATGGTGTTTCGTGTCTCGTACGAAATTTGATGACTAACTACCCAGTCTTGATCAATGAAAATTCCCATAGCTCCGCAGTCCACCAAGGCCAGAATGGGATAGGTCTTGTCTTTGGAGGGCGAGAGGAAGGCCTGTAGTATCACCAAACTATTTTGTCCAGGAGAGTTCAAGGATGGAATTGATGTGGAGCAAACATCTTTCTCCCGACACCTCGCTCCATCTAGGATCGGGAGCTGGCATTTCCTGAACGCCGTGGAGGGGCTAGAGGGCATTCTCTAACAAGATGTTTATCCGAGGCACAATACATGCACAGGCCTGTGTGGATCCTTCTCATCCTTTCTTGAGGGGAAATAGGCCCACGGAAGGCTCCGATTTGCATGACTTCCGGATCTGTGTCAGGGGTTGGGTCAGAATCGGTTTTAACAGAGGTCTCAAGGGAATTCTTTTGAAAAGGTGTCTTGGTCTTTCTTCTTTCAGCCTTTCTTTCCTGGATTCGAAAGTCTATCTGCAGGGCTAGATCCTTAAGAGCCTGGAAGGAACTAGGACGAGCCACCCAGGCTAATTCATCCTTAATGTCCTCGTTTGGACCCCTGCAAAATAGAGTGAAACTTGCTTCCGGGGACCAATCCGCTTCCTTGACCAGTTGTTTGAATCTAGTAACGTATGTTAACATATCCTGGGTACCCTGTCAAAAATCAAGTAAGCGTTCTTGAGCACTAAAAACCTGTTCTGGGCGGTCGAACATACTCTTGAGTGCCTGAATGAATCCATCATAATCATCCAGCAGGGCATCCCCTGAGTTGACTAAGGGCGTAGCCCAGGTTAACGCGTTCCCTGTGAGGTGCGAGATACTGAAGTCCACCTTCGCCCTAGAAGTTGAAAAATAATAGGGCTTAAAGATAAAATGCACCAAGCAGGAATCCAGGAATCCACGTAAGGATTTTGCCGATCCATTATATTTGTCCACCACTCCACCAAGTAACACACTGTCCTTGTTAGCGGGGTCGCGAGACAAAACCAGCTGCTTTAGCGCAGCATTCTCAGCCTTTAAGTTCTGTACTTCAGTTGTGGGCTTTTGCATGCCACGCATAAGGTCCTGGACTGCTTTATCCATAGCAGTATCAGTGTCGGTCGTTTGGCGTCTCGAACTGTCATAAATCTCCCCCCGTCTCACCTGGGATCGCTTCTTGCTCTGTTCCATGGGAGGATTCCTCTTGTGGACGGATCGGGTCTTGTATAGACTCGCTCGAGTCTCGTCCCGCAGCAGAGCGCGTTCAGAGTTCCGGGAAGGCCGCTGTTCCAGGATGTCCAGGGAAGTAGGTAGCGGTCGCTAAGAATGGGGATTCCAGGAGTCGAATAGAGGGAAAGGAAGAAGGAAGGAGGAAGGGAACCAGGATCTTGGATAGAAGATTCGTCGAACAGCACACACACGTCAAGTCACTACCTAATGATAGCGTTGAGACGCGCGGGGCCGTGGGGGCATGGCCAATTTATAGGACGTGTCATGTGCGTCGTGAATGCTGGTGTGAGGCTAGTCGCTTGTTGGGGCCATGTTGGGAGTAACAAGGAATACAAGCACAGGCGCGATAAGGACCAGGAGGTCCAGAAAGGGCAAGTTCTATGGGTCATGACAACATGGTTGAAGAAAATCCCTTTTGTGCGAGTCCTCTGTGTTCACCTTATTCCAATCTGGCACCTAAACAAGCCCAGGTGAAACCCAAGTTCAGGGAACAGGGTTGGGTGTGTCTGTAAGGTGGCCAACCATCTAGCATTCTGCTGGACTGTCCCAATTTCATGGGCCGTGTCCCGTGACTCACACACAGCCACCTCGGGACAGGAATAAGGCCTGACTTTTCTCCTCTGAAGCAGGATCAGCTATCCAAAGACACTTTTCATGTGATAAAAGTGCAGGGAAGCACGGCGTCTTTCCCACTGCCCCCCAGGTTCAGCTTTGCGTCAACCTCGTTTCAATAAACCGATTAGGGTTTGATGCTCCAGACACAGGGGTGCCTGGGTAAGGACTGATGTCCCTTAGAAGGTACAATTGGTGGGTGATAATAAATGGAAGGGGAGTATAATGTTGGATGCTCTGTAAAGTGATGGCTCAAACAGATTACCTTATATTGAATTCTCTTTCACTGTGAATATCTTTTTAAAAACCAAATGATATTGTTTTCAGGTCCACATTCCTTTGCAGGTTTCTACTGCAATCGTGTATGCAGGGTGGCAAATATAAAGTTATACATGTCTTTTTGCTTGACCTATTTCTACAACAATGTATATAATGTCAGGTTGGTTTCTTATGAGATTTGTGTACTTTTCAAGGCATTGATAGAAATACAAATTATTTTGTTATTGGAAACCCAACCTTAAAACATATGTGTGACCTATCAATGGGAAGATATGTAGCCAAGTGCTTACATAACAGCCGGGGTGCAGATACTGATTTCACAACATTAACGAAATGTGTAATCTTGGGCAAATCATTTAATCTCACTGTGCTTGATTATCTGACAGGTGTCGCTGCAAGTGATTTAGTTTGCAATTTTTCCTAAGAAGAAAAACTCTCCTGGGCTACTAATCTATTGAGATGGTGCATATTATTAATAGTGAATATTTATATATTGCACAGCAGATTATTCTCTTGGCTTACACTTGAAAACTTAGTTTAATGTCTTTACCATTGGTGTCCTAGAGTACTGAAGACTGATGCCACTGCTTGTAATGTTATGTACTCTGATGTCGCTTCTGATCATGTCAATCCATATCGTGAAAATTAGGGTTCTGCATATTTTGCTGGACAGGTCCAGAAGAAATTAGAATGGTACCCAGTGATTTCATCGCTGAAAAAAAAATGGGGGGGCACGCAATATTTTTTTTTACCCACCATCCAACACTTTCCCCAAATATTCTGGGACTGCAGACTGGAGCTTGTTTACATAATTGCAGCAATCCTAAAATATGTTTGGAAGGGTGTTTAGTGAGTTAAGAAAAATATCGAGCACCCCTCGATGTTTTTTTCCCAGCGATGAAATCACATATCACCATTAGAACATATCAGTGCCTTTTATGCCAATAGTCCCACAGTGTTGTGATTACATCTGTGTTTGTGTTCAAAAGCCTGATGGGGCGGCAAGCAGCTGCCCCTGTTTTGGCTACTACACAGCAGCATAGTTCTTACCTTCATTACATTAGATGTGCACTTTGCCTTGTGTGCATGTTAAAGGCTGTTCTTTGCTGGCTGCTGTCACCTTAACTGAAGTCTTCAAAAGTGCACTTTGCAAGAGGTTACAGACTGGTTTTTGATAGCACCCAGCAGTGTTCTCCCCTCTTTTACTCTGGTTTCATCTGCTTAGCACCTCGCTGACAGAGCAATGACTAACTTTTTAGTGGCAGTTTAGTGTTTCAGCTCCACTCTGGCTGCCTGCCCCTTGAGATCAAAGAGCATTCTTATTTAAGGAACCCACAGGTGCTGCACACTGTGTCCACCCCACCACACCTGTAATAAGGGGGGCCCTTTTATAATAAAATGGGCCCCCACGAGCCCCAACAAATGTTTAGCTGGGCCAGGTGCCAGAATTGTTATTCCAATGTGCCAGACTGCCAGCAAGGAGGGAGGACAGTGTGTGTGCTGTGGCTGGTGTGAAGAGATTTGGAAGGTGTCACCAGGACAAGGCATGGGCAGGTGTTATTGAAAAATCCACGTTTTGAGGGATTAGTGAAATTGGAAAATTGTGGGGGCATTCCGAGCCGATGTCGTGATCGAGTTCCAGCGGGTGGGTGCGTGACAAGAGAAGGATTATTTTGCGGGTCCTCTCTTTCAAGGTGTGTTGTGAATCACGCCGGTTGGTCGATATACTACGCAAGGAGCTTGTGCCAGCAGATATGTGGAGCTAAGCTTCCAGGTACGATGGTGTAATAGGTTACTTATAACGCGCGTAATACCCAGAGGATTCTAAGTGCGGGCCCAGGGATCCAACCGGTGTTGCTCCGTGGTGTCTTGCTTCCAAGGCGAGCGCATTGCCCCTGAACTATGGTGTGCTTCTCGTGACTGCTTTGTAGATGATTCATGCAGTCTCAAACCGTATTGTGGCCTGGAGAGAAAGCCAATGTAGTTTGCATAGGACGGAGGTGATTGTGTCCAATTTCCATGCACCCATAATGAGATGTGCTGCATCGGGGTGCATGGATTTTCGGCGAGCCAAGTGAGCAGCTGGGAGCCCCATCAAGGGGGCATTTCCACCATCAATGTCTAAGACTACAAGGGCATGCGCTACTGTCGGGAAGTCCTGTGGCGGCATGAAGGGTTTGGTTTTGCGAAGGGTGGAGATTTGGAGCCAGGCCTTCTTAGCTATGTGTTTCTGGAAGAACAGACTGCTGTCAATGGCGAAGCCTAACGACTTTGCTGAGTCAGAGAGCTGTGGATCAAATCCTTCTAGGCCCATATCATTGAGCCACTATTGGGCAATTTGTTTAGCGGGGAACTGATGCGGACGAATTCTGTCTTGAATGGGTTAAGTTTGAAGTAGGCAATCGACCTCCGCGACAGGATGATATCTAGGTAATCGCAGACACGGCTGCTGTCCTGCAGCTTTTTACTCTCATGTACAACTGAGTATCGTCCGCCTTCTGCAATGGGGTTACAGACTGAGGTAAGCATGAAAGACAGCTTTCTAAATCGCTGTAGATTAAAGTGCTTTGCTCAACAACTGAAATGACAAAAATCCAACCAGAAATGTGTGTGCCACATAGGGGTCTGAGGGACTGAGCTGCTGCTCAAGGCGAACAGCACCCTCTTTCTTCAAGGAACCCAGGCTTTGTGATTTGCATAAAAGCAAAGAGCATTTTGGGAACAAAAGAATGAGCATATTTTACATTTGAAATATGTCTGGGATAGTGCCTCAGCGTGAAACCCTTCCGAGCAAGTCATGCAAATCGGCCTCTCCGCTCTTTTCTCTTGTCTCAATAATCACCCTAACAGAGAAATGTCCGTAAATCAGAGCATTTGGCCAGCTTTCCCATGGGATGTGAGGCTTGGGCTGCTTCTGCAAGGAGTTCATAGTAAGTGAAACTTTTAGGGCCAGATTCATGGAATTCTTTGCACTGCTGAAAAGTGACTTTGCGCTGCCGACACAGTCTCGCGTGTGCGAGTCTCTGAAGCGCTTCTGGGGGACTGCTGGGATAGCCTCACTCTGGGGTGTTTGGGCCTAGGGGACGATTGATACTCAGCAAGACAAACATCACCGGTTTCCTACCCTGCTGGACAGTGTACATCCAACAGAACATTCAAAGATGTTAAACGTCACCGAGCAGTTCAGTTCCATATAAAGCACAAGCCCAGTTTAAAAGCTTTACGCAGGTGAAACAATTCAAAGGTGACTTCATATACGTATGAGGCACTTTTTGAGGGTATGTTAGTCCCTTTAATAATGGAACAAAGAAAAGTGAAAAATGTACACATGCTTGCTGTTTAGTGCTAAGAACGAGTATGCGTGTCCTATTTGCATAGAAATGCATATAGCTCAGTATTTAAGGGGTTAAACAAAATGGCGATATATTGAAAATGAATTCAAATGTAAAGTTGCAGATGGAGTAGAATTTTACATAGATCTCTACCTTCGCCCATAGTGAGGTGAAGGGATAGGCCTCGGACAGGATGGGCCATGGAATACGGTTGCAACTCAGAATCAAAATGGGCCTTTTAACAAGGCTGGGTATCAGAATAGGTATGCATCTAGGTCATGGAACAGGGATGGGACTTGCAGCAGGGATAGGCCCCAAGGCAGGGCAGGCATCAAGGCTAGTTTGCTTCTGCGCCTGGGCGGGACAAGGGCAGATATGGGCCTCAGGCTAGGAATGGGCCTTACAGGGAATGGGCCTCCAGGAGATATAGGCTGCATGGCAGGAATGGGCATTGGGACCTATTAGGCCTCAGGTATGTAGCAAGGACAGGATTAAAGAAACTGTCCATTGTGATGTCACAGATACCCTCTTATACTACTATGGGATGGTTGTGATCTACTAATTAGGGGAGTATAAAATTGCACATTAGTACACGGGTTCGGGGCGCAGCTAATCAGATTCTGCAGAATATGGGCTGAAATCTCTGATCTCAGTCCGCGTTCTACGGAACACGCAGGCTGCAGCCATACTGCAATCTGCCATTTAAAAAAAAAAAAAGATACCCCCCTCCTCCCTCCACTTACCTTTTGGCAGCGGCGGCACTTCCCGCTGTCTGCAGCTGCTCCCCTCTGTCCTGGGCGCTGTGGATGGCCGCCATGAAAAAGGAAGAGGGGCTCTGTACAGAGACCCGCTTTTCCTTTCCACGGCGGCCATCTTGGGAAAGGATTTTCCTTCGTTCAACGGGATGCAAGCAGTGTCCTGTTGAAGGAAGGAAAACGTTTTTACCTTGGGTTGCTGATTTGGTAACCCGGGGTGCTAATGGCCAAAACACCCGATCGCCACAGTTCTGTCTTTATTTGTGCAGCTACTAAAATAAATGAATGTGGATTTTTAAAAAACAAAATAAAACAGACATGGAAGATGGGATTCTAATAATAAAACAATGAGTGCTGTACATATGGTGACATTGTTATTTCATATGATATGTGAAAAAAGACATGGCACATGAGATGATAAAAATAGTACAGGAAATGCTGTACATATGATGGCAATGGTGCATGTATAGGCATATTTGCACAAAGCATTGTTGCGACATTCAGTGCTAATGTTAGGTACTTGATGACTATACCTGAAACGTTCCCGAATTTAAAAGCAATGAGGCTTGGTGCCGTCTGAGTGTCCAATGCGTGTTTTTACACAAAGCCGTTATTAAAACATACCAGTGCTGGTATGAGGTCCTTCATAATGATGCATAAAGAAGTTGGATTAAGGAAAAAGGGATTGACCGCTTTAAGGCTTATTGCAGTTTTTATAGGCAATGCGTTTTCTTTGGAACAATAATGTAAAGTTGGGTTAAACTCACCCTGTACAGCACTCATGGTTTTATAATTATAATCCCATCCTCCATGTCTGTTTTTTTTTTAATCCACACTTTTTTCCCTTACTGAGTTTCACCTGTTTTCTCTTTTTTCCCCTTTTGTTGTTTTTTCATCAACTTTAAGTTTTAAATTTGAAAAACCCAGAATCAAAATGAAACTTGCAATCAAGCACAATTGATACTGCAGTTAAAGCATAAAAACTGTCCTTCAAACTCTTCCTGATGAACCAGCATTAACATTGCTGGAGACACACGTGTAGAGGATCAAGCAATCTAGGACCATTCACTACCAATTATTCTTTCAATGACTCTTTTTTATTGTGAATATACTCAAATAAATTAACTTTCACCAAAAACAAGTGACTCGATGAATAGATCTTTCTTGTCCAACCACTGACACATGGACATTACATTTGGCGGCCAAAGTGTTGCTCTTTTCTTCTAAAATCCATTTTCAACCAGTAATGGGTAGATCCAATTTTTGGATCAGCGGGCCAGCGACAACTAGTTATCTAAACTAAAACGAAGTTCGCCAGTGGTTTCTAGTTTGTCTGAAAATGCACTAGTAGTTCATAAAATGAAATTTCATTTTTCATAATAAATTATTGCCAAGAACAAAAGGAGATGCATTTCATAATGGTGGTGGCCTGTACGGGGCTCGTGAGTGGGGGTTTGGCAGCCGTGTACTCTGGTCGTTCACCGATGAACATAGGGGAGTAGTGCCAAACATAGAGCAGAGGGGGGTGCTTTTGAAACCATTTGGGGTGGGATGGTGGCTTCATTAAATAGCCAATCCTTCCTCAATGAGCTGTTCCAGCCAGGCTGCTTTACTATGTGATTGTATGTATGGGATTGCATTGTTTCAGCAGCAACGTCCCCAGGTTATGCCTTGGAAAGGACAAAGACACGTCAGTGGAGGCGACTGTGAGGGCTTGGCAACAGCGCCACTTGAGCATCCAACCCCAGTGCAGAGTCCAAGAATCCATCCCAGGTCTTTATTATTCCTCTTATAGGAATTTTTACCCTCAGAGTAAATGCAAAGCGAATGTATTTAATTGCTGTGCCAGCAGGTATTTAACCCCTTAAGTGCTAAGGGTGAGAATGTCTTGAATTTCCATAAGGAATCATTGTAGGCTCCGCCCACTCCAGCAGTTATGTGGTGAAGGCTCTTGGGGTGCGCCTGCCTCGTTAAAGCCAGCAGACCCTTTGCCCGGTAGAGAATGGATCCCTCTCCCAAGCACCGCACAGGTGAGATTGAGTGCCATCGCCACTCACCTAACCCACTCTTCTCTCTCTTTCGGATCCGCCAGAGCGCCTGGAGACCATGGAAAGGGCAGCGGCACGCGGTATAGACCCTAGTTACATCGCAACATAGCACACAAGTAGAAGCAGTGATAGTGGTGAGAGCAAGGCCATGAATGACCAACAGAGGGGAAGGAGCGACCCTTGAGGTTACTCGTCATGTGGCCCTCCTGATGTTGCTATAAGGCTCCTCCAATGCCAGAGGAGCAGTGTCTGGTCCAGTGCTTTAAGTGGGCGTGGTCCTAGATAGTCACACAGCAATATTCAGGGGGAGAGACCAAGTAGTCGCAGCCAGTGATAGAAGAGTCGCAAAAAGTAGTGGAACTGTGATTCTGGGGGGGATAGAGCAGGAAGGAAAGGAGCAGTGTGCTACACATTATTCAAGGGTTGCAGTCATGCCAGCTGGCAGCCAATTGAGTTCAGACAGATCTCAGTTCAGTTGAAACTGACATCTTTTATTTTCATTTTTTTTTTTATTGAAAAACTACAGTTTTAACAAACAGAAAAAACTTTTGTTTCAGAGCATTGTCACATCATTTCTATACAGCAGGCACCATAGATTACCGGCATCTCTATGGGCTACTGAGACTACACGATGGGATTATCTTTGTAGTCGAATGGAAACTTTAGAAGCGCTGTTAGACGGTTTACAATGGCGCAAACGTGTTTGTTGTTTTGTCCAGAGGAAATCAGGAGCCACCATGTCGCCATATCCCCATCCAAAGAGGCAAATTCGCCTAGGTAGGCAGAGTGATGGTCACATAACGCTGAGCAATTTAGAATTAAATGCTTCAGTGATTCCACTGCAGCAGCACAGAAGCGACATAGATTATTATTTACAGTGGGATGTTTCCTTTGATATAGAATTTCCTTCGAGTCCAAGGTGTTTAAACGGAAACGTAGGAATTGTTCACGATAGAGGCGGGTATAGCATTGAGTCAGATATTGGGCTTGGCAGTTGAGTTTTTTTTGTACATTGCCTAGCCATTGAGAGGTTGCCATTGTTGTCCGTTTTTCAACATTGACGATCCATGACCATGCTTCAAATTTTCTTTTTTCAAGTTTGGGACGAGAAAATAGATCAAAGTTATTAATTTCTGCGGCCACGATCCAGTCTTGAACTTTTTTGTGCCATTGGTCTAACATGCAACTGGTGTTTAAATCACCAGTAAGAGTAAATATTTTATAGGCTGGCGCCCCACTCACGTTTTTTATTTTCCGCCACAGCAGTATGGACTTCCAGATCATATGGGTGAAGAGAGAGTTTAACGATAGTTCGTGGCGTATCAGAATGATTGAAACACAGTCCGGAAGATTCAGAACACGTCTCCAGAAAAGCCCCTCTAGTTGGTTCCATTTTTGCTCACTAATGTTCCAACCGGCTTCTGCGCCGAATGTTAGAATAGGAACTACCTTTTGAAGGTAGAACGTTAGTACTGGAGTTAGGGAACATTTTCCAAAGTTATTATTAAGCTTTGCCGCTTGGAGCGCCAATCTTGCTGCTTTCAGTTTTAGAACATTTAGCCACTGCTCTTCACAGAGTGAATTGTTAAACTGGACACCCAGATAACGGATCGAATTGATTGAAGTTAGTCGCTGGCCGCCAACGGCCCAAATAAATGCACAATCTTTTTTGCTGGTTTTAGAACCTATTGATAGGATTTTCGTTTTGTCTGGATTGATTACTAGTTCATTAATAGTTAGGTAATCAGAAAGACAGTTTAAGAGCCGTTGTAGGCCGATCTGTGTTTTGTCGATCAATACCAGATCATCTGCATATGCAATATAGCGCACAGGAGACATATTTACTCTCGGGGGAAAACAGTGCGCCTGTTCGAGATGATTCGGGAGATCTGCCAAAAATAATTTGAACAAGTCGGCGGCAAGCGGACAACCTTGCTTCACTCCTCTTGTAGTGGAGATGCTGTCAGATAAAGCTCCGTTCTTGCTAAGGCGAACGTGAAATGAAGTGTTCGCGTGAAGAGCCATAATTGGGGTGAGAATATTTTCAGGACAATTCCATTTGATTAATTTTGTCCAAAGCAGTTCACGATTAATGCCATCAAACGCTTGCTTCATGTCAATGAAGGCTAGATGCAATTTGGTTTTTTGTTTTAGGGCCTTCGAGTTTCAGAGCTGTTAATATAGAGAGATTTACGTCCACTCCTGTACCCTTGGAGAACCCTGTTTGGCGGACATCAAGAATTCCTGCTTTTTTCACCCAAGATGCCAGTTTCACTCTCAGATTGGATCCAAAAAGTTTGCCAATGCAGTCTAAGAGGGCAATGGGCCTATAGTTTTCAGAAGCATCCCAACTGCCCTTCTTGTGAATCGGAATCACAATTGCAGTGAGCCAAGACTCAGGCACTCTGTGTGCACTGGCAATGTTTTGAAAAAGGAGCTCAATGAAAGGGGCCCAGATTTGTGGATTTTTTTTTAGCATCACATTGCTAATCATATCTGGACCAGCAGCACGCGAGTTTTTGAGCGTCTTGATGGCATCCACAATTTCAATATGCGACATTTCTACATCCCACGGCACTTGGTTTACTTCAGGAGGTAACATCTGCACCTTAAACTGACTGTTAAAGACTGCCGTGAAGTGCTTACACCAGATGTCACCAGGGATCGTATTTTGCGTTAAGTTTGTACTTATTGACGGACCCATATTCAGGATTTTCCAGGTATCTCATGTATTCTTGGTGACCAACAGCTTCATCATGAGTTCAGCACAATCCTGCTCGACGATGAGTCTCTGGGATCTAATCCAATTTCTATAGATTGCTCTTCGTGTTTTGACTTCATCGCGCACGATTTTCCAGGAGACTTTTTTGTTTTTTTAGACTGCGGATGACGCTTCTTAGCTCTTTTTTTTTACATCCATCACTTTCCTGAACCAATGATTGTGATTTGTAAGCTGGCTGGGTACCACGTTGTTTGTTGTTTTATGTATTGATAAGAGCGGCGTATAATCGACACCAATTGGCAGGTTTATCAGATTTTCCGTTAAGGAGCATATCTTCTTAATTTTCAATCTTAAACGATTGCCACTTGGGTGTGCCTCTACTGGCGCCGAGTATCAGAGTGCAGATTTGGGCGCTGGGAGTAGGCAATCTAGTTTTAGTACCCTGTGATCGCTCTTTGTCGAAATTATGGAATGAAGAGAGCTGGTCTTTTCTTCAAAATTCCTGGACACCCAGAAGTAATCAATGATACTGTGCATTGAATTGCGATGCCATGTCCGTTGAGCCGGCATGTCACCTCGCACCCTACCATTCAACATCACACAGTTATGCGTCTCCATTAGATTTGACCAACAATGCTCTTTCGCACCTAGTTCATCATGAGCAAGTTGGCAGTAGATGTTAGAATGTGGATCACACTTAAACCAAGACCCGTTTAAGTCTCCACAGTAGATGATTGACAGATTGTGATATTTCAGCATTGCATCATCCATTAGAGCACTAATTGCAGAGATGAAGACAGATTCCTGTATTTTCGCTGGGTTCCAATAACAATTTATCAATAACAGGGAATAAACGATATTTGAGTTTTCAGTCGGTGAGTGCATGATAGATCCTTGGACATATGGGTTTGGGTTGGAGCAACTTGGACTAGACCAGTTTTGAGACAGCCGTATCATGGTGATTAGTCCTGCACTCGGGCGCCCTTGTTTGTTTTTGATGGCAGGATTAATCAGTGTAGCAAAGCCGTCTCTCATTGGTGCATCGCTCAACCAGGTCTCTTGCAGACAAATAGCGAAAACTTCATCCAAGGGGACCTCGAACTCCTGGAACAGATGATGGAACCCTCGAGTATTCCACGAGATGATGGAAGAGGTGGCGTCCTGGTGGCATAGTCATGGCTAGTCCTGATTCTGATTTCTCTGGTGACTAGCTTTTTTTTTCTTTCGGGCACTTGAGTCACCTGATTTCCCCTCAGAGACCATACTGTGACGTAGAGTTCTCACCTCTGCTGGGTTAAAGTCGGCCGAACTAGAAGCCGGCTGATTGGAATTGGTGCTCCAGGATTGCTTTTCTGGTTCAACCGAAATATCGAAAACAAACAGCAATAGATCCTCGGCTGCTTTAAGTAGCGTATTTCGTACTCCTGCAGCGTCGATGTGTAACAGCACAGCATCAGAGCAACGTTCATTCACATATTCAATGATTTTAATGTCATCCGAGTTTATCAGCCGCAGAGGTGGAATATGTTTAAATAAGCGTAAAACGTTTGCTCGATTCAAGTTCAGCTCATTTTCTTCTTTGTGGATGTTTTGTAGTCTCAATTTGCACTTATAGTTGTTTTGTCGCTGTAAGTGTGGAGCTTGAGACCTCCATGTGGGACGAGTTTGCTGGTTGCGTTGATTTGTGGTAAGTTGGATTTAGACTAGATGTAGCAGCCATGGAGTTTGAGTCATCCTTGTGAGAAATGATTGGACGGCGACTATGCACTGCTTGCGAGCGACAATGTGGTGAGCGACATTGTCTTAAATGAGTAGCTTTCGGAAACCTCTGCCTCTCGGACAGATTTTCTTCACTGGCACCATGCGATATTTCATCATCGTTAGAGTTTGAATAAGTAGACAGATCGCATAAATCCAGCAAGTCCGATTTCACTGATATGACTGAGGAACTGTCGTCTGAGTTTAAACGACGACGCTTGGCACCTTGTTTCAGGGGCGGCATCAATGCACTGGTTTGAGTTACTATAGGACCATTCACATCCTCAATGTTGCGCTTGAAAAGCCCCAACCGCGGGGGAGTAGTCAAGTTTCTGATGAACCTTTTCGTGGATGTGTGAGCTGCCGGTTTTACTTTTTTAGTCATAGTAGTTTGCCTCACAGTTTTGGCTTGAACTATGAGCTTGGATTTTGTGCTAGCAGCATTTGATTGTGTAGAGCAGCCAGCTATGTCATTCTTTGCAGGTCCTATGAAGATGCCAGCTATGGGTGGAGCACTTGCCTGAATATCAGCTTGTGTTGCGGCAGTTGATGATCTCCATGTAGCTTCAGATGGCGGTTCTGCAACCGCTACTGCTGACATAGCGTTCGACGAAACATGCTGGTCAGCCCCAACCAAGCTGTGGGGTGCACTGACTGCAGCTGAGTGGCAATCGTTTTGACTTGCCACCAGCGGGACAATAGTGCAATCGTTTTGAGATGTCACTGAGACAGAAGAAGCACCACCTTGCTTCTCTGCCTGCGACCTAGAGAAAGCGTTCAACGGTGGGACAAGGCTGTGCTTGTCAGCTTTAGACTGGGTTGAACTATGACCTGAGTTGAGTAGGGGCGCAATCTCAGTCAGGACCTCCAAAAGACATTTTAGCTGGAGGTCATGTCTCTCTTGTTGTAAGGTGACAAGGTCGTTTAGACGAGAATGCCAGTGTGGGCTTGCGTCTTTTCCTGCTTGCACATCTTGCTGGATGAACTAGGTAAAAGAATCAATTTGGTCCAGTTTAGATGAAAGATTCAGTAGCATAGCCCCTTGATCTCTGATTGTTTCATTCAACGACTCATACAGCTTGACAAACGGGATCATGGCTTGTGATGACGCCGCTAGCACATTATTGTGCAGCTGTATTGCAGCACCCACAGATAGATTGATTTTTGAATTTGGTGTTTTCTGACCATCTTTAACTGGAGTTGGAGCAGTTGAGGGCTCGAAGCTGGACGTGGAAGCTTTTGATGGAGTGGTTGTTAATGCTGAAAAATTTGAGCTTTGTAAAGAGCTACTACCTTCTCGCTGTTTCGCTGTACACGATGAGTACAGAGGTTTGCCTTTTTCTTGAAGGCCAGAGCACGGCGTTGTTTGAGGTATCAATGTGGATGTAGCCAACAAGGTTGTAATCGGATGCGCTAAATGTTTCTGGCCCATCTACGGCGTCCGAGGATTAGAATTCGGTCGATCATTAAGCAAGTGCTGTTGGACTGAAATCTCATCAAGTGGCCCGGTTTATGGCCGATGTTGGACGTGCTTATCAACTTTGGACGCAGAAAGGGCCAATACTGCCTTCTCAGGCATGCAACCAAGGCTCTGAGAAGGCAAAGCTGAGGCTACAGCACACTGCATCTTGTGCGCTTTGATAGTAGTGCTTAATTCACTGGACTTCCATGCTGGTAATTTCGAGTCCTTTGGTGCCTCGAACAAGTCGTCGTTTTCCACTGGCCTTGTTGTCGGCAGCAAGTTTTTTTGGGAATCAAGCGTTCTATTGCTTGAAAAGAGGGAGATCTGATCTGTCGCGCCATTACTGGAAACAAGCTGCGCGGCCGGCGCGTTACTTGAGTCAGCTGCGGTAATAGAACTATCCGGCTCATCATTTGCATGTATCGCTGAGCGTGCGCAAGCATCAACACCCCCCTGGTCGGTTAAGAGGATAGGAAGTACCAACGGTGTTCCTACTTCGTTGGTTTTTTCCTGAGTAGCCGCTGTGGCGCTTATGATTTCTGCGTCCGTAAGATCAAAGGGGGAGAAATAGAATTCAGGAGGAGGGAATTTCGCAGCATACGGAACATCCGCCACTACACAGTCATCTGGCGGTGTCTGAATCGGTGCAAGGTCAGTAAAGGATAGCAAAACCAGCGGTCTTGGTGTAGATTGGGAGGGTGTCGTGCCTGCTGGATTAGTGATAGAAACAGGAATAGGATCAAAAATGTCAGCTCGACCTGGCGTAACAGTAGGCTCAAGGTGAACGATGGAGTCGTCATGGTGCACTTGGGCGGTGGTTTGAGGCGTAGCCCTAGCCAGAGGTCCCCACAGACTTCGCGCAGACATCAAGCTTACCTTGTGGCTTTTGACTTGCAACAGCAACAGCAGCAGAAGTTACCGGCAGGGCAGTCCATGGATTTAACATCCGACGCTGCTGCAGCGTCTTATGGCGCGTCTGCGGCCCACTCGAAAGGCAGGCCTTCGGAGTGGCGACCATCTCCAGCGCTCGCCCCCGATCGCCCCCAGGCGAACTGGGCAAACTGGGACTCTGCCGGACTCCGCGCCGCGCTCCGCGCGGCAAAGGTATATTTGAATGAGAACACTGGAGCTAGAAAGCGGACTCCACATGGGTCGCTGCAGCTCCTCACAGGATACACACACGGAGAGTCTCTGGGCAAACAGGGACTCTGCTGGACTCCGATGGTAAAGTGGAGAAGTGGCATTTAACTCCCCAAAGAACAGTTCTGGAATGGTGAAAATGGTTGCGGAAAGTAGGGGAGCTGTTAACAGTAAAGTAGTGGAACTCCGCTCCCGACCGTTCCCGCTCACTTCGGCCACTGGCCGCAGCCGAAGAATCGCAAGTAGCCAAGCAAAATGTACAAAGACGCGACTTGTGCATCCAAAGGAGTCGCCTAACCGGCACCGAGGAATTTTTGCACCAGGCTTGAAAGGGAGCAGAATCGACGTCAAAAAGGTATCTTACATTTAATGCAATTAATCAGCAGCCAAAACATCGAAGAAAATATTTAAATATAAAAGCCTAATAAAATCAAAATAGGGTCAGACAGGTTCAAATACTTTGGCTGTTTTGGAGGAAATCCAGTACTCTCCTGTACCAGTTAATTTTATCCAATAATTTCAATGGCAAGACTCCAGTGTAATAATTTTTGTTTTTTAAATAAAACAATGTACTCTCTATATTTTCCTTTCAGGGTATTAAATAAAAGGGGCAATGCCACTAGTATGCTTAATAAGTTCTTTAAACCATAGTTTTCTTTTTTAATTGCTAGGTATTTATTATCATTCGGCGTTGGTAGGGCTAAGGGCCCGAGTGATGGAAATATCTGCACAGAAAATAGGGACTTTGCGTGCCAAAACACACGCGAGATCCCGCTAGTCAATTCATGGACTCGACTGCGTGGTACTTTTTCGTACTTTGTGGGGACTTCACGCAGGTTCGGCCCGTCACTGCGAGAGGACGAATGCCTTGCGTGAGAAACCATGCAGAGCGTGGGTGTGGCTTGCACAGAGAACAGGTAGGGGGCGGAATTCAGCAGGCAGGAGCAGGCAAAGGTAGCTGTTCTGGCTGTTTTTGCTTTGGGTGGGGACGTGGCGGGGGAATTCTGGCCGCGACTTGCGTGTACGTTTACATTGCACAAATAATTCCATGAATATGCACAGCACTACGTTTACATTGCACAAATAATTCCATGAATATGCACAGCACGCAGAAAAACATTTGCGTGCAGGCTCGTGCCGATTCGTTATAGGCGTGTGGGCTTTGCGGGATCTCTGGCACTTTTCCATGAATCGGACCCTGTCTAACACCGGAGGGTATGTCAGCGCAAAAAAAGAGGGAATATAGAAACCAGCAACTACGCACAGAAATAAAAAGGAAATACGCATGCAGGCAAATGACTAGATGTTACCCTCTTGTTTGGAATAGTTTATCGATATAGAGTGTAGACCATAAATAATCCCACTATTGCCACTGTAAAAACACACTCATGATACTGTTGCCCAAATATTGCCAGCATTTGCCCCTGTAAGGGCAACTGAGATGGTTTTGCCCCCAAAATGCCAGAATTTGACATTTTAAAGACACATATGCGATAGTTTTTCCCCAAAATGCCAACATTTGCTCCTGTAAGGACACACCTATAAGGGCCTTTCCCCAACATGACAGTAATTGCCTCTAATGCAGACTTATTTGTATAAAGTCTGCATACTGTAAATTCATCTCTTTTTGGCTTAGTTTGTAAATAAATAGGCGTCTATAAATCACTGTCTCATTGAGCATATAAACGATTCAGTTCATTCTGTAAATAGATCATCCATAAGGAAGGGGATGAGAGCAAACAGCACCAATACGGGTTGCTAGCTGCTTTGCATAAACACAAATAGCATTTTAGGAGCATAAGAATGACCACAGATCGTTTCTATTTGATATTGCTTGCGATTGCTACTGAAGCATGGAAACGTTCTGAGCAAGTACTGCACAATGGGCTTGGTGCACATTTAATTTGTAACAGCACTCACCATAACAGTAAAATGCCTGGAAACCATGAACAATATATAGTAAGTTGGACCACGAACAATATATACTAATTGTCTGATTCATGGAATTATTTTTGTGGTAAATAGGGACTGTCTGTGCCACACCGTACACGAAACCCCCTCCGTCGATTCATGGAATAGACTTTGCAGGACTTTTCGTACTTTGCAGGGACTTCGCACAGGTCTGGCACGCCTCTGTGAGCAGTCGAGCGCCTGGTGCGAGACTCCTCACAGAGTGTGCGACGGGCCTGCGCAGAGAATTAAATTGGAGGTGGAGCATGCATAATAAATTTACAATACTCATAATCCAGGCAGAATGAGGAAGAAGACGTAACGTGGGTGTATCGAGCGAACAGCCCGCGCACGTAGATTGCATGTCCAGCACTATGAGAAACCAAGAGTATTCATGGATCTGACCACGCAACTTCTCATTGGGGGAATCAGCACGCAAAGCTCCTGTGCGCAAGGCCCCATGCGCAAAGGAATCGCTGCGCAGAGGTAAGGTCTGATCAGGAAGTTAGGGGCGCGTGCATGCTGCCGGGGTGCTGATTGCAGTCAGGGGTTTGTGTACGCAGATTAGAGTGGTGCAGGCGCGGTTTACGGGGGTTTGCACTCAGATTGACCAGGAAATTACTTACATTACAGATGATGGTGCGCATGTTGTTGGGGTGCTGTGAACAGTTGCGCGGGACCATACGCAGTTTAGCCGGGGTGTTGGATTAGTTATGGGGGACCCCACGCAGGATTACCGGTGAGCATGAGTTTGCGCCCCAGGACGGCACATTTGCTTTGCAGGAGGCGTGTCAAGGGCATTCCGGCCGCAACTTGTGCATACGGTTTCTTAGCAGGAAGGATTCCATGAATACGCGGATCGGGCAAAGGGGCCTCGTGCGCGAGGGAGCACTCAAAGTCCTTCTCGCTGCGTGAACATTGCGGGGTCTATGCGCACTTTCTATGAATCAGGCCCTAAGTTGGATAGCACAAGCCTTTCTCGGTGAGGCTTGGGTGTTCTGCCTCAGCAGAAGACAACTTCTAATTTCTCCAAATGCGCTGCTCTCGCAGTTTGTGAATGCACGGTGGTGCATTTATCAATTAGCAAGAGTCCCTGACACATGGACAGCGTTGGCTGCTTATTAGCAGGTAGTGGGGTAGCCCAAGCTCAGCAGAAGTTTTTGGGGAAACTTCCGGAGTTCGGCTAGCCTCTGCCCCCTTAAAACCCTGTACTTGCTTTCACTGCCCCATTAATTATAAACCAGAATATTCAAAGCTATGAAGGTGCTTTCTAAATGCATTCCCCTCACAGCTTATAAGTCGATCGGTGTGTCTGCAATTGTCAACTAACACGAGTTTCCTAGCATCTGAGGGAGCCCTGGCTCAAACCCCAGAACTCTTGGGGTCTACTTCCCCTTAACCACAAGCCGGTAAGTACCAAGCTATGTTTTTACAGACAAAAATAATGGAGCTAAATCGCGCCTTCCCCTCCACTTACCTCTATGGGCGCAAGCAGCACCTTTTGGAAGATCTCCTTAGCTCGGGACTTCTGTAAAAGTAATAATTAATGGTATCTCTCCACCCACAGGATCAAATAGTGACTTTGATTTTACCATTGAATCGATTGTGAGGAAGGTATTTGATATTCGCAATATGCATAGCGCTGATCATCACATAAGGCTTAACATCATGCTGCTGACACCTAAAAATATATGAATCTAACTCATAATTTATGAAACTGCTAATGTGTTGCTAACCATATAGCGATATTGACATCTACTGGCAAAGAGCGGTATTGCCACTATTTTTCATGGACTTTTAACATGCAGAGAGATCAGGCCATGGATCCCGCCAGTGCCCTGGCACAAGGGCAATTATAGGGCCCAAACGGAGCTGTGCCCCAGGGAGCTCTGCCCCAACTAAAGCTCAGGTCTGGTTCACAGTGACGCAAAGTGCAGACACACCAAACAAGGACTCACTCGGTGCCACGCAGGCAGCAGCGATAGCTTCGTCCGAAAGCCTGAATGGAAGCTGACTGCATAAGGTGTGGGACAGAAAATGCACCCTGTTGGGGGAGAGGTACAAACCCAGTGCAACCAGATTCTCCACTGATTTACAGCAATAGATCTTACTAAGAGACAGAGATTACACTTTTTCAGAGCTGGTCTAATCGATGATCCCTCGACAGCTGAAGAGATTTCTCCACATTTTGTAAACCATCTCTTCCAGATGATGCACACATCTTACTTCCAAAACCACCAGGCAGTGATCACCTTGTCTTTCACAGGATTTAAAACCTCCCTCTCAGCCCGCCTGCATTGGTGAGGGCTTCAGCCTTGAGTCATTAAGTGCAATTTGCCTCTGCTGTTTGTGTGTGAAAATATAGCTGGATTCTACCAGCGGTATTGCTTATTGCTCCTGGATGTGTGGAACTGGTCCACCTAGCCCCTGCACACAGAGCTACTTTAATACACAGTCCTTTATACAGACAGTATTGTATTTTATTATTTTTAGTGTAGATGTCCGGAGATTGGTTCAAATAGATATAGCGGAAGTGGTAGCATTGAAAGTGGGATTCCGTATCTAGTGCCAAATGAGATGCTCAACTATGAGGAACTATCTTGACTTGGTAATACACTTGTCAAGTTCAATGTTGCAAACGGCAAACGGAAATTTCCTCCTGGAGCGTTAGCAATCGGTGTCATCACCCAGACGTGCTCGTTTGATGACCATCAGTTGGATGGACGGCTGAGTATCCAAAATCACAATGCCTGCACCCGCAGTACCCAGCCAGATTTTTTCCCTGAAACCAAAGCTCCACTTTCTATTTTCCTGCCATGATACATATCTGGGGCATTCAGCTGGAACAGACATCGCTGTAACGGGAGCTTAAGCAACTGAGTCACCTTGCCGGCATACTTTTATCATGCTTTGAGATGGGGTGGAAAGGACTTTCATGTGAATCAGTCGGGCAGTGGTGGAAACTGCTGTAATCCACAACGTAAGGCTGACCAATCGACTAGATGGAATGCCTTTTCACTACCTACGGTGAAAATAGAGAGCAGAGCTCTGGTTTCAGGGAAAGGGTCTGCTAGGGTACTCTGGGTGCAGGAATTGTGATTATGTAGAGGCCTACTAAGCTGTGAGTTTATCTGCTAAAGCAATACTACTTTTCTTTCTTGTCATCGTAGCATACACTGTAGAATGTTGATTAGACAAACAGATATTTTTCCTAGACCCGCATGTCCTATTATTTATTTATTTATTTATTTATTTATTTATTTGTATTGCGCCGGTAGCTCTCGAGCTTCGGGGCGCAGAGGCGCACAGACAAGAACACAAATACAAAAAGTAAGACAATAAAACATGTAACACGAGACATTAGGGCTGCATAGGTAGGTGGGCAGGTTGTAGTATATGTATTACTTGAAGATGTGGGTTTTCAGTTGTTTGCGAAAGCGTTGGTAATTGGCTTCCATCCTTAACTGGCCAGGGATGTTGGTCCAAAGGCCTGCTGCGGTTATAGGGAAGGATTTACCTGCCCCGTTTTTAAGTCTGAAGGGAGCTACCACTATCAGACCTTGTTCGGCTGATCTTAGCTCTCTCGTAGGTTTGTATGGAATGATTTTGGTTTTCAGGTATGCAGGGGCTTTGCCAAAAATACATCTATGCGTGAGCGTGAAGGATTTAAATTGGACTCTCTCTTCAATTTTTAGCCAGTGAAGTTCCTTCCTGGCTTTCCTGATGTGCTGATTCCTAGGTTTTTGCTCAATGATTCTCACTGCATTGTTTTGCAGAACTTGATAGCTGTGGTAGCAGTTTTTATTAGCTCCTAGAATTAGGGCATTGCCATAGTCTATGCGAGATAAGATGGTAGCTCTTGCGACCGTGGCGCTATTTTCCTCAGATAAGTAGGGTCTTATGGCTTTTAGTAGGCGCAGGTGGTATGAGCACGTTTTTTTAACGTAAAGGGTTTGGGCATCTGATCCAAGGGATGCTTCTAGCGTCATCCCCAAGATTTTAACCTTGTTTAGGACCTTAATTTAGGTGTTTTTGATGGTGAAGGTGTTGTATGCAGGATGGAGCTTAGATCTGACAAGATTGCAGCCAAAGACCATAAGCTCTGTTTTGTTGCCGTTTAGGCACATCCAATTTTGGTCCATCCATTGCTCTACCGCGTTGTAAACTAGGCTTAGCTTTTTGTTGTCCTTTTGATGGTCTCCACTTAGTTCAATTACCAGCTGAGTGTCGTCAGCGTAATTGGTAAAGAACGTGTTGATGTTGTCGAGGACTATGCATAGAAACCTAAGGTAGAGGTTAAACAGGATTGGGGACATGCTGGCACCTTGTGGGACTCCACCGGCGATTTCTTTTTCTATAGAGAATAGATTTGCCCAGTGAACTCTAGATGTTCTGTTTTGTAGGAAAGACATGACCCAGCTTATTGCTTCATATGAGCAGTTTGCTGTTTTTTTTTTAGAACTGTCTTAAGTAAGTTGTGATCTAATAGGTCGAAGGCAGCACTCAGGTCCAAGAGTACGAGCAAGCTGGCTTTCCCCCGATTAATGATGTTGAGCATCTTGGTCTGTAGATCCAGCATAGCCGTTTCTGTGCTATGCACTGGTTGAAAGCCAGACTGTTGGTGGCGGAGGAGTTCTTAGCTTTCTACGTGTTCTTGGAGCTGTGTGGTGGCAATCTTGTCCATTATTTTAAGTATAAAGTTGCAATTGGTTATGGGCCTTAGGTTGTTTGGGTCCCTTTGGTCTAGATTCGTTTTTTTAACAAGGGGGTGTGACTGTTACCATTTTTATACTTTTAGGCACAATTTGATCGCGGAAAGATGAGTTTATCACTTTGGTTAAGGCTGGTGCAAAGATGTCAGGGTGGTCTAAGATGATGCTGGCCGGGAGTATGTTTTCGGTGCAAGTGGTGGGTTTCATGGATGCCAGGGCTTTTATCATGTCGTTGGCAGTAATGGGCTTGAACCTAAATTGGGTCGTCTGGTGAGTAAGTTCCTCTGGTAAGTCTTGAGTGGGTGACTTGGTAGCTGCTTGGGATTTGGCTATAATATTCCTGGCCTTATCAATTTTGTTCAAAAATTCTATCTGCGTCACATTCTTCTTGGGTGGGCGAGAAGGTGGGGGTGATGCCTTTTGGTTTATCAATAGATTTCAATATATTGAAGAGTTTGCTGGTGGAGTTGGCTGCCACTGAGATCTGTTTGTCATAGTAGCTCTTTTTTGCCTCAATTATCATTTCTTTATAGGTTTTCTCATTGATTTTCCAAAGCGTTTTCTTGTCCAATGTGGGTTCTTTTTTCCACTCACTTTCCCTTTTTCTTTTGAGTTTTTTCTGTTCGAGGAGTTCCTCTGTGAACCACTCATGTTTTTTGTCCTTGGGCCTAGAGGTTTTGGTTAGGAGTGGAGCTTTTAGGTCCACTAGGGCCTGTAGGTGGCTAAGTAAATTGGAGAGGGTGGCCTTGCATGTGTCTTCATTATTTCCCTGTGTTTCAAATGTGTCTAGACATTGCATCAGGTGCTGCTTGCTGATGTTTTTAATAATTCCGCAGTGTTTTTTTAACAGGGAGGTTGGGAAGTTTGGGTTTTTGAGTGGGGGGATATGGAAGGTCACACTGTAGTGGTCCGACCATATACAAGGGTCAGTTTTATATTCTTGGGATAAAAGGTTGTTGGTAACAACCCAATCTAGTAGATGACTATTGTCCATGGTGGGATCGGTGTTCATCACTTGATAGTCTATGTTATTCAAGAGTTTCTCCAGTTTAATGGCCTCTTTGTCTTTGGGGTCTCCCCGCCACCGATTGAGATCTCCTAGGAGTAGAGTGGCGGTGTTGGGTCCTTTGATCATGTTGAGTTGGTGTATTATTTCTTCATTAAAGTTGGGCATGGAGGTAGGTGGTCTGTAAACAACAATTAAGTTGAGGCTACTATTATTGGTTTGGAGGTGTTTAAGGTGGAGGGTTTCAGTACCATTGCATTGTATTTTAGTCGGGAACAGTTGAATGGTGTCTTTGGCAATAACTGCCACACCACCCCCTTGTCCTGATTCTATGTTGGTGTAGTATATGGTGTAGCCATCGGGGACCGCTAGGTCACCGGTGGGGCCAACGGCTCTTTTAGCCAGGTTTCGGTGATACACATGATATCGATATTTTCCACAGATATCTTATCATGAACGCTGATGGCGTGTTTGTTGAGGGAGCATGTATTGAGAAGACAGATCTTTAGATCTGGGGGAGGATGGGAGGGCACTTTCTTATTGATGAAGGTCTGTGATGTTCTTTTTTCATGTCTCTTAATTGCCAGCGATTCTGTGGCAGTAATATTCTTGTCAGGACTAATTCTTTCGAGGATTGAGTCACAGGCGGCTTTGGCGAGCTTTGTGTTTTGGTAGTTGCGCAAGATGGTAGCAGTTATATCAAAGGATAGTTGCCCCATGGTTGTTTTTAATTAGCTGTGGTTCCTGGGCAGCGTGGTGTGCACCGGACGCCGTGGACGGCGAGGACCGGCGCAAGACCGGCTTGGCCCAGAAGCGCTGGCGCTGAAGCGCCTGGCGTTCCTTTAAGAGGGATGTTGGTGCTTCTGGGAGTTGAAGTCCCAATATGTCTTTCAGCCAATGGCAGAGGCTGAAACAGCCTTCTACTCACGTGAGCTGTATTAAAGAGTAGTTTAACACACGCTGCAAAGCAGCTGGCGTTTGCCTGAGCAACTGTACAACTCGGAGCCCCAGAGTCAGCAGAGCAGGGACTCGCAGGTGAGTTGTGTGGGAGCGTCTATTAGCTAGCAGTGCTTTAACTGATTTTAGCACTTAGAGGCTTGCACAGAAGCTTTTCTTCAAAACAGGTCAAAGTGTCAGCAAAAGCTATCAGCTAGGCACCGCAGTTCCTGTTAGAGTTGCAGTTTCTGTGGCTATAGGTAAAGCAATTGTTACAGAGCAGTTATTCGATGCTTCCATAGGATACTTCCCTTGGCTGAGTACAATAGTTCTCGAGAACTTGCTGGTAAAAATCCTTGCAACTCTAAATCTTCTCTTGGCGGTTCAGGGTTGCCATGTCTCCTGTCTTACTCCATTTCCTGGGCCGAAGGCTCATCCAATTCCAGATCTTCTTGCTTTGGTGGCCACGTGGGTCTGTTGTTGGCCATTTACTATTGCGCTTTCTTCAATTATTCTCTCTTTCCGTATTTGCTGTTATTTCTCCATCTAATGTTATGTTATGTTGATTTATACCACGCACCGCTACCACCCAAGGGCAGTCTGCAGGCACTCACGTGGCTCTGCAAGAGAAGAGGGCAGGGTGCGTTAGTAAGGATAGGATGATAGGCTATGTTCATAACCAGGAGAAACTGGCATCTGTGTGTGTTGTCTTGCATGTGGGAGTTCCTTAAGAGACCCTGCTTGTTGTAACTGTAAGGGTAGGACTCAGTGCCTCGGATGTGTGCTAGTGTTTTATGTTGGGTGTGTGGGTCGTATGAGGTTACTGTGGGGTTATGGTCATGTGCACTGGTTAGTTATATCCATAAGGGGTGCAGTGTTGCAGATATCTATTAGGTGTTTGATTGATAGTGTTTTCAGAATAATGCCTGATGAGTCCTGGCCTGTCCAGTTCTGTATAGGTTGTAGTGTGTGATCTTAATTAGTAGCCCTGTGTGGGTCTGGGCTGATTTGAAGTCCTGATGGGCTAATTGTGCTCTGTCGGTCCACGTATGCTGCTCAGAGTGGGCTCACATTGTTCTGAAAACCTAGCCTTGAAAAGGACCCTAGAGGTCGACACAGGTGTCGGCTGACCACATAGGACCACATGTCTGATTTACAAAAATAAAAATGTTTTTAAAAAAAAGTGGTTATCACCCAAACTGTGTGAGTATTCATTCTTCCTAAAGAAGCGCATGGATTAGGGACTCTGCCTTTTACTCTTTACAAAGGGAAGTTAGGGCACAACCTCCAACTAAACGCGACCTTGCTGCTAAACAACCAATTCATCATACATTAGAGCAAAGCGTTGGGAGTGTTCCACACTACAGCCCACCCCCTTCTTTTTTGCATTCTTTGAGGATAATGCATCCTTCCACATGCAGTGTGGCTGGAAACAGCCCACTGCTTTAATAAGTTCAAGTGCCTTAATACAGCTTTAACATACACAGCCACACGTCTTTCCCACCCGGCTGCATTCCAATAGGAAACCATCTAATGCAATCTGTTACCTGCCACCATCAGTCGCACATTAGTGCTTTTCCTGATGCGTTATTATTATCCCTCTGGGGAGGATAGCTTGGGGGCAACATGCTTGCCTTGGAAGTAAGACAATACGGAGCACCACAGGTTTGATCCCTGGGTCTGCGCTTAGAAACCTCTGGTTTAAATAGCCAATCATATGATATTATTATAGTATTTATTGAGCGCGTATCTAGCTTCAAGAAGCAACGGAGCACTTTACTGAGGTATACAATGATACAGATACACAACAGAGCGCTTTACAGAGGTGTACAACACTACAGATGCATAACAGAGAGTTTTTCAGTGGTAACAACAGAACAGATATACAGCGGGGGTAGGATATAGAGGGACACAGAGGAGGGGTACAGCTGTTCAGGCTGGCGGGGAGGAGAGGGACAGAGGGCGTCTAGCGAGTCAGGTGGTGTGAGGGGTGACGTGATGGCCTATGAGGAGGCGAGATTCCTTGAAGAGGTGGGTCTTGAGTTCTTTTCTGAATTGTAGGAGCATGGGGACAAGTCTGATGTCAGGCTTATGTGTTTGTGAGACACTGGTACTGGCTTTTGGGCTGGAATCTCTGCAGTACTGCGAGTAGCGGTCTGTGCATCAATCTGTGCGTCCATTGGAATTAGGGCTGGGCCAGGTGCTGTTGAAAAGCCACGTTTTGAAAGATTTCCAAACTTCGAGAATTGTGAGGGCTTTCTGGGACGATACTGGGATCATGTTCCATAGGGTGGGTGCGTGACAAGAGAAGGATTTTTTGCGGGTCCTCTCTGTGCGTGATGCAAGGATATACAAATATCCTTAAGAGTCAGAAGAGTGTTGACAATAATATGGAAGAGATGCAAATTGTGACTGCATATTTGTGAGAGTAGGTTGGTGGTTATAGATGTGGCCCCATGGATATCGATGTGGCTTGCTGGATATCATGTGCACTATGGATATTGATGTGTGTTTGGAGGATATCATGTGCACTATGGATATCGATGTGGCTTGGTGGATATCATGTGCACTATGGATATCAATGTGTGCTTGGTGGATATCATGTGCACTATGGATATCGATGTGGTTGGTGGATATCATGTGCACTATGGATATCATGTGCACTATGGATATCGATGTGGCTTGGTGGATATCATGTGCACTATGGATATTGATGTGTCTTGGTGGATATCATGTGCACTATGGATATCGATGTGGCTTGGTGGATATCATGTGCACTATGGATGTTGATGTGTCTCAATAGATATTGATATGCCACTGTAAATGTGCCTCTGTAGATACAAATGTGGCCCCATGGATTTGTATGTGCCTCTGTGGATATCAATCTGGCACTATGAATGATATTGATGTGGCTCAGTGGCTAATGCTGCGGCCCAATAGATGTTGATGTGGCTCGATGGATATTGATGTAGTGGGGCTTAGTGGACATTGACGTGGCACTATCAGTGCTTTAAGTGGGATGCTAAATCGAGGGGGCCCCTTGTTAGGGGGAATGGTCTATGCACAGGTGTACTTAGGCCTTGCCCCCTAATGAGAGCCCCCCTTCTTCTAAGGGGGGGCTGTTAAGAATAGGAGTGCTGGGTGCACTGGCATTATTACCTTTAGTGTGCCCAGTCCCTCCGTTTTGTGCCAAATCATGGGCTCTGAGCCTGTGATGAAGAAACCAAAGGAGAGGCTGGGTGCACCAGAAGTGTGACACCAGTGCGCACAAGTGCTGGTTATTGACAAAAATGTACTGGGAGAACCCCTCTCACCATTGGAGGGGCGGGGTCATGGGGTGGAGCGAGCAGGGCTGAGGGGTGTAGTTCCAGGTCAGGTCATGCTATACAGTATCTTTTCATATAACCCAATCCTGGTGATTTGCATAAGAGCAAAAAACATTATGGGAACATAAGAATGTCCACAATTTTAAATTTGAAACATGTCTTATAATGATTCAGTAAGAAACACGAATAATGGAAGTTAAGCTCTGCAGTTTTGATTGGTCATACTACTCAACCTAAGAAAAAACGGCTGTACTTTGCAGGGCATATCTACTAGTTTGGACAGAAGTACTAGTATGTATCGCTTTGGCTGTTTCTGTATTCAGTTTCCCATGCTGAGTATACTGATAGTGTCTGCTTGTTGAAACGTTGAGTTGCTGCTGCGTGTAACCTGTCCTAAAGCCGGGTTATCACATGCAAGAGCAACCCGCACTTCAACACGCAGACAGCTGCAGTGGGTGGAAGCCGTGGTCTTCTAATTTAAACACAATATTTTACTGTTCCGATACTTTACATTTAAATAGAAACCATTCCGGAATGGTTTTCTTTTCTAATACAAGTATAGGAAGAAGTTTAAACTTTCATTTCAGTGCACTGTGCTGAACATTCCCTTAAACAACAGGTGTGTTTGGGGGTTTGTATTGCATGTGGGAGGGGTCGTGGTGATGCGATTTGTGGGAAGCGGGGCCAGGCCAGCAGGGTACATAGTTCCACTACTTCTTTCTGTACACTTCAACCACTGGACTGCTTACAGAAGACTTGGCAGCGCTGCAGAGTCTTCTGAAAGCTCTGTGCTTGTTGAAGCGTGGGTTGCATGTCTGTGCGATAGCACAGCTTCAGAGCAGATCCGTGAGTGTCATTGGCAGGCCCTTGGGTCTAGGGACACGCCAGCGCTCTGCCAAGAAAAGTCTTGCTAGAGCACTGCTCCATCTTGTGCTGCCCCATTTCCTGAGCTGAATGTGTCCCAGCGCTCCTTCTGTGCCTCCAACACCCCACAGGCAACCCTGTAAACATGCAGCTCCTTGAGTGAAAGGGTTGCCTGCTGCGTGTCAGCTCTTAACTCAGAAACAGGAGGGGGCTGGGTTGCCCGGCTCCTTCTTTTGTTTCTTAGTAAAGACCCAACAGGAATCCCTTTAACCGAGCAACACTGTGTGGTTAAAGGGCTGACTGCAAGTGCCAGCACTTCAGATTTGATAAAGAGCAATGCCTTTCTTTTTCTAATCCATAGTGCTGACACCTGCAGGCAGCCCTTTAACCATGCAGAACTGCTCAGTTAAATGAGCTGCATATGGGGTCGGCATGGCTGGGGCTAGTCAGGGTTGACACCCGGCAGGGCCCCAGCTCAGCATCTGTTTTTGGCCCCAGCTAGCCCCGGCCCACTTAAAGCACTGGGCACTATAGATGTGGATGTTGATGTGGCCTGGTGGATTTTGATGTAGAGCTATGGATGCTAATGTGTCTCTGTGGATATTGATGTAGCCCTATGGGTGTTCATTTGGCTGTGTTGATATCAATGTGGCAATATGGCTGTTGCCGTGTTTCGGCGGATATTTGGCTGGCTCTATGGATGCTGCTGTGGCTTGGTGGATACTGATACTGCACCCTGGATACTGATGTGGTCCAGTGGAGATTAATATGGCCCCATGGATGTCAACGTGGCTCTGTGGATATAGTTGTGGCACAGTGGATGTAAATGTGGCTCAACGGATAATGATACTGCACTCTGGATAATGATGTGGCCCAGTGGACGGTGATGTGGCTCTGTGGCTATTGAGGCATCCCTGCGAACATGGAATGTAGTCCAGTGGAGACCAAAGTGACCCTGTGGTCATTGATGTGGCTAAGCAGATATTGGGATCCTCGTGGATGGTGATGTGACCCTATAAATGTTTATGTGGACCTTTGGATATTGGTGTGGCCCCGTGGATTTCGACGGGGCTCGGTGGATATCGACGTGGCACTATGAATAATACGGCTCTGTGGATATCAAAGTATACATGGATTTGGCAGCGTGATAGTTGATGTTGTTCAGTAGAAATGTGTGTTTTTCTGAGGCGGTGGCTCAATCATTCTGTTGAGGACAGTGCGTCTACACTGTGTCTATGCTCTGTGGTTCTGTTCATCTGGTGGGACTGTCTATTGTTATGTGAATGATGCGCTGTTGATTTCATGTCATCGCCATGTCAATTTCCTTCTGTTGGTCACGTTCCTCTCCTGTCACACTCTTTTTCTACACGTCATTCTGTCCTTGATTCTAATTTTTCCTATCAATATTGCACCTGCAGTCTACCTGTACTTTATTGTCACACTGTCGATATTTCGTTGTCTCTCTACCAATGCGTTCTCATCCAGTGGTCGAAGTGAGCGGGAATGGTTGGGAGCGGAGTACCGCCACTTTTATTTTTTACTGTTAACAGTTCCACTACTTTTTGCAACCATTTTAGCCTATCCAGAACTGTTCTATTTGAAGTTAAAGCATGCTTTTCTATTTTACCACCCAATAGTTCTTACATCTGAACTGAAAGCTTTTTCAACTCGAATTGGCTGTCAACCAGCATGGCTGCTGTCGAAGCCCTGTTGTGTGGGGACTGCCCAAAACCTGGCACCACCAAACACAATGGAGGTCACAGTCGTGACCACACACAGTCGTGACCGCACCAAAAAGGCACGGCAGTCGGGGAAGTCAGATAAACACGTCTTCTTTATTCGAGGTTCAAACAGCAACTGCCGTTGTGCCCTCCGCCCACCTCCCTAGCCCCAACGTCACTTCCCCCTGGGATGCAGCCCCAACACAGGCCATTCCACCTAACGATGCGGTGGAGATGGAGTGTCACGTCCACGCCATGACATCTTGCCCCTTTTTAAGACGATAGGTCGTACCCCCTTATCAGCCCATTTCCTCAATCAGCCTCGGGGGCTACATGCAACATCTCTGAGATCTTGGAGTCCGGTGAATTACCGGCGGGGTGGGTCCTCTCCTTCACCGCTGGCATCCTCTTCTGATGACTCCCCATCTCTGATATAAGGCTCGTCGGAATGTCTTTCCTCAATGCTGTCATTTGCCCCTTCGTATCTGAGGGCCGGGGAAGTCCCAACTTTCTTGAAGTGAGACAAGTTTCTGGTCACAGATGTTAGTCCCTCCCCACCGGCTGTGATCATGGTGCCTTGCTTCTGCGTCACCACCAGTTGGCCAAGGGCGGAAGTGGCGTCCTCCTTTTGACCCTTTGTTTAACATACAAGCACATGCTCTCCCAGTTCAATCGTGCAGTCCTGAGCCCGCCTGCGGGTATCTGCTCTGTCCTTCATCTTGCTTTTCTCTACCTGATCTCTGTCTCTTGCTTGCTGTTCAAGTGATGTAGGCGAGGTCTGGGTGGGTCCTTCTGATAACCTCGTTTTGATGGGACGCCGAAACATTAGGTCCGCCAGACAAACTCCTGTCATACTATGAGGTGTGTGACGCTATTCCTTTAGCAGCTGATAGAGGGCTTGTTCGAAAAGTTTGTTAATGATGTAGGCTATTTGCAGAGTCCTCTTGATGCTTGCCACGAACGTCTCAACAGTGCCGTTGGCTTGCGGCCATTGCATGGTCACCTTCCTATGCTGAAACCCCATGTACTTCGCAAAGTTTTGAAAATCTTGGCTAGTGAATGGCGGGCCGTTGTCTGACTTGATAACTTGTGGAATTCCATCAGCTGATAGCATGCGATCCAGCGCTGGGATCACGCATGTAGCCGATGTGCTCTCAACCAGCTGGGGCTCCTGGGAAGCGAGAGTGTTCATCTATTACCACGAGAACGTAGGTGCCATTTGAAGAGGGCCTAAGAAATCCACTGCTAGCTCGTCCCAGATGATTGCAGGGAGTGGAGTCATTTGTAGCAGATTCGGGTGTGGTGGCGGTGTGCTACTTGTGCGCAGGTGGGACATCCCCCTACTATTTCCTCCACCATGGTGTGCATCTTGGGGAACAACACTTTTTGCCAAAGAAGGCGCTACATTGACACCACCCCAGGTGACCTTCATGTGCCAGCCCAATTATCTTCTCCCATAGGGCCTCTGGGATGACTACCTTGCAGCTTTTGAGGACAATGTGATCATCCACGATGGGCAGCTTGTCCTTCACCAGGTTCAGACACCAGATGTCAACTCTCATGGCCTCTGTCTCATTCCTGGCTCGATGTTTGAGGAAAGCAGGCTTTTCCGATTTCATGCAGTGTCCTTCACCAGGTCCAGACACCAGATGTCATCTCTCACGGCCTCTGCCTCATTCCTGGCTTGATGTTTGAGGAAAGCAGGCTTTTCCGATTTCATGCAGTGTGTGACGATGCTGAGAGCCTTGTCCTGTCCAGATGCGGCTATTAGGTCGGCCCAGTCTACAGGGAGCGGTTGCAGGTGGTGCACCACATAGTTAATGTAGGCATCCGCGATGGAGGATCCAATGAAAGCCGGGCCTGTTGGGTAGTGGGAGAGGTAATCAGCCAGATTGTCCTTCTTGCCTGGACGGTGTTGAATGTCGAATTTGTAGTCTTATAGACACAAACCCCATCTGGTGATCCTGGGAGGCATCCGGGCCTTGGGGTACCCATAAATTGTCAGGAGGGCTTGATGGTCTGTGACATCCGTAAATGTTTTTCCGTAGAGGAAGAGGTGGAAGTATTTGCAGGCCCACACCACAGCCAAGCCCTCCTTCTCTGCCTGAGAGTACGCCTTTGCCTCCGTGGCTGTGAGGCCCCTGCTGTCGTAGGCGACGATGAATATGCTGGACGGGTCGGTGGGGTCTTTCTGCGTCAAGATTGCACCGAGCCCCACCAGGTTGGCATCTACGATTACTTCCGTCTTCCTCTGTGTGTCGAAATATACCATGTCTTTGGCCCGGATGATATTGTTATGACTTGTCTCGAACGGACTCTGACAGTCGCTGGACCACTCGAACGGCTGGTCTTTTTGGGTAAGTAGTCGAAGCGGATGGCTTACTCTGGCATAGTCCTCAGATATCTGGAGCAATAGCTCGCCAGACCCAGAAATGAACGTAGCTCGGACGTGTTCTGAGGGGGTTGGGCTGTGTTGAGAGCCGCCACTTTGTCTGGGTCAGGACGCATGACCTTTTCTGAAAAGATATGCCCGAAGAACCGAAGCGACCCTTTGCCAAATTCGCACTTGGACTTGTTGAGGGTGAGGCCAGCGGCCTCGAGCGCTGCGCACACTCTGTGCAGGGCCACATCGTGGTCTTCTTAAGATTTTCCGAACACCAGCACGCCATCTGAATAGTTGAGGCAGTTGGGCACATGTCTTATGACTTTGTGGATCTCCTCCTGAAATATTTCAGCAGCTGAGGAAATGCCGAAACTGAGTCTTTTGTATTGGAAGGTAGTGATGTACCGAGATTCTGGAAATACCCTTTCGTGAGGTCCAGCTTGGAAAATACCTTCGCTCTGTGGAACAGGTGGATCATATCAGTGATCCTTGGTGCTTGATGGCGTTCCCACTCAATTGCTTTTTTGGCTCTCCGCATGTCCATGCACAAACCTATAGATCCATCTGGTGACTTCTTGGGCACTGGGACTATGGGCGATACCCACAGGGTAGAACTGGTGAATGGCTCGATTACCTGTTGTTGTAGGAGTTTATCCAGCTCCTCTTCCACCTGCCTATGAATATTCACGGGTATGCCCCAGTAGTGTTGGGCCACTGGCCGGACTTCAGTATTGATTTGCAGTTGTATCTTCCTGTGTTTTAGTTTTCCCAGTCTTTTGAACAACTTGGGGAATGCCACCTCTACATCGTTTGAGATGGTAAAGCACTTGTGTGCCATCAGCTGGTATAAGATGTGCATCAGCCCCGTGTGGACCGCCATCCTGAAGCTGAGTATGCAGCCACTCTTGGCCTCCGTCTTTAGAATGTGCAGTGGTATCTTTTCAGCGTACATCTTGTGAGTGCACCAGGCAGTTATCATGCCCTTGCAGGGTAGTGGCTTAGTCCACCCATGTGGGTAAATGTCAATCATCGCCTGTTTGAGTTTTGGAGGCTAGGCGAGGGCATTATATGCCTCTTCACTAGTGATATTGACCATTGCCCCTTTGTCGATGAGGAACTCCAACAGGGTGTTGTTGATGTACAGCATGAGTATGGGGCTGTGTTGCGTGGCAGTGCTGTTATTTAGAGCCCACATGTAGCCTTTCTTGCGGTGGTGGTCTCCCAATGACAGGGATTCACTGCTTGACGGGGATCTCTTTTCTATGATTCAGACGAATCTTCTTCTGCCAGTGCGCCTACACCCCTCAGGAGCTTGGCAGTCTTCTTGGGTGTACGTAGTGCGGCGTTCACGTTCTTCTCTCCTCTGGCTCCTTGGCTCCCCTTCTGGCCGACTGCCTGGAGGGCTTGCCCTGGAGCTTCTCCTTCATTCCTGGAGTCTCTGTCTACCAGGCGTGTTGGACAGGGCGTTTTTGCAGACTGCCCAGAAGTGGTCATCTCCCCGCATGCGGTGCCCTGTTGCCCCAGGGCAGGGCACTCGCCCGTATGAGGATACTCATAGCTGCAGCAGAAGCAAGTGGCTTCTGACCATCTGCCTGTTTGATTCGGCGTCGTGGACAGCTTGTTAACCGCGTCTGCATCTGCCGGTTTGTGTTGTATAGTGATGTTCCCTAGGCTGTCCAGCTGGGGCTCTACAGCCGCTTCCATCCGAACCAACGCTAGGATGTCTTCTACGTAGTGCTGCTTCTGCAGTAGCTGCTTTCTGAATGCTTGCGACTCGCAGCCTGCGATCACTTGCGACCGCAAGGCCTCTTCGTTCGAGTATCGGTGGAATTCGCTGTACTTTAGCTTGATGTGAAGCCTCATGACTTAGTTGTTGAGGGACTCCCCTTTCTCCTGACGTGTTGTATGAAAGATGTGCCTCTCACAGTCTATGTGTGTGTGGGGGGCGAAGTATTCCAATAGTTTGCCCTGCAGGTTGCAGTATGATGCTAGGTCCAGGTCGAGTAGTTCCCCGGCGATGTCCCACACCGCAGGTCCCACTGCCATGGACAGCATGTTCTTTAGTTGTGTGTCGTCCGTGAGTCCAATGGCTCCCACATAGAATTTGAAGTCTCTCAGCCATGTTGCCCATTGAGGCCCCAAGTTGCTGGTATCCCGCAGGTCAAAAGTGTGGGGAAGATGTAGCACTTGTGCAACGCCTCCAGATGTGTTTGGGTGTCCCGCAGCACCACCCGGCGCGCCGTCGGCCAAGCGGAGGAAACCTCCTGATCCGACATGGTGTGCAGTGCACATGACCCCTCTCTGGTCTGTGGTGTGTGGTCTTTTTGTCCTTCGTGTTCGCTTACTCACTGTGTAGGTTCCGACGTCCTTCTGGCTGCCCCAAACTTTGTCCTTGTACCAGGGCCCTGCGCCGTTGTATGACGCTTGTGGTCAGTCTCTGCCTCGAGTTGTGCGTCCCCTTTCCTGGGGATGAGGCTGCATCGAAATGTTGCACTTCACTTGGCACACTGTGCAGTACACCTCTCATGGAGCATTGTTGGGGGCCCACGTGCTGCTCTCCACGTGTGGCGGGGGAAAAATGTTGCTCCTCTCCCCTTCTGAGGAGGCTGGCATGCCTCCGCCGACCTCTGCGGGCCTAGTGCGGCCTCTGGAATTGCGGGGGGACGAGGGGTGCTTCCCTTATCTCCTTGCCGGTTCTCGGGGCCTGGATGCTGTCCTCCCTGTGCCGGAGGGGAAAATGGGCTTATAGCGAGGAGGTGCGCGGTGGGTGGTCATGCCCCATGGCATCCACTTGCGGCCTGCAAGCAGGCGTGCGTGTGCCACAATGCACGTGACTTTGGAACCCTTTGTCGCCTATGTCGAAGCCAGGCGTGTGGGGACTGCCCAACACCTGACACCACCAAGCACAGTGGCGATCACAGTCGTGACCACACCAAAAATACACGGCAGTCTGGGAAGTCAGATAAATATGTCTTCTTTATTCAACGTTCAAACAGGAACTGCCCTCGACCCTGTGCCCACCTCCCTATACCCAACGTCACTTCCCCTTGGGATGCGGCCCCAACGCGGGACATCCCACCTAACGATGCGGTGGGGCTGGAGTGTCACGTCCACGCCATGACCACTGCCACCCTTGAAAAATGTGTTGCACGTTTCACCCCTCCTGCCTACCGCGTCCCCCACCGGGGTCACAGTTCCACTACTTTTTTTCGGTACATTTCGGCCATTGTTATCACACCAGCTGTGTTGCTAAATCTGGAAAAGACCTGCGGCTACACTGATGTTGCGACTGTCAAGACTCGGGGCTAGCTAGCCTTTTGGTTGTAGCCCCTGAGCTTCTATCCGGGGCTACGCTAATGTCGGGACTGTCGAGACTCGGGGCTAGCTAGCCTTCTGGTTGTAGCCCCTGAGCTTCTATCCGGGGCTACGCTAATGTCGGGACTGTCGAGACTCGGGGCTAGCTAGCCTTTTGGTTGTAGCCCCTGAGCTTCTATCTGGGCTACGCTAATGTCGGGACTGTCGAGACTCGGGGCTAGCTAGCCTTTTGGTTGTAGCCCCTGAGCTTCTATCCGGGGCTACGCTAATGTCGGGACTGTCGAGACTCGGGGCTAGCTAGCCTTTTGGTTGTAGCCCCTGAGCTTCTATCCGGGGCTACGCTAATGTCGGGACTGTCGAGACTCGGGGCTAGCTAGCCTTTTGGTTGTAGCCCCTGAGCTTCTATCCGGGGCTACGCTAATGTCGGGACTGTCGGGACTCGGGGCTAGCTAGCCTTCTGGTTGTAGCCCCTGAGCTTCTATCCGGGGCTACGCTAATGTCGGGACTGTCGGGACTCGGGGCTAGTTAGCCTTCTGGTTGTAGCCCCTGAGCTTCTATCCGGGGCTACGCTAATGTCAGGACTGTCGAGACTCGGGGCCAGCTAGCCTTCTGGTTTTAGCCCCTGAGCTTCATCTACAACCAAAAGATCTGGCGCTATTGCCCTCCCAGCCCCCGTAATGACGGCTCTGCATCGCGCCATCAACCTTTCGTCATTATGCTCCATCAGGGTCACTCATGGATATTTTATCATTGCTCTGTCGATCTTTTGTCGTTCTGTGAATCAGGTTCGGCCCCTTGGCATGGGTGGTCTGTGTCTTCACCCAAGGACCCGCGCTCATGTGGGCCCCTCAAGCACCAACATGCACAGGGCTACCAACTAGTACAGAGTGTTTCCGGAAGGGCTGTGCTGTTTCCTGATATGAGCCTTTTTCCTGCCTGTCCCTGGGGCAGTGGTTTTAGCCACTGACCCCCACCCGTCCCCAGTGTGGTTCTGGGGACAAATCCCCTTCACCTCCTTGGTACCCCGCAAATGGTGCAGCAGCTCCCACTGGGGCCTTTCAAATACTACACTACTGAACACTCACTGTGTTAAGGCTGAGCATTGAAAGAGGAAGCTATTTGAAAGTGATGGTTAGGCTGAGCTGCCATTGTTTTCGACAAGGCCTGCAGTTTTAACCTTTTGTGATAAGAACTCCCCTAATGGCATTTTATTCTACCCAAATCTGTGCCTTCTTTCAAGACAATTGAAATTTGTCTCACAAAACAAGTTTTACACCATCACCCTTATTTTCATAAATGGTTATTTGGAACAGCAAAAAGTTTTCGTTTTTTTGTATTCGAAGTATGCCTTTGTCAAAGCATGAAAAACGACCAGGTTGTCTTGTCCAACACCATCTTTTGTTGTGAGTTTTTATGTCTTGAAACCACATTTACAAAACCAACAGGCTCTTTATTTTCGACTCAGAGCCGAAATGCTGGCATGTTCCTGGATCATCGGAACAGAACCGCTGGTGTCCCAGTGATTTCCACCAATATTTGGGCCTGGCACTCACAAGCAGGTTGAGGTGTCTAATGCCCACTCCCCTACCTGTTGTTGCCTAAGACAAGCTATTGGCGCCGGTCCAGGGAAATTCCCCTGTGGGGACAGTTCAATCCATATTAAAGACGCTTCGTCACTAAAAAGTATCTTACTGATGACCAGATCTGTTCCGAACATGCTTCCATGTGACCTTGTATGATTTGCCCTGAGGAAGGCTAGGCATAGAAAATGTGGATTCCTCATAGCCGAAACTCGAGTTGGAAGATAACGAATTCAAGAATGTAACTCACAGCAACATTTGTTATGTGCACACAAACACACAGAGACATTTCTTTTCTCTGCCATTTTCAATTGGGATGGACACATCTTATAGAATTCATCTGTGTCCAGTTTACATTGATCTGTAGACCATATGTGATATTTTTCAATATGTATTGTTAATGTTTTTTTGTATGGTGTGTGGGTTTTTCTATGGATTATGTCACTGGAGATATATATATGAATATATGAATTGTTTTGTATTGAGATGTAATGTTTGTTAACTCTTTTTGGACACTTGCACTTTAACGATTTTCCCAGGAAACAAAAAATAATAATACATTCTAATTGATTTATAAATATATTTAATAGACGCCATTCATGATAAATGTATTTCAAATGGTTATCAATATTAGCACGACTAAGATTTAGGGACGATTCATGGAATATTGTTCATACTTTGCAGGGACTTCGCGCAAGCTCGGCATGTCCCTGCGAGCAGTCGATCGCCCTGCGCGAGACACCTCGTAGAGCATGGGCATGCCCCGGGCAGAGGCCAGAGTAGGGGGCGGAACACGGAAAATGGGGAACAACATGGGAAAATGTGGGCATTACGAGGGACGGGCCACAGGCAGTCCAACGCATGCCCACAAATGCATGGAACAAAGTGTATACATGGACCTGACAATAAGAGCTCTCGTTGGTGGAAAGGCCCACTCCAAGCCCTCAATCTATCCGCCACGCAAAGGCAGGCATACAGACACTTGCGCATAGGAATCACCTCTGCGCTTGAGATCGCATGTTGGATTTAGAGGTGCGTGCACGGATATGGAGTTCGGAACTAACGTAGCCGTGAGCGTATACAGTGTAGCGCGGTGCATGAACAGTTTACAGGGGTTTGCACACAGATTTATCTGAGTTTTACCAGGGTTACGGATATGTGCACGCATGTTGTCGGGGTGCCAGTAATAGTTACGAGGGAGTCTGCGCAATGTCCCCAGGGTGCTGACCTGGTTGTGGTGGACCCCACACTCTGTTTCAAGGGTGCATCTGTTTGTGTCTGAGGGGCACACAAAGCTAGTTGTATCTGGCTCTTTTTGCTTTGCGTGGGTGCGCAGAGGTGCTCTCGGCGCACAGCCTTTGCGGGATCTCTGTGCACTTTTCCATTAATTGGGTCCTTAGGATCTTCTTTTTGTGTTATAGTTTTGTTTCCTCATGATCCCAGTTGGCTAATGATTTGTGGGGCTACCTCAGATAAGTAAGACATATTTTTTAGGCCCAGGATGAATTGCATGCTGGTATTTGTAGTCTTCCATTCAAGGTGGAAGAAAATACTGTGTCCATTGTACGCACCCTTTTTGCTTAACGCATTGCTCTAAGGATTTATGTACTTGCTTAAGTAATTCATCATGACATGTACTTTTCAAGTCATGTCTAAAAAATAGTGTATTGGTGAAAGACAAACGTGGGGGTTAAGAAGGGGAAAGGATGAGAGGGCAAGTGGGTCAGGATGATTTTCCAGGTCGGTATCCCTACATATTATCCCAGCCAAAAATATTGCCGTACATATGGTTGTTTGTCTCGCCATAGGCAATATTTTGGGGGGGATCATTTGTGGGAGCAGGGGTTGTGGGGGTGTCCCCCGCACATTTAAAAATAAGGCGGGGGTGTCCCCCGCAGGGTCCATGACTCAATATCGCTGCAAAAAATATGGCGATATTTTTGCGGGGATATTATAGCATGGAACATCCAGCTCCAGGGATGTGGAAGGAGAGGTTTCTGACCTGGAGACTGGAGAGGTTGTTTTCTCGGTCCTGGCCATGTGTTGGTTTTGTTCCCATTTAAGACCTCCGAAATTGCTTACGCTCGCTGCCTCAAGACCACCCGGGTACATTTGTTCCGCTTCAATCGCATTATAGGTAATCCAGTGGTAGGTCACCGTAGGCGCATTTTCCTCTGTCTGCCCTCGAGCACAACCAACCCCCGGCCACTAGGTCGTTAGAACCTGCAGTCACAGCACAGACCACTCTTTAGGTATGTAACTCATAGTTTAAAATAAAAAATAAACATTTGGAGATCCATTTCTTCAGACAGTCAATGCAATCCTCATCTGTAGCTTCTGAACTGAAAGCTCATTGCTAGTTTGGATAATATGTACACTATAAAAATCAACCAAAAACAGCAGTTTACTTCAGTTAGGAAAACACAAGCACAAGTTATTTTCGATGCATCACACAGTCATGTGTTATTTCCAAACAGTATTTCTACCAACTACAGCTGGGAAGATATGTTCAAGTGTCTGAGTTCCAGACGGGTCTCAAATCCCAGCTTTTTCACTTAATCAAAGTGTGTGATCCTGGGCAAATCAGTTTATCTCACTATACCTTACCTCCAGCATTAGAAGGCCCTGCACGTGATTCAACTCAAACTTCCCACTACTCCAAAGAAGGCCTCACTCATGATATTGGCCCGTATTTAGCGGCAGTGAGCGCTCATATATTGGACATAAATTGGACAATTGAACGTGCGTTTATACCTTGGCTTATTCATAACCCCACGAGCATCAAAGATGTATTCTGTGATGTCATTATCTGCGAGGTCACTTTAGATGCAAGCGAGGGGGTTGTGGAAATCCTAGGGTCGGCCCTGCTGGCAGTGTTTTCACAGTCCTCGTCCTGTCTAATGCGCCTCGTTCGATGTTTTGACGCCATAGTTTCCCCGTTTCGTAATTCTGCAGCTGCTGCTCTGTCCATGTTTTCTCGACGTTCTTTACACGATCATCAACTTTCTGTCAATGTTTCATGGCCGTCCAGCCCGGCTGGCGCATCAGTGTTTTGTAGGCGGCTGGCGATGTTTCACTGCGGTGCATTCAATGTTTTGCCAGCCGCTGGTGGTGTTTTGCTGCGGTGTATTCAGTGTTTTGTAGGCGGCTGGCGATGTTTCACTGCGGCGCATCAGTGTTTTGTAGGCGGCTGGCGATGTTTCACTGCGGCGCATTCAGTGTTTTGTAGGCGGCTGGCGATGTTTCACTGCGGCGCATTCAGTGTTTTGCCAGCCGCTGGCGGTGTTTCACTGCGGCGCATCAGTGTTTTGTAGGCGGCTGGCGATGTTTCACTGCGGCGCATCAGTGTTTTGTAGGCGGCTGGCGATGTTTCACTGCGGCGCATTCAGTGTTTTGTAGGCGGCTGGCGATGTTTCACTGCGGCGCATTCAGTGTTTTGCCAGCCGCTGGCGGTGTTTCACTGCGGCGCATCAGTGTTTTGTAGGCGGCTGGCGATGTTTCACTGCGGCGCATCAGTGTTTTGTAGGCGGCTGGCGATGTTTCACTGCGGCGCATCAGTGTTTTGTAGGCGGCTGGCGATGTTTCACTGCGGCGCATCAGTGTTTTGTAGGCGGCTGGCGATGTTTCACTGCGGCGCATTCAGTGTTTTGTAGGCGGCTGGCGATGTTTCACTGCGGCGCATTCAGTGTTTTGCCAGCCGCTGGCGGTGTTTCACTGCGGCGCATCAGTGTTTTGTAGGCCGCTGGCGGTGTTTCACTGCGGCGCATCAGTGTTTTGCCAGCCGCTGGCGGTGTTTCACTGCGGCGCATCAGTGTTTTGTAGGCGGCTGGCGATGTTTCACTGCGGCGCATTCAGTGTTTTGTAGGCGGCTGGCGATGTTTCACTGCGGCGCATTCAGTGTTTTGCCAGCCGCTGGCGGTGTTTCACTGCGGCGCATCAGTGTTTTGTAGGCGGCTGGCGATGTTTCACTGCGGCGCATCAGTGTTTTGTAGGCGGCTGGCGATGTTTCACTGCGGCGCATCAGTGTTTTGTAGGCGGCTGGCGATGTTTCACTGCGGCGCATCAGTGTTTTGTAGGCGGCTGGCGATGTTTCACTGCGGCGCATTCAGTGTTTTGTAGGCGGCTGGCGATGTTTCACTGCGGCGCATTCAGTGTTTTGTAGGCCGCTGGCGGTGTTTCACTGCGGCGCATCAGTGTTTTGTAGGCGGCTGGCGGTGTTTCACTGCGGCGCATCAGTGTTTTGTAGGCGGCTGGCGATGTTTCACTGCGGCGCATCAGTGTTTTGTAGGCGGCTGGCGATGTTTCACTGCGGCGCATTCAGTGTTTTGTAGGCGGCTGGCGATGTTTCACTGCGGCGCATTCAGTGTTTTGTAGGCCGCTGGCGGTGTTTCACTGCGGCGCATCAGTGTTTTGTAGGCGGCTGGCGATGTTTCACTGCGGCGCATTCAGTGTTTTGTAGGCCGCTGGCGGTGTTTCACTGCGGCGCATCAGTGTTTTGTAGGCGGCTGGCGATGTTTCACTGCGGCGCATTCAGTGTTTTGTAGGCCGCTGGCGGTGTTTCACTGCGGCGCATCAGTGTTTTGTAGGCGGCTGGCGATGTTTCACTGCGGCGCATTCAGTGTTTTGCCAGCCGCTGGCGGTGTTTCACTGCGGCGCATTCAGTGTTTTGTAGGCGGCTGGCGATGTTTCACTGCGGCGCATTCAGTGTTTTGTAGGCGGCTGGCGATGTTTCACTGCGGCGCATCAGTGTTTTGTAGGCGGCTGGCGATGTTTCACTGCGGCGCATTCAGTGTTTTGTAGGCGGCTGGCGATGTTTCACTGCGGCGCATTCAGTGTTTTGTAGGCGGCTGGCGATGTTTCACTGCGGCGCATTCAGTGTTTTGTAGGCGGCTGGCGATGTTTCACTGCGGCGCATTCAGTGTTTTGTAGGCGGCTGGCGATGTTTCACTGCGGCGCATTCAGTGTTTTGTAGGCGGCTGGCGATGTTTCACTGCGGCGCATTCAGTGTTTTGTAGGCGGCTGGCGATGTTTCACTGCGGCGCATTCAGTGTTTTGTAGGCGGCTGGCGATGTTTCACTGCGGCGCATTCAGTGTTTTGTAGGCGGCTGGCGATGTTTCACTGCGGCGCATTCAGTGTTTTGTAGGCGGCTGGCGATGTTTCACTGCGGCGCATCAGTGTTTTGTAGGCAGCTGGCGATGTTTCACAGCGGCGCATTCAGTGTTTTGTAGGCGGCTGGCGATGTTTCACTGCGGCGCATCAGTGTTTTGTAGGCGGCTGGCGATGTTTCACTGCGGCGCATTCAGTGTTTTGTAGGCAGCTGGCGATGTTTCACTGCGGCGCATCAGTGTTTTGTAGGCGGCTGGCGATGTTTCACTGCGGCGCATTCAGTGTTTTGTAGGCAGCTGGCGATGTTTTGCTGCGGCGCATTCAGTGTTTTGCCAGCAGCTGGCGGTGTTTTGCTGCGGTGTATTCAGTGTTTTTCCAGCGGCCGGCGGTGTTTTGCTGCGGTGCATTTGGTGTTTTTGCAGTGGCTGGGGGGGTTTTGCTGCGGTGCATTCAGTGTTTTGTCGGTGGCTGGCGGTGTTTTGCTGCGGTGCATTCGGTGTTTTGTCAGCAGCTGGCGGTGTTTTGCTGCGGTGTATTCAGTGTTTTTCCAGCGGCCGGCGGTGTTTTGCTGCGGTGCATTTGGTGTTTTGGCAGTGGTTGGGGGGGTTTTGCTGCGGTGCATTCAGTGTTTTGTCGGTGGCTGGCGGTGTTTTGCTGCGGTGCATTCAGTGTTTTGCCAGCAGCTGGTGGTGTTTTGCTGCGGTGTATTCAGTGTTTTTCCAGCGGCCGGCGGTGTTTTGCTGCGGTGCATTTGGTGTTTTGGCAGTGGTTGGGGGGGTTTTGCTGCGGTGCATTCAGTGTTTTGTCGGTGGCTGGCGGTGTTTTGCTGCGGTGCATTCGGTGTTTTGTCAGCGGCTGGCGGTGTTTTGCTGCGGTGCATTCGGTGTTTTGTCGTCATACTCGCCACGTTTCGTCATTCTGCAGCTGCTGATCTGTCCATGTTCTCTCGACGTTCCGTCAATGTTTCCTGGTCGTTCCGCCCGGCTGGCGATGTTTTGATGCCGTGCTTTCGGTATTTTGTCGCCATTCTGCAGATCCCGCTCTGCCGACCTGGAGATGTCGGACCCGCTGTGCTGCTCTTCCCTCTGCCCTCCTATTGCACTTCCCTCCACTGCTCTCCCCCCTCCCGCCCCTTTCCTGGAAGGTGACATGGTTTTAAGTCAATGGCAGAGGTACCTTGAGGCGGCATCGCCCCCTGGCACTCCCTGGCTCGGGGAAGGTGCCATTGTGTACAGAGCTGCGGGGGGAGAGGCAAGGCCCTGGGAGGGAGCCACTGGTGCTGACACTGCCTCAGATGCGAGTCACTCGGGCCGGGAGTGGGACGAAGCAGCCGGCGGCGGGAGGTGATCTGCTCCGGTCGCAATCGGGGTGCATTGACAGGATAACCACGGGTAATAAAGGGGCTGGCAGCGTTGGCTTCAGGTAAGGCTTAAGGGACACGTTCAGGGCTGTGCCAAGGTCTGATTCTCTCAATAGAAGGGGCGCTGTTGGCCAGGATGGAGGTGCATTGGCAGAGCTGTACGTGGGTCCCTGCACTGCAATTCCACGTGTGTTCATTTCTTCATTTAGAGCTTCAAGAGAAACGCGAGATAAGTGTTGAGTGCCACATTTTGAGAGGGGTGGCTACACGGTTGCATCCTGGGCGATCTGGTGGTGGGAGTGGAGCGCCCTAAGGCTCTGGGAGGGTCACAGTCCGGCAGGTTCAGTGGACACAGGGGTTCTTCTCTGGGCTGCTGTGGTTCTGCTTTATTACAACAAGTCCATTATGTCGCGGTAATTGACTTCGTTGAAATCCTTTCGAATGTTTTTTTTCGATTTTTTTTTATTTGGGTGTTTCCTCCCCCCTTCCCCTTTCTCCTTCAATCCAACCCTCACCCCACGCCCCCAAACCTCCGTTCTACCCCTTAAAAGCATGTACACATTTCGAAGTAATTCGAAGTGTTTGCAACGAAGAAAATTACCGCGATGTAATTGACTTTGTTGAAGCAACTGGGACCCATTATTCAATGTTACTAAGTCCCTGTGCTGTGCACGGCTTCTTGGCGCTGATGGCTGTCTCTCTCTCTTGTAGTGCAAGGGATCGCCAGATCTTTTATCGGCCTAGCAACACACCTGAGGTCTGGGGTTTGGCGGTGAGGTTGTTTGGTAGGGCTAAGAAGCCAGAGGGGGGACCTGGGGGTAGACAGATGTGAATTGGTCCCGGAAGGATAGCTTAGCGGCAAAGTGCGCGCCTTGGAAGCAAGACAACACGAAGCAACACAGGTTCGATCTAAGGTCCGCGCTTAGAAACCTCTGGGTGTTTAAGTGCGTTATAAATAAGCAACTAAGACAACAAAAAAAAACGAACAATTCCTGTAACAGCGCCTCGATGCCCACGGGCTGTGTGAGCGCTTTAAAAATAAATAAATTGCTGAGTGGTCTGCAGGCCAGGATTCTGGAGGCTCCCAGCACTGGAATGGTACTATGGATAGATCTCCTTTACCGCACTCACCATCCCCTTCTGGGGTTGCTGGTGCACTGCGTTGAGGCGCATTGGCAGAGCTGTGTTGTAGGCCAAGCGCGTGCATCAAAGAGGGTGCGCCGGAGTGAGGTGCATTGGTGGAGCTGGCATGGGTTTCAGTACTGGGAGAGCACATTCATGACCTTTGTATGTATTTTAATTCCATCAGTTTGAGCTATTTTCTGGGGCCTCCTTTAAACTATTGCGTGAGAGTACAGCTAGGGAGAAATGGCACAGGAGGAGAGAAGCACAGCTTGAAGGTGTTGTTTAGTTATTTGCCCACCCATTGACTGCCCATGGCCATTGCCACCCACTTCCTGACCCAAAACACCTTTTACTTGGGTCTCTTTAAGCTAGCTTTATCAAGCATTACCTCTCACCCGGGCTCTTCAATCTCTACTTGGCCTCTTTGGCCCACCTAATCTCTACCTTCTCCTCTAACTTACAGTGTTATGCGGATGACACTCTGCTTTCCTCCAGGCTCCCCTCAGCCTCTTCTCCTCTCTAGCTCATTTCTGACTGTATATCCGATATTCAGGAATGGTGTGCCTCCAACGATCTCTGCCCTAATGCCAGTAAGACTGAGATCCTTCTCATTGGGACCCCTGCTCCCTCTTTCCCTCTCTCACTCTAGCCACCCTCCTTGGGCCCTCTTCCTTCACCTTCCTGTGAGGCAAAAAAACCTTAGTATCATTTTCGACTCCACTCTCTCCTTCTCTCCTCACATCACAGACGTTGCCAAGAAGTCACACTTCCAGCTGCACCTTCTCAGAGGTATTCTACCTTTCCTCACTTTCCCCCAGAAGCTCACTGTCTCCAGAGCCCTGGTTCTCTCTAGACTGGACTACTGCAACATCCTCTTTCTCAATCTGCCTTCCTCTACTCTCCACCCTCGGCAACTAATCCAGAACAGGAATGCAAGACTTGTCCTTGGCCTCATGCCCAAGGACCGTATCTTTCCAGCCTGAAATCTCTGCACTGGCTCCCAGTGGCTGTAAGGATTAACTTCAAGAACCTCTGCATAGACCACAAGGCCTTCTGGGGCCGGGGCCCGCACTACATCCAACTTTCTCTTCCTAAACACCTTCCTTCTCAAGCCCTTCGCTCAGCCACCCTCAAACTCTGAGAGTCAGACGCTTCTCCAGGCATAGAGTGGGGGTAGATCTCTCTCCCCTGCAGGTGCCTCACTTTGGAATGGCCTCCCGGCCCCTCTCAGATTTGAGCCGGACCATCTGCAGTTCTGGAAGCAGCTCAAGACCTTCCATTTCCTCCTCTACTTTCTCTCTCTATCTCCTCTGCTGATCGGTGGCCGGGAAACCCTCAGAGTCTCACTGTGTATCAGGCTCCTCAATGACCAGTCGCCCCTGCTGACCTCCCTGCCTGCTGCGCTGACTGGTTGTCTGGCTACCCTCAGAGTCCCACTGGGTACCTGGCTCCTCAATGACCAGTCGCCCCTGCTGACCTCCCTGCCTGCTGCGCTGACTGGTTGTCTGGCTACCCTCAGAGTCCCACTGGGTACCTGGCTCCTCAATGACCAGTCGCCCCTGCTGACCTCCCTGCCTGCTGCGCTGACTGGTTGTCTGGCTACCCTCAGAGTCCCACTGGGTACCTGGCTCCTCAATGACCAGTCGCCCCTGCTGACCTCCCTGCCTGCTGCGCTGACTGGTTGTCTGGCTACCCTCAGAGTCCCACTGGGTACCTGGCTCCTCAATGACCAGTCGCCCCTGCTGACCTCCCTGCCTGCTGCGCTGACTGGTTGTCTGGCTACCCTCAGAGTCCCACTGGGTACCTGGCTCCTCAATGACCAATCGCACCTGCTGACCTCCCTGCCTGCTGCGCTGACTGGTTGTCTGGCTACCCTCAGAGTCCCACTGGGTACCTGGCTCCTCAATGACCAATCGCCCCTGCTGACCTCCCTGCCTGCTGCGCTGACTGGTTGTCTGGCTACCCTCAGAGTCCCACTGGGTACCTGGCTCCTCAATGACCTGTCGCCCCTGCTGACCTCCCTGCCTGCTGCGCTGACTGGTTGCCTGGCTACCCTCAGAGTCCCACTGGGTACCTGGCTCCTCAATGACCAGTCGCCCCTGCTGACCTCCCTGCCTGCTGCGCTGACTGGTTGTCTGGCTACCCTCAGAGTCCCACTGGGTACCTGGCTCCTCAATGACCAATCGCCCCTGCTGACCTCCCTGCCTGCTGCGCTGACTGGTTGTCTGGCTACCCTCAGAGTCCCACTGGGTACCTGGCTCCTCAATGACCAATCGCCCCTGCTGACCTCCCTGCCTGCTGCGCTGACTGGTTGTCTGGCTACCCTCAGAGTCCCACTGGGTACCTGGCTCCTCAATGACCAATCGCCCCTGCTGACCTCCCTGCCTGCTGCGCTGACTGGTTGTCTGGCTACCCTCAGAGTCCCACTGGGTACCTGGCTCCTCAATGGCCAATCGCCCCTGCTGACCTCCCTGCCTGCTGCGCTGACTGGTTGTCTGGCTACCCTCAGAGTCCCACTGGGTACCTGGCTCCTCAATGGCCAATCGCCCCTGCTGACCTCCCTGCCTGCTGCGCTGACTGGTTGTCTGGCTACCCTCAGAGTCCCACTGGGTACCTGGCTCCTCAATGACCAATCGCCCCTGCTGACCTCCCTGTCTGCTGCGCTGACTGGTTGTCTGGCTACCCTCAGAGTCCCACTGGGTACCTGGCTCCTCAATGGCCAATCGCCCCTGCTGACCTCCCTGCCTGCTGCGCTGACTGGTTGTCTGGCTACCCTCAGAGTCCCACTGGGTACCTGGCTCCTCAATGGCCAATCGCCCCTGCTGACCTCCCTGCCTGCTGCGCTGACTGGTTGTCTGGCTACCCTCAGAGTCCCACTGGGTACCTGGCTCCTCAATGGCTAATCGCCCCTGCTGACCTCCCTGCCTGCTGCGCTGACTGGTTGTCTGGCTACCCTCAGAGTCCCACTGGGTACTTGGCTCCTCAATGGCCGATCGCCCCTGCTGACCTCCCTGCCTGCTGCGCTGACTGGTTGTCTGGCTACCCTCAGAGTCCCACTGGGTACCTGGCTCCTCAATGACCAATCGCCCCTGCTGACCTCCCTGCCTGCTGTGCTGATCGGTGGCCGGGAAACCCTCAGAGTCCCACTGGGTACCTGGCTCCTCAATGACCAATCGCCCCTGCTGACCTCCCTGCCTGCTGCGCTGACTGGTTGTCTGACTACCCTCAGAGTCCCACTGGGTACCTGGCTCCTCCATGACCAATCCCCCCTGCTGACCTCCCTGCCTGCTGCGCTGACTGGTTGTCTGGCTACCCTCAGAGTCCCACTGGGTACCTGGCTCCTCCATGACCAATCGCCCCTGCTGACCTCCCTGCCTGCTGCGCTGACTGGTTGTCTGGCTACCCTCAGAGTCCCACTGGGTACCTGGCTCCTCAATGACCAATCGCCCCTGCTGACCTCCCTGCCTGCTGCGCTGACTGGTTGTCTGGCTACCCTCAGAGTCCCACTGGGTACCTGGCTCCTTCATGACCAATCGCCCCTGCTGACCTCCCTGCCTGCTGCGCTGACTGGTTGTCTGGCTACCCTCAGAGTCCCACTGGGTACCTGGCTCCTCCATGACCAATCGCCCCTGCTGACCTCCCTGCCTGCTGCGCTGACTGGTTGTCTGGCTACCCTCAGAGTCCCACTGGGTACCTGGCTCCTCCATGACCAGTCGCCCCTGCACTGCCTCCGGCCTACCGCGCACTTAGGGGCTGTAACTGTAACCCTTCAATCCCCTGCCTCCATGCAGGTTCTCAGAGACACGCTGCCCTGCTTGCACTTCCCCCTTCCCTCTCCCTTGGACTTCCCTCATCTCCCTCCCCCCTGCACTTTGTGTTACTGCACTTGCACAATCTGAATGACACAAGGCCTAGCAAGATAGTTTGTTTTGTCCTCCCTCTGTCTTCCCTCCATTGTCTTTTGCCATCTAGAAACACGTGTGTACAGGTGCGTTAGAAATGACTCATCATATCATGTCATTACCATCAAACTTTGGCTGGAAGCACCTGCCAGTGTATTTTCAGAGCAGTCTTCTGAGAGTTAATGACTTAATTGAAGCTGTAAACTCTGTTACTGGTGTAATATAAATATTGACCAGGTCTGCCTTCAGCCACTCCATTTATAAGCACCAAGTGTATCCTTCAGGGAAGTCGTGTTAAAAGCAAGCATTGGCAAAGACCAAGAGTTTTGACTTGTGCATACGTTTTAGGCATTTGCCAGGTACTGCTATTATATGTCACCATTTTGCAGCTTCTACCATTGATGGCCAGTTAATACCACTACGGCAGTGCCTGGCAAATGCCCTTTCCATGCCTACACAAAAGCCCAAACTGTTGCCATTGCCAATGCTTGTTTTTCCCCGGAGCTGAAAAAGCAATATGACACAGAAGGGGGTACGAATGTAAGGAAAGGAACATGAAAAATACAGAAACTAGAAGACAGCGGCTCTGGGTAAAAAGAATGTAAAGAAAACCAAGGGGGGTTTTACGAGGGTCCCCGAGTTGAACATCCAAAACTAGTCATGAGGGCAGCGCCTGGCGGACAGGGCCCAAGAGATGGAGCTGGGGAATACACAAGCCCACACAGGACCCCAACGTGCATATCCCCGGATGCCAGTGCAAGACTGAGCCCAGCAAAGCAGACCCTCAAAAGAGGCAGGGCAGTGCGAGAGACCACCGGTAGGGGGGTAGCAGCAGGAAAAGTGCAGACCCTAAAGAAGACATCGCTTTAGGGTCACTCTGCCATGACTGCAGATTCTGGGCATTGCGGCTGCCCGTACTACCATTTACCACACTGCAGCAGTCCGTGGCTCCGTTGGGTAATCTGTGTGCCCCAAACAGGCCAGGCTGAATATGTGTAGGGGGTCTGTTTCAACATGATGTTGGGGGCCTCCCCTTGCTTAGAGTGGAAAGCAGTCTGAGGCACCCATGCGGGGCATACATTATAATGGAGATAAAGATAAGGTTAATAGCCGCCAATTATCACCAGACGGCGGCCAGCAGGGAGCTGAAACATGGAAAGCCAGCTGAATAGCTATGAATTCTTCTTTGTAAGCAAGTGACTGATGTGGAGGAAACTGTGTTGCAAGGCAACTAGGTGATAACACTTCTGTTTTCCCCAATGGAAGTGACCGGCCGAATGCGCTCCAGCAAACGCAGCTTGTAAGGTGAGTGCTGCAAAGCTCACACTGTAAGCCCCAGAACATAAGGACTATATTGATGTGTTATTAGACTGCTGACTGGCAATATGGGGGCAGTTGCTGGGGGCCCCGCTGAGGCTCGAGGACCCTTTCATGTGAGGAGGTGGAAATGCCCCGACACCGTCCCTGGCCCCCAACATCCCCTCCAGGGGGGCAAAGCTCCCATTCCTCCAAGAATCGGACAAGCAATCTCACACTTGAGGGAAAGCCAGTGGGTGTTGGCGCTAGTGCTGAAATAACCAGCGGTGCTGCAGGCAGTCCACGGAAAGAGGCCTCCACAATTTTAGGGGGCTATTGTGTGACTGACCAGGAAAGTTCAGAGGCTTTTCTCACGTGTTCATTTAGGTTTCCAGCCCCCCTCTGTTGGCTGCTGTTCTTTGAACGACTAGAACCATTTCCTGTGATACTCTGCACACCACACACACCTGCACTGCCACAGAACCAGGGCACAAAGTGAGGCTGTGGGCATGCACCTAGTCCTTGGCTAGAGGAAGCCTCACTGATTTCCAGGAACAAAACTCAGAGCATTTCAGAATCTGGTGACGAAGAGGCTGCTTGAATCAGAGCCAGCCAGATTACAATCCCAGATTCTTACATTAGGGTGGTCCCTGAGTGGCAGAACCCTGTCTCAGTATCTCTCAGGCAAGGAGAAAGACCCCAGGCTAAGCACAGAGATAGAGGTGTGATGAGAACCAGAGCTCCTGAGTACCCTTATTGCTTTACGGGTTGGCATCCTTGGGCACACTGAGCACCCAGTGCTCAGGGGAAATATTGTGCAGGTGGCGTCACTAAAAGAAGGAGTGCTTTTAGGATTTCTTTAACGGCTTTGAAACACCAGGGGCCAGACTACAGAAACTTTGCACCGCTGCAAGTGTAAGTTTGCACGGTATTAGCACTAGTGCAACGTTTGCCCTATTTTTACAAACACTGGGGCATATTAGAAAACCATTGCATCATGACAAGTGCAGTTTGGCATGGAAATTGCCCTACTTCAAAAAAGATCCATTTACAATGCGTTTTTGCGTCAGGGCAACGTTTGGCCTAGTGGCCCCTGGCGTGCACTTTGTGTGACTTATCTGGCCTTAAGCAAGATTAGCCCTCCCTTGCCCCACAGGGGTATTCACTCGGCCCCCGCAGAAGCGGAAGGATTGGGAGGCGGAGGTGGAAGCAGGATGTGTTCAAGGAGCCCAGGTGCATGGTTTAGGATTCCGGCTAATGCGCGGTGGGGTGTTTTCATTGAGAAACGGTGAGGTAAATCCCCTACTCCCTCCGCTCCGTCTACCCCCAGTACATCACCTTATTAAACCGGATACTATATCTCCCCGGCCGCATTTCGGCCGGGCTGACGGTAACAATCTGAAATGCGCCCTTGCGAACACACACTCGTTAGTCGCACATGCCACAGAGGTTGCTGATTTCATGACCACACCGTACTTAGACATACTCTGTCTTACTGAAACATGGCTAACAGACACGAGCAAGCATGCCGCCTTGTTAGCCACGCCTACTGGTTTTAGCATTATTAGAGCCGAACGAATTGATACTAGAGGCGGGGGTGTTGCCTTCATTTTGAGAGACTCCCTAAATGTGCATGTCCTCGATTGCACCCCTATAGATAACTGTGAGCACTCCCTGATTACGTTAAGCGTTGATCACAACACTACTATCTGCCTTCTGGCTGCATATCGACCCCCACTGGGCGCCCCCATCTTTGCGGAGCAATTTCTGACGTTGATAGGGGACTTCCTCAGGTCAACCACTTATAGGACCATACTTGGTGATTTTAATCTTTGGGCGCACAACAACACCGACCAGGATGCCGTGACACTACTCTTCTCCTCTCTTCAGGCAATGGGGTCTATCCAACTTTTGGATGGCCCCACCCAAAGAGAAGGTACTGTTCTCAACTGGGTGTTAACCCATAATCTTTCCGTTACCTCCCTTGTTAGTACTCCACGTCCATGGACCATAACTTGATCTCCTTTGTTCTTCCCTTTCCTGCTATTCGCAGTAAAGCTAACACCTATCCCAGACTGGAATCAAGGGTGATACACCTTAGAACGGCCCCTCCTGAGGGTTTTGCTAATCGTGCTCAACCTATGCTTTCTAACAGGGCTTTATTCGATGACATAAATGTCTTAGTCCCTCAATTTTGTGACATTACTTTCATCGTCAAAATTGTCAAGAGCGAAGCTCTATGCAAGACGCGGCTTACTGCCGATGTCAGCAAGCATAGGAAAATCAAAAGATTATGTGAAAGATTTTGGATGAAAGATCCCTGTCAGGAAACCCTGTCCACCTATCGGCTTGCGGCGGCTAGTTACAGAAATGCCATTCTTTCTGCTAAAAGGAACAACTATAATATAAGGATAGCTTGTGCTAAATCTAGTCCGAGAGAATTGCACTCCATCCTCAAAGAATTGGAGGGCAAAAAAGGTGTAGGTGGCTTGGAAGAAAAGAGCGATTCCTGATGCGTAAACATCCAGAAAGAATTTTCAAGGAACATTGAGCTGCATCAGGCTGTTATTAAGATCCGTCAAAAGGGCATAACTGGAGGAGACCACCAGGGGTCGCTGGCAAGATGGATGCCTGAAAGGGAAGCTCTGCGAACGCCCTCTCCCCCTATTCCCATGAGGAACGGTTGTGGGGACCCATAAGGGATGACTCCTGAGACCACCCACAAGATCTAAGGGTCTATGGGAGGACCACCATCGGCCCGTCAGCGGAGTCGGGGGAGCCCGGATGAGATGAGGAGAGGCCAGAGGGCCCCCATCTGAGGCGGTGAATGCAAGCTTTGGAGGTGCCATGGGGCTGGATGACAGTTAGTGCCGGGGTCCTGAACAGTGGGGCAGTGGCAGTGAGGCACGGCGGTGGAGTGGAGGAAGTACACAAGAAGAGTGTGAGACCTGGAAGATTGGATGAGCTGGACACATGCCCTGGAAGGCCTTCATTACTTAGGAAAGGAATCCATGGCCACTCCGGGAGGGGTCTCTCCTTGGGGGCCCCTGATACGGACATCAGCGCTATCAAGAGTAGCATCCAGGTGACCCTGCAAGAGATAAGAGATATGCACACTGACATAGGCACCAAGGCAGCAGAACTCTCCGGAAAGGTGGAGAATATTGAGGAGAGACTGGAGGGGCTGGAGTCCTACCAATCATCTGTGGGGGTCATGGATACCCACGTGGACACGCACCTCTCGGAGGTGAAACGAAGGGAGGAAGAGTTGTGCCTTAAAATTGATGATATTGAGAACAGGGAGAGGAGGTGTAACCTTTGCTTTTTCGGGATCAGGGAGACGGAAGGGTAATCCCCGACCGGTTTGGTGGCAAAGGTTCAAGCAATCCAGGCTGTTGTCCTGTATTCAAAGGAGGGAGCCCCTGTGGTACTGGATCAAGCACACAGAGCGGGTGGAGGTGGTAAGGGCCTGCGCTCAGTGCTGATGAAATTTCATTATTACACGGCGAGCCTCGGATACTGAATAACGCGCGAGGCATGGGCTCATTTCATTTTGAAGGATAAAAGGTGGCATTATATCGGGACCTTTCGAGTTACACGCTGGTGAGACGCAAGAATTGTGCATCCCTGACTCGTTGGTTAAGGGATAAGAGGGTGCGATACAGATGGGGTAATCCCTTTGGCCTTATTTTTGAGTGGGAGGGGATGAAGTATCAGCTTGTCACAGAGGATGACATCCAAAGGGTTATGGGGGAGCTGCAAGTTAATGAGGGTCCCACGAGGGAGCATTTGCTTCAAGATAACATTCTGGGGGACACCTGTGTGAAGCAGGGTAGTCAAAGGAGGGTCCATGGTGCCCGCAAATTCCATAGACTGAACACCCTTCACCGAGATCGAAGGTGCTCTGAGGGGAGCCAGGCCCCAGTGGACTGTGACTGTTTCTTGGTTGTTCACTGGTACTCTCTTGATGCTCCCCAGTGGGGCATGGGGTTCTCTCTTGGAAGGTAGGGGGTGGTGACTGGGGAAAAGAAGACTCCCAGGTCTGAACCCCCTCAGGTAGTGACTTGGGGTGTGTGGAGTAGGTTAGTTGGAGGGAATAGTGGGACTTGTGGTTATCCAACAACCCAGGTTCTACCTTGGCTATAATAGGGGGGCTCAAATGTGGAGTTCAACATGCCAAGGTCTGGAAGGCACTGGTTGAGGGGGGGCTTTGCAGTATGTTGGAGTGTGGGGCGCAGAGGTGGTGCACTCAATGGTTGGGGGGTTGTAGGTGTATTGGGAGTTAATTGCCCAAATCATACGTTGCTGGGAGAAGGGGGGGCAGTGGGCTCTGCTTGCAGGAGGTACAGTTTAGTTTAGTTGGAGTTATGGAGTCGGAAGTGGGGTAAGTGGAGGGGAGTTCCTGGTGGTTCAGTTCTTTACACTGTTGGGGGGTGGGAGAACTCAGACGCCTCATTGGGGGGTAAGGTGGGAGGTTGGGAGTTCAAAGGGTGGGCAGGGATTATTTTGGGGCAGGGGAAGGGGTTTGTTTCTGTATGCAGTTGTCTTGTTGTCATCCCGTTTGTCATCTGGTGGATGGCCTGGTACGGCAGCCAGCACGGGTCCGGGGAGAAAGACTGGGGTGAAGAGGGAATGGGCCGAGTGAAATTCAAGAAGCTCAGGGGTGGGGAGTGAAAATATAGTGGTAACAGTGGGTTCCCTAAAATTCTGGGGCCTTAACTCACCCTATAAGAGGTCCTTGCTGATGAGTGAGTTTAGGAGACAGGGAATGGGGGTCCTGTGTGTACAAGAGACCCACTTTGTCAGGGGGGAGGAGAGAATGAGCAATGGAATCCTATTTCTCCTCGGGGGTGGAGGGTAAGAGGGCAGGAGTCGCTATTCTGTTGGGAAGGGGGTGTAGATTTCAGAAGATGGACATCGAGCGAGACGCGAAGGGGCAATTTATTTTTGTGAAGGGATTGATGCAAGGTATTAAGGTGACGCTGGTATCAATTTACTGCCCCATTACGGGGCAAGGGACCTTTTGGGAGGCTGTGGGCTGATAGGGGGTGACTTCATCATTGTCTTGGACCCTGCGCTTGACAGGTTGAGTCCACTGGGGGAGGGAGGAGGTCAGGGGAAAGGGGAGTCTTGTACATTTCGGGACAGCAATGATCGCCTGGGTCTGGTTGATGTTTGGGGAGCAGAAGCAGGGAGGGGAGGCAGTATGGATAAACAGGCACCTGTCATCTTTTTTTCGGTGGGCCGCCAATCCTTCTCAAGGATTGATTGGCTACTGGTCGATGTAAATACACCACCTGGGCTTAAGAAGACAGCAATGGTGGCAGTGATGTGGTCAGACCACGATTTGGTGTTAGCGGAGGTGGGAGTGAAGGATAGAAGGTCCGGACAGGGGTGTTGGTTTTGTAACTAATTATGCAGATGACACCCAGATCCTCATCACGCTCACTGGCTGCTATGATAAAGATTCCAAATTGATCAATGATGTTTACCTTGAAATCCAGGCTTCGATGGCAGCCCACAGCCTACGTCTTAACAACGATAAGACCAAACTATTGATCACCGGCTCCCCAGCCAGGCTAAACAATCTGGACGCACGTTACAAAACCTTTAACATTGATGGAAATATCATCAAAGTTGCCAATGAGGTCAAAATGCTGGGTGTCTACCTAGATTCCACCCTCGCCCACAGAAAACAAGCTACCACCACAGCCTCAGCCACAGCAAATATCAACAAATTGATAAATGCCTGCAAACCCTACTTATCTACTAACAGCTGCCTCACACTAGCAAGAGCCCTGATACCGTCGAAGCTGGAATACTGTAACACCCTACTATTGGGCACCTCAGCAAGGGACCAAAACAGACTTCAGGTTCTACAAAATAACACCCTTAGATCAGCATGAACAACCCCTGCTCCAAGCATATCTTAGCCATCAGACAGCACGCACACTGGCTACCAATCTGTGACAGAATCACGCTACACACGTTAGTCATCACTCATAAATGCCTCGCAGACACAGCCCTGAAATACTTATCTGACAAATTCACCAGGCACCATTCTGACAGACCCATGAGATCCCACTACCTCAACTGCCTCAATATCCCCAAATACAAATTAAAAACGGCAGTAGGATCCAGCTTCCCTGGCTCTTCTCCCAGCTCGGACAACACCACAGCCCAGACTCCACAAGCAGTCCACCTACGCAGTAACCTCTCGACCTGCCACCACCTACTTTATAACACTGCCTCACCCCTATGCATTATTGTATTTTCCATTGTATCTCTTTTCAACCACTACGTGACTTCTTGATCAATCTGTAACCCGGTCATCAAGCCATGTCCTTCCTCTCCTCTCCTTATGCACCTGTATCATTCAGTGTCATTATGTAACATCTGACCAAGGCCAAGTGATCAATATGTAACATGGTCATTAAGACAGGTCCTTGTTCTTTGTTGTATGTACCTGTAACTATTTATGTAAGCTAGCGCCCAGATGCCTTCAGGTTTGGTGCGCTTTACAAATAATAAACTAAACTAAACTAAACGATTACCTTCTCAAGGAAAAGGAGGTGGGTCAAGTGCTACTTCAGAAGGTAAAAAAATGCCTTCAATTCAACGATAGGGAGGAGGTCCCTACCGATATTGTGTGGGAGGGGGTTAAAGCCACTTTGAGAGGGGTCTGACTAGAGATGGCATTAAGAACTAAAAAACAACAGGGGGAAAAAGAAAAAAAGATCCGGGACAGAATTGACTGGATATGGCCCCGGAGGCGGGACGTGGAAATGGGGTGAGGCCAGGGAGGCTGAAAGAACTCAAAGCATGTAGAGTGGAGCTGCAGGCACTACTAGCCTATAAGATGGATTGGGCACTGAAAAGGCTCAAACAAACCTACTATGAGAAGGGAGAAAGTGCAGATAGGCCGTTGGTGTGGAGGTTGAGAGCGCAAACAAAGCCTAGAACGGTGAATGTTATGTTATGTTATGTTACTTGGCATTTGTATAGCGCCTTATGTATCATTGGTATGACCTCAAAGCGCTGGTAGGTTGAACTCCCTCGGGAACCGCAGTTCAAGTCAGTAAAGTGTGTTCTATGGTGCGTGGGTGCATCGGATATGTGTGCAGCTGGTGTGGTTGTTGGATGATAGCTGCTTCTTAGCGATAGGTGTGGTGCTGATGAAATCAGTTGGATGTGTTCAGTTTGGTGGGTGGACACCTAGGGGCCTCATTACGAGGTAGGTGGTAAGGGATAACCGGCACCGGTAAGGACACTGGTGCCGGTAATCCCTTACCACCCTATTCCGAGGTCCCTTTGTGGGTTCCTTCCTTAACGCCTGGTTTTACCAGGCGTTATGGAAGGGACCCGTTAAGGGACTTCAGAGCTGATAACAGTACCGCAAATTGTGGTACCGTTATTAGCTCCATCCCCATTCCCATTGAGCCCTATGGGGGCTCGAATGGGAATGGGGAATGGTTCCCGGAATGGGGACTTACCGGGTCCTCCAAGGTTGGAATGACCTGGTAAGTCCCTATTTCGGGCACCAGGACCCGGAATGCGGTAAGAGGGTAGCCATGGTGCTAATAGCACCATGGCTACCTCCTACCCCGTAATGAGGCCCCTAGATTGGGTTCTGGCTGCGTTAGGCCTGAGGAATGCCTAGGTAGCCGGAATGTGCTCAGCTAGCTGTGTCTTATTAGGATGATGAGGTGTTTGTGGGGTTGTGTTCGTATGAGAACAGCTAGGCCGAATCATCATGGTATAGCTGTGTTCTAGTTGAATGATGGTGTATAGCAGAGAGTAAGCATAGTGGTGTGATATGGTGGATATCAGTGAGCAGGACAGTGGGGACGAACATAGCCACATACATATATATATAGCGACAAGATGGATAGTGGTATATATGGGATACAGATACCTAAGGGGATACTGGTACATGGCATATATAGGCCATACAGATATTAGGTAGCATCGAAACACAACACAGTGAGACAGTTAGGGCTCACTCAATGATATTTGGGCACGCTGTCAACATGTGAACCTCAACACAGTGAAACAGTTGGGGTATCTTCAGTGATTTTGGGCGTACTATCTAGAAGTGAGACTCAACACGGTCAAACAGATAGGGTACACTCAATGCTATTTGGGTATACGGTCTAGTAGTTAATCTCGGCACAGTGAAATAGTTGGGGTACATTCAATGATGACCCTTGCTCAATGTTGTTGGGCACACTTTCTAAAGTCAGAATTTAACACAGTGACGCTATTAGGCACACTTTCTAAGTTCAACTTTAACACAGTGACGCTATCAGGCACACTCAATGATGCTGGGAATACCTTCTAAATTCAACTTAGACACATTGACGCTATTAGGGCACACTCAGTGATGGTTAAAATACCTTCTAGACTTGATGCTATTTGGGCACTATCAAGCTGTGAAACTCGGCACTGTGGCACAATTGGGGTACATTCAGTGATATTCGCACCATCGGTAACATCTGCACCGTCCGTAACATCCGCACCATCCGTAACATCTGCACCATTCATAACATCTGCACCGTCCGCAACATCTGCACCGTCTGCCTCATCCGCACCATCCGTAACATCCACCCCACCCGTAACACGCCTCTCCCACTCTCCGGCCCCCGCAAGGTGTTGACAACAAATATATATAGGATATATACCGCATATATAGGGGATACATTCTATTAACTCTATTCATTTGACCTATTCTAGTGCGGGATATGCTATCATTCATAATTCTAACTAAGTCAGAGGTATGCTACCAATCATAATTATATCCATGGGTGGCATATGCTATCCTTCACAATTCCATCCAAGTGTGGCACATGCTGTCATTCACAATTTCATCCAAGTGTGGCACATGCAATCATTTACAATTGTAACTAAGAGAGGGAAATGCTCCCAATCATAGTTCTATCTAGGTGAGGCACATGTCATCATTTCCAAATCCATCCAAGTGTTGCACATATTATCATTTAGGATTACATCTAAGTGAGGGATATGCTGTCATTCGCAATTCCGTCTAAGAGTGGGACGTGCTATCAATCATAATTCCATCTAGATGCTGCACATGCTATCATTTATATTTCTAACCAAGTGATGGACATGCTATCGATCGAAGTTCAGTCTAAGTGTTGCATATGATACCGTTTGTAATTCTATCCAAGTGTGGCACATGCTACCATTTACAATTTCATCCAAGAGCGGGGCATGCAATCATTCACAATTCCATCTAATTGTGGCACATGCAGGGACGGGAGGGGAGGGTGACCCGGACCAACAAGGGTATAGCACAACACTTTGCAGACTTCTATGCCACCCTCTATAGCTCGGAAACAAAAGGCTCCCCAAAGGAGGTAATGTCGTACTTGAAGGGGGTGGAGTTGCCCGGGCTCCTGGTGGCGGAAGCCAATGACTTGGATGGCCCAATCTCAGAGGAGGAAGGGGGAGGTCATAGCCACAATTAAGGGGGTGAAAAGCGATAAGTCGGTGGGGCTGGGAGGCGGATGGCTTTACAATGCGCTTTTATAAGATGTTTACGCCCTAATAGCGGCTAGGGTGTTGAATAGTATGCTCAAGGGCGGTGCTCTCAGTCATCCCCAAAGAAGGGAAAGACCCTACTAAGTGTGCTTCGTATAGGCCCATTCCCCTGCTCAATAATGACATGAAGATCTTGGCGAAACTCCTGGGGAATAGACTGGACAGGCTCCTCCCCTCACTGGTTATCGGGGACCAGGTGGGGTTTGTCAGGGGCAGGCAGTGGGCAGATAATGTAACTTAATCTCATTTACTGGGCTGAAAAAGGGGATATCCCGGGGTGCCTCATTTCGCTTGATTTGGAGAAAGCGTTCAACAGGGTGGAGTGGGGCTATCTCCAGAGGGTGTTGGCCTTGTATAGAGGTACGGTTATATGTCAACAGGGTAACATCAGAGGAGTTTTCGCTATCCAGGCGAACGTGGCAGGGGTGACTGCTCTCCCCTCTCCTCTTCACCCTTGTAATTGAGCCACTGGTGGCAGCGATAAGGGTGTCCGGGGGGGATTAAGGGTATAGACGTGGATGGGGTGGAATTCAAGGTATACCTGTTGGCAGATGATATCCTGCACTATCTAGCGGACGAGGAGGGTTCACTTATGACATTGCTGGGGGTGTTCAGAGAGTACGGGAAGTGGGCGGGAGTGAAGATCAATTATTCCCAGTCCTCTCAGTGTCAGGGGGGGGTGCAGGAGGGGAGGGGATGGGTCCGAGTTTACAAGGGTTTCATGCTTGATAATCTACTTCGGGGTGGGGATTCCTTCCAACTTGGCGCTCTTGCCCCGGTTGAACTGTGACCCACTGATAGTGGAGGTGAGGAAGGACCTGAAACGGTGGTCAAATATGACCCTGTCATGGACGGCGAGGATGACCGTGGTTAAGATGAATGTGCTCCCACGGATACTATTCTTCCTCTTCAGATGATCCTGACCATCCCCCCAGAGCGGTTTCTGAAGGAGGTGGCGATTATGGGTTTTAGATTCATCTGGCAGAAGGGTAGGCTAAGGACTGGGCAGGAGACTCTCTGTTTTCCCAAGAGACATGGGGGCTTGGGTTCCTGGAATGTGCCTTGTACTGCAAGCTATGAGTTATGCTAGAGCACATGTCGGAGGAGTTTAGGAAATTAAGTTTTGTTGAAGTTTTGTTATGATATGATATGATATGTGATATGATATGATATGATATGGCATTTATAACGCACCTATACACAAGTGTTTCAAGGCGTGATGAGGCAAGGGAGAGGGAACAGAGGGAAGACAGACAACCATCCTACTAGGCCAGGTTTCATTCAGATTGCACAAGTGCATGGGAAGGGGAAGTGGGTAAGTGCGAGGGGGGGCAGTGTAGTACATGGGATAAAGGAATAAATAACAATAAGTAAAAGTAAGGCCTACAGGTAGCAGGTGCACGGGTAAATGCAGATATCAGTTGTCCAGTGCTGGTAGTGGGACTGTAGGGATACAGAAACAGTCCCCAAGTGCGGGGGTTGCCAGGAAGGCAATGCAGGTGTGCAACTGGCAGGGAGGGGGCTTGGGCCCGAGATCAGAAGGTGGCCAGGTAACCAGTGCAGTATCAGATTCAGCCAGGAAATCAGCAGGGGAGAGGAAGAGGAAGAGAGAAGGCAGAAGCAAAGAGGAAGGTTTTGAGGTGCTTCCGGAACCGGAGATGGTTCTCCTCAAGTTTCAAGGAGGCAGGAAGGCTGTTCCAGAGGGAGGCCCCTGCATCGGAGAGAGATCTACCACCAACTCGTTGCTTGGAGAAGCGGCTGACCCTGAGGTAGTTGGAGGTGGATGAGCGAAGAGCTCGAGAAGGAAAATATTTAGGAAGAGAGAGTTGAAGGTATTGCGGCCCCAGGCCCCAGAAGGCCTTGTGGACAATGCAGATGGTTTTGAACTGAATCCTCGCAGCCACTCGGAGCCAGTGCAGAGATTTCAGTCCTGGAGAGATACGATCCCTGGGCTTTAGGCCGAGGACAAGTCTTGCAGTCCTGTTCTGGATGAGTTGCAGAAGACGGAGAGTAGAGGCAGGCAGATTTAGAAAGAGGCTGTTGCAATAGTCCAGCCTAGAGAGAACCAGAGCTCTGGAGACAGTGAGCTTCTGGGGGAAGGAGAGGAAAGGAAGAATACCTCTGAGGAGATGCAGCTCTCAAAACTTCATTTCCAACTAAGGAGACGGATGGATTTATGTTGCATCAATACCATCAGAGGTACCAGTGGACAGGACGCTTTGATTACTGACTCTGATAAATCAAAAATAATCGTTTTGGCCTTGAGAAAGACTTTTAGTCGAAAAACTTGTTGGCTGTTCTTTGCTCAAGTTACTACCAGAAAATAAACTGGCGATTGACTCAAGACTCTGAGACACTCATTTTATGGACTATATTTCTGAAATCACTGGGTGACTACATCAGTCAAGCGTGAAGTGCAAGGGTTTATTCTCATTACTGGATCTGGGGAAAGACCGGGATGGGAGAGGACGAGAGACAGAGGGGAACGGGGGGTGCCGTATTCCGAGGCAGACGGGGGTCGCAGGAGGATGTAAGTGGGAATACCACCCCGGATCAGGGGCCCTAGGCTTCCAGGATGCGTAATGGGGGTCTAGCGACCCTGTACGTGAGGTACCCCTTCCAGGGCTATGGGCTTTCTGAGTACTCTGGGGGAGTTGGGCCGGGGCGCGACTCATCCCTAGTGAGTCTACTTTGGTTATGCCCTTTTGTGTTGTGTCTTGTCATGCCTTTCCCATATTTTTTAATTCATTATTTTACTTACTTATCTTTGTTTTTATTTCCTCTTCTTCATTTGGTTGTTGGGGGTCTGCCAGGAGCAGTGTTTTCATTACAATTGTTCTGGGGTGGTTGGGGAATTTGATGAGGTGATACTGGGGCCCCTTTGGGGTCTCTTTTATCAATGTCTATGTTTAAGGAAAGTTAATAAAAGCTGAGTTTTTTCTAAAAAAAAGGCTTGCCAGGCCTTCCTACTCTTCCCTGCCTGATAGTAATGTTCCCATTTCACATTCTTCTGTACCATCTGAATTTCAATCGCATCAAGTCTCGGAAGATAAGATTATTAATATCGTGCAGGGGCTGAAACCCTCTACTTGTGCCGGTAACACCGGCCCTGCCAATATTATCAAGGCCTCAATAGGATGCCTAGCGCCACTTATCACCATCACTGTTAATTCTTCCTTTCTTTCTTCGGTGGTTCCATCATGTTTAAAGGACGTATGGATAACTCCTGTACAATCTCCTCCCCTCCTCCGCTTACTTTCTTCTATGCACTTACTTTATCAGAATTGTCCCAGGACCTAGTATGATAGCAACCTCGTCTGTCGGTCCCCCATCCCCTTACTGCCCCCCCTCCCTCCAGCACTATCTGAAACATTGTCAGGCCTAGTACGATAGTCGCTTGTTTTGTTCCTCCCCTCCCTTTCTGCACCCCTCTCCCTCACCTTTTGTTTTCCTCCGGCTCTACCAGAAATGTCGTCAGGCCTAGTACAGTAGTCGCCTGTCTGTTTCCATTTCCTTCCCCCTCCCCTCTCCCTTGCTTTTCTGTGTCTTAGCTCTTGCACTATCTGAAATGTTGTCAGGCCGAGTACCATAGTTAATTTAACATCCTTATTGTTCATGGCCTGTATGAATGTCGTTGTATTTCCCTTGTTCCCTCCCTTGCCTTGAAAAGCTTTGAAACACATTGTGTATAGGCGCTATATAAATAAACTATCATATCATATCATACTTAAGAAGGAGACTCTTGAGCCGGAGGTTATGGGTAATATTTTTCGTCCTATCACAAATGTCCCTTTCCTCTTAAAAATACTTGATTGGACTGCATACCCGAACTTCAGGAATACATCGACAATAATTGGTTGCTCAGGGCTCGACAATCAGGGTTTTGTGTACTGCATGGCACCAAGGCCGCCATGCTAAACCTAAGGGCTAACTTGGTGGAGATTGTTGACAGTGACCAGCTTGCTATGCTTATGCTTCTTGACCACCTCTCGGCAGCATTCGATCTAGTTGATCATTCGATGCTGCTTGAGAGGTTAAAGGAGACTGCAAATTGTTCAGAGTGTTCCATATCCTGGATGGCCTCCTTCCTTGGCTCTCGGACTGCAAGGGTAGCTGTCGGCAGCTCTAAGGCACCACCCACCCAAGCTACTGGCTTGTGGTGTTCCCCAGGGTGGCTGTCTTTCCCCCACCCTTTTTAACATTTACTCCCGTCCCCTTTCTGATTTATTGGACAGTGTCGGAGTCAAATATACCAACTACGCCGACGACACCCAGCTGGTCTTTGAGTTGACTTGGAACCACAGTCTGGAACCTACCAACATCAACCATATATATATAGCACGATTCAAGATTGGATGGCTACCAACTCCCTCTTACTTAATAAGAACAAAACAGAACTGATGATTGTGGGCTCGGCCAAACGTATGAGAAAACTTGATGTTAATTATGGGCAGTTTAAAATCGCCAACTGTGTTATACCAGTTACCTCATCTGTGAAAACCATATGAGTCAATCTTGACTCGTGTCTCACAATAAAAAAACACACTGCACATGTTAAAACCTCTTGTGCTTACACCACCAAACTGCTTAGACAAATCAAACCATACTTGTCTAGAACCGATGTGTCTTTCGTGGCATGTCCCTTAATTCAAAAATCGATTACTGTAACAGCTTATTGATGGGCACTTCGAAAACCAATCTGAAAATCTTGCCGGTGGCCCAAAACGGAGCTCTATGGGGACTTAGCAGGACTGATCATGTCACCAAGGCTAGAAGATCTCTTCACCGGCTGCCTATCCATCGCCGGATATCACACAGAATTCTCTCCCTCACTCATAAACGTCTTGATGGCAACGCACCTGGCTATCTATCGAAACGTCTGCACAGGGCTCCTGCCACAAGAACTCTTTGCTCCATTGGCAACAATAAATGTTCTCCCCATTGGTTTAAACTGAAAAACTTTGGAGGCACAAGCTGTGATACTTGCGCGCCAGGTTTGTGGAATTCTCTTGCATCTACTATATGCTCCATTTCATTTCTCGGGAGGATAGATCAGGGGCAACGTGCTCACCTTGGAAGCATGACGACGCGGAGCAACACAGCTTTAATCCCTGGGTCTAGGCTTAGAAACCTCTGCGTACTAAGCGTGTTATAAATAACCAATTACCAATTGGAATGCTGCTCCAGCTTTAGGAAGGCCATACAAAAAAAGACATATTTAACTCCAAGGACTAGCAGGCCTCCTTCCCATGTGGCTTCCTGATTCTGGAGTCTGGCTCCCTCCCACTGGATTGTTTGTCTTCTATGCACGCATTGAGGCCGATGGGAGTGCTGCACGTTAAAAGTAATAATAATATTAAGGCGCCTCAGGCACCCTGTAAGTGGGGCAGTAACGGCATGAAACGTATAGGGGTTCTAGGCACAATATATATATTGTGTCCCTTTTTGACACATTAAGACAACTCAGGTGTTACATGCTTGCCTTAGGAAAATGCAATTCCATATGACGCGGGCTCGACATGGCAGGCCGCTGACTCTGTGCTTCATCAGCCCCTCCGCAGGTTGATCAACTAAGTATCACAAATGGGTAATGTTAGGGAGAATTCTCATAAATATGCTAATTCCCTTCACCTTAGAGACTCCCAGCAACTTTGCTGGATTTTGAGGACTTGATTTTTTTACCTGGAGAGAGTGAGACCCTTTTCCCACTCTCCCATGTATTTTGATGTGTCTTTTACACTTGTGTTCTCTGATTATGGAGTCTTAGACAGCTCCATAGGCATCATCTTTCCATGTGTGTTACACAGCACCTTCAGTGCAGTGACACAGGGTTGTCTTTTAGGCTGTCCCAAGGTTTAAATACCTTCTCTGGGATAAACTACTGTTTCCCAGAGAATGTAAAGTTAAATTGACTTTACTAGTCTTTTTAAATTCCTAGACCCAGCACATACTTTCTTACAATAGAGTGCTGGAGGGGTTACCTAGTATTCCCTATGTCTAGAAACCCATGTTGCAGTCAAATGCTACCCTTTCCTTTCAAAATGGCTGGTGGCAGTGGTTTTACAATGAACTACCATGATTCTTCCGACAGCGAACACCGGTAGCTAAAAATCACGGGAACCATGTTTTTTTAAGATGGCGCCTGAGACCCCTTTGTTTAAACAGGTCCCGGTCTTCTTTTTTCACCATTTCGTTTTGGAAAGGTACTTCTAGTGTTTTTCTCTGCACGGCAAACTAGGTTTAGTCCCTTTGTTTCTACGCCTTTGGCAGGCTTCAGCACTAAGGACCGCCTCTGGCGCCTGAGTGTCTGGGGTTGGCAGGAAGTGAGGGAGGTGCCCGAAACTCCCTGTGCTTAGTCTCCTAGGAGACCCAAATGCACTCTAGCATGATTGGCTGGCTGACTGTCCGGCAAGGACAGCCACCCTGGTTGGTGATTGGCAGCTAGGCTGGAATGAATGGGAGAAAACTGTTTAAAAGGCAAGTCTCTTGGACTAGAAAGCAGAGTCAACCACTGGAACGAAAGAACCGTAGACGAGCTGGAAGAGGACGGCTGATGCAACTAGTGGATCGTTGGTTTGCCCGGTGGAGCCCGGCTGCAGGTCCGAATTGCCAAGTTCACCTCGACAGAGAAGCCCTTCAAGCACGACTTCTTCCTTTGAGTTGGTAGGACCAATCAACTCGTAAGCCACTTGGATACCATTCTCAGAGTAGTTAGGATTAACCAGGGGGAAGGACACCAGTTTGTGTGCTTGAAGAACAGCAAACGGATTCGAAGATTTGCCAATTTTCCTAGCTTTGTGTCCAGTCCCAGTGCAGTGCAGGAGTCCCCTGATGTCCTCCCTCTTGTCCCCACTGAGGCTCAGGAACAACAAGATATGCAGGAACTGCTAAGAACAGAAGTCTTCAGCTGCATCTTTTTCTTCAATATAAGGTACTGTGAAAACCCGACCGAGAGAATTTACCTCTCACTGCGAAAGTGCGTACAACTTTGGCAACTTGCAGACCTAGTCAGCTTGTGACCCGACATACAAAACTTTCTTCCGTTAACTACTTCTAAGAACCGTGGCAAAGACGGTTTATAGTCAAAAAACCGAATAAAAAAATCTTGAAAAAAAAAATATCGAATTGAAAATCTCGAAAAAAAAGAATTTTTTTTTAATACGTTTTTATTTCGAAATGGGGGGTTCCCCCAACCCCCTTTTTTTCATTGTTTTTTTATTTTACCCTTTTTTTATACTTACCTGAACCCACAAATACATATAAATAAATAAATAGATAATTCAAGATTTTTTTTTTTGAGATTTTTGTAATTCGATATTTTTTTTCGGTTTTTCGACCGACCACCGGCAAAGACTTTTCTGTTTTAAATACCAGAACCCTTTTTACTTATACAAGACACTAGCCCATTGACTTTGGCCTACCTATCGCATTGAATCAACTCCTCTGGTGAACTCAAACTATTTGCACTGTTGCACTGTTTTAGAGTAACTGTGATGTTCGCTGTATAAACTTATGCCCTTTTGCTCCTACTTCCATGCTATTTTGCTCCTACTTCAAGGGACCTCAACTGCTTAGTAATCAGTACTGTAGTATAATCTTTGTGTGATATTCGGTGCCTCAAATAGTGAATGCTTTATAAATGATTGTGTAATAAATTAATAAGTGTTTTACCAAGAAACCTTGAGTTTAAGTGTCTTATCTGAATACATGTGATTGTAGACATTTATGTAACACCCTTACAAGCTCACAGTCCCTCTTGAGATAAGCCTGGCTGCTCAGTTCGTTACCAAAACCGGTGTGTTACAGACTTATACCAAAGGTTGGTTTTGCTTACACCTGTAGTCCTAGTTGTGTGTAGTGGTCCCAGAGGGTACTGCATACAAACTCTGCCTAAAAGGTAATAATAGTGACACTGATTATTACAGTGCTTGGAAGTTGCATAATCCTGATTGAAGTCACCAAATTATCCTTAATAGTAAGCAGCATTAAGTCAGCCCATAAAGGTACAAATACAATGAAAGTTACAGGTTGTTTTGGGAGTTGAAAACAAGTGCGCACAATTCTGCTCTGTGAAGCAGGGTGTAGGTTAGCAGTGCAAAGTCACTTTGCACCAGTGCAAAGTCACTTTGCACCAGGGCTGAACATTTGATGAATCAGGCCCTTAGCGTGCGCACCCATCTTTGCTTTTCCCCCATCTCACCCAGTCTCCCAACACAAGCGATTGGGCCACAAAAGGTCTCAGACATTGCAGGATAGTTTTCAAGAGTTGCAACCATGGCATGTGCGACAAGTGCCCAGGTGCAGGGCTTCTTAAGTGGCATTCAAGCCCCCCCATCGCCATAAAATCAGGCTTAATGGGAAGAATGTACAGATTGGGAATTCCAGGGCCGTGGAATGTCACTGGCTAGTTTTGGGGATAGTTTGCACTAAAAATAAAGCAAAGGAATTTAGCTGCATTTTTGCTGCTTTGAAAATGCAAACTAGTGCAAGCAGGTTTAGCCCGAAACTGATTTCACTAGGGCAAAAATGAAGCAGACTGTTTTATGTGCAAACTTTTCTGCGTAACATGAGGAAAAATTGTAGTAAACACTTTCTTTTTATACTGTTCTTCAAACATTGCACAAAGTAACGATCAGATTTATTTTTCCGCTAGTGCAAACTTTGTTAGATAATACAGATTGTGACCAAACCTGCTTGCTCCATTATTGTACTGTATTGTATATGGTTATTTATATAGCGCTCTCTACCCATTTGTATGGCCTCAATGCGCTTTGTGGTTGGAACGCCCTCGGTGACCATAGTCAACGTACTGGAGGTTCAACGAGTTTTAGATTAGGAGATGTATGTGTGCATTTTTGCCGGTCTAAGACTTTGTTGGCTGGCTAAGTAGCCCAGAAAGGTCAGGCGTGTGGGGGTGTCCAGACATTTGGTCGAATGAAAACTGGTCGAAAGACATTTGGTTGACGCAATTTGGTGGAAAACCAAATGGTTGAATTCTTTTTTTTATTTATATATATATATTTTTCGGGTTTTCGTTTTTAAAAAAAAGGGGTTTCTAGAAAAAAAAAGGGGGTTGGGGGGACCCCCCCCCAAACAAAAAAAAAAGGGGGTGAAAAGAAAAAAAGTACAAAATTCGACCATTTGCTTTTCGACCAAATTGGTTCGACCATTTGTCTGGTCGACCAATTTTTTTCGACCAAATGTCTGGTAACCGCATGTGGGTGGACGCTGGTGCGGTTGGTGCTTTGCGATAGAGGGCTATTGTTAAGAGAGTCGATGTGTGCCCAGCTATACCGAATTTCTTTTTGTTGGTAGTTGCTGTATGCTAGTGGCAGAGGTGTTGAGGCACATGAGGTGTTTCAGTCTGGATGGCTATATGCGCTGCTAGACCGGATGAGCATAGCGATAGCTGCATTCTACAGTGCATGGATGTTTGGCCGTGCCTGCGGCCCGTATCCACAGACGTAGTGTGAGGTATACGTACCATATGCTTCGATGTTGTTCGGCTTCACAGTCCTGTATAGTGGGAGAGGGCATAGGCTGCGCTCATTATTGCGATAATTGTGTATTATCTAAGAATGTGCTAGATGTTTAGCACTAGTGCAAATGAAGGATAGTCTGGCCCAAGTGTGCAGTCTCTCTAAGCGGCCCACTTGTGGGGTTGCAACTCACGGATTGCGCCTCATGAAACACCCCTTAACCACACCTGCTGATGTGATTCATAGTTCACTAAAAGCCATAACGTGGATAGGGTACTTGCTATTCACATAACGCAGGAATTTGCCAGCGTTGGCCTTCCAGGTGTTTTGGACAACAGCCCACATCATCCTTAGCAATATAGTCAACGGCAAAGGATCCTTGGAATTGTAGTCCAAAACATCTGGAGAGCCAAAGGTTGCAGACCTGTGAAGCCACAGAAAAGTGTTTCCAAACAAGCCACTGCTCCAAATAAAGGTTTCAGAAATGCAGGAGCGCGCTTAATGTAAGTGGCTGGCATTGTGGGTCGCCCGATGGCCATGGCACTTCCTGAGCAGCTTAACGAGTGGGGCCCACGTCTTCTGCAAGAGTTGGAGAATCGCGCCATTCCAAAGCGAGTCTGGGAACCAGGCCCTAAGTGCGCTTTATGAGAGGTTATTTATAACACGCTTAATACCCAGAGGTTTCTAAGCGCGGACCTGGGGTTCGAACCTTTGTTGCATCGTATCGTCTTACTTCCAAGGTGAGCACGTTGCCCCTGAGCGATCCTCCGAGGACGAAGGACATTACACATTTTAGAACTTAAGAAAATGCGCCAGGGCAATCATTTGCAATATGGTTTTCCAGAAAAAACATAGAATTTTCAACAAAAGGAGGGGTTCAGAGTTGTCTGACACCTGTGGCGATGTTTGATGCAGGTGTATTATGAGTTTGCAAAATGAAGGAGCATTGCAAATAATGGATAGTTTGGGCCAACAAAGGGCAGTAGTATTTCAGGTTAGATTCGGGGATTGGGAAACATGTAAGGTGCAAAGTTTCTAGGGACATGGTTTCTGTTTTGCCACCTTTAGCACATTAAGCAAAGCAAAACCGGGCATTATTCCCATTAAGGGCCCGATTTACAAAAGGCTTTTTGAATGGGAAAATCCCATTGAAAAATGCCTTTTAAATCAGGCCCTAAATATTTTAGAATGTCAAGGGGCCTCATTACGACCCAGGCGTTAAGGGTTAACGCCGTCGTTAACCCTTAACGCCTATTCTGATTTTAACGGCTGCTCTTAGCAGCCGTTAAAATCCATGGCGCTAACCTGCCATGATGCTAATTACGCCACAGTAATTTACGGTGGCGTAATTAGCGCCTTCCCCACTCCCATTATGCCCTATGGGGCAAAAATGGGAATGGGGAAGGGAAAATGGGGATTTACCGCCCCACTCACCTTGGAATGGGGCGGTAAATCCGCCATCCACCATGGTGTAAACGTAGTTTACACCATGGTGGTAAAGTTGGCGCAATTAGCGTCTGGGTCGTAATGACCCCCAAGGTCTTAAAGCATGGGATACTAGAGGTCAGGATTGGGGCCTATGCAGTGACGTCGCTAGGGTGGGTCCGGGAGGAGGCCTGGGGGGGGGCGCACTCCTGCACCTTGCTGACTGCAGCCTGGCTGCCTTCTCTCCTCTTAAGAAAGAATGGAGGCTGTCATAAGTCTTCATAAGCACTCGGCTTGACTCATAAGCACAACAAACAAAACAGTTCAGTTCCCTCTGCAGCCAGGACCAGCCCCTCCAAATAGAATGTGACGCAATGATGGGCCATTAGTCACTGAATGGTTTCGTGCCTGCATTCTGATGGGATGCGAGGTGCAGTGCGGGGTGGGTAGTTGGTGTGCACAAACGCCTCTCTGCAGGATTGCATGTGACCTTACACAGTCTCTTTCATAAGCGCCCCCCCACCACTTTTGTCTTTGCCCCCTCTGCGACCCTCCTAGATTTGATTCCTGGCAATGCCACTCGTCCCATGTCAGAGGAGTTTGTCTGCCTAAGCACTGTAAAGGGCTTGTTCCCGGCTCGCACTCGAGGTGCTTTGGCAGAGCTGTATGTTGACCTCAGCACTAGAATAGAATGGGGAGTTGTCGTTCGGAATTGGGGTGCGTTGACAGAACTGTGTGTGTGCCGCAGTAGTAGAAGGGCACGGGGTGCTGTACTTGAGGACTGGGGTGCATTGACAGAGCTGGATGTGGGTCTCCGTAGTAGAAGGGCAAAGGGTGCTGTAGTTCGGGAGTGGGGTGCACTAACAGAGCTGTATGTGGGTCGCAGTAGAAGAAGGGCACGGGGTGCTGTAGTTCGGTTTTGGGGTGCACTGACAGAGCTTTATGGCGGTCTCATTAGTAGAAGAGCATGGGGTGCTGTTGTTTGGGATTGGGGTGCACTGGCAGAGATGCATGTGGGTCTCAGTAGAAGAAGATCATGGGGTACTGTAGTTCGGGATTGGGGTGCACTGGCAGAGATCTATGTGGGTCTCAGTAGTAGAAGATCATGGGGTTCTGTAGTTCTGGATTGGGCTGCACTGACAGAGCTGTATGTGGGTCGCAGTAGTAGAAGGGCACAGGGTGCTGTAGTTCGGATTTGGGGTGCACCGACGGAGCTGTATGGGGGTCGCCTGGAACCGAAGCCCTACAACAAAAGAAAACTATGAGGATCCTCCTTCTCTCACCTAGCCCCGAAAACCTGGAATGACCTTCCAAAGTACATACGTAACAAAAGAAACCACCTATGATTCAGGAAATTACTCAAAACATGGCTCTTCACGTCATAACTAGAAAGTCTGGCCACAGGGGCACCGAGATAACTAAAAACATCAATGAGCGTAGAGCGACCGCGATACACACTGATCAATCAATGGGAAAAGCCGAGGTAAATATGCCACGACATACCAAAGGACAAAACGGGAGACAGTCGCAATACGACCAAAGACAGTAAACATAGCAAACTAAAACAGAAAGACTATAACGAATCATCAAGAGAACCATGACCTTAACTATTACCTTCCCCAACAGCCCTAAGGACAAAACATAGAGAGGGAAAGGAAGCACTGCACCATGGGCCCCAATGCAATGGGTGAGAAACAGAATGTTCATCACTACACACGGTCCACCAATACAAAGCAGGAAACAATGCCCCACCACACAAACTACAACTAAACAACAGTCCTGAGGATGTTCACCCCACAGAAACCAAAGAACCAGTCAGGACAGAAGGATACGAATGTCTGAATACACAAGCTCACCAAGACGGATCGACTAGGACAACACATCAACACAACCCCGACCCTCAACCATTCAAAGCCTCAACCAACCAAGATCACACTAGATCACCTGAGAATAGATATCACCCACCCGGTCCCACACCTGAAGATCAGGTTCAGACGCACCCACCAATCCAAATCACACTCAATAGGATACAGTTGGATCAGCGCAACTCCACCAAAGCGAGTCGGCCCACGATGAACCAGCGACATCCCAACCAACATGTATACAACTCTGACAGAACCATAAGTACCTAAATCAGGATACTGATCCCACTAACCCAACCCTCAATCTTCTGCATACTTAAACCCACACAAAACCACACAACCATCTCTCTCCCAGCAATCCGCACGCACTTTACCACACGGCACCAACAGCACATAAACTTCACCAACAGCACTCGAGGCCTTCGCCCGATCCGATACTAGCACCAAAGGCCAGCACTCGGTGTATACCGAGCTGAAGCTGCCAACAGCACACCACTTCTCCCACTCTCCTTCTCCCCTCTTCCGGACTAACCCTACCCACCCTTCCTGTTTACAGATCCGCCAAAGCGCCTGAGGACCAATTCTGTTGGTGACGGTGCGCAATACAACTACCGCTAACATAACATAACATTAGTAGAAGGGCACGGGGTGCTGTAGTTCGGGATTGGGGTGTACTGACAGAACTGTATGTGGGTCTCCGTAGTAGAAGGGCATGGGGTGCTGTAGTTCGGGATTGGGGTGCACTGGCAGAGATGTATGTGGGTCTCAGTAGTAGAAGAGCATGGGGTGCTGTAGTTCGGGGATTGAGCTTCTGCCGCTCAGGATTGAGCCGCTTTGGCGCAGCTGTGGTAGGTCTCGGCACTGGTGCAGCAAGGGCTTCTGCCACTCAGGATTGAAGCGCTTTGGTACAGCTGTGGTAGGTCTCGGCACTGATGCAGTAACGGCTTCTGCAGGGCAGGATTGAGGCGCTTTGGCGCAGCGGTGGTAGGTCTCGGCACTGGTGCAGCAAGGGCTTCTGCCGCTCAGGATTGAGGCACTTTGGCACAGCTCTGGTAGGCGCAGCTGTGTGTAGGTCTCGGCATTGGCATAGCAAGGCCTTCTGCCGCTCAGGATTGAGGCGCTTTGGCGCAGCTCTGATAGGTCTCGGCACTGGTGCAGCAAGGGCTTCTGCCGCTCAGGATTGAAGTGCTTTGGTACAGCTGTGGTAGGTCTCGGCATTGATGCAGTAACGGCTTCTGCAGGGCAGGATTGAGGTGCTTTGGCGCAGCGGTGGTAGGTCTCGGCACTGGTGCAGCAAAGGCTTCTGCCGCTCAGGATTGAGGCACTTTGGCACAGCTCTGTTAGGCGCAGCTGTGTGTAGGTCTCGGCATTGGCATAGCAAGGCCTTCTGCCGCTCAGGATTGAGGCGCTTTGGCGCAGCTGTGTGTAGGTCTCGGCACTGGCATAGCAAGGCCTTCTGCCGCTCAGGATTGAGGCGCTTTGGCGCAGCTCTGATAGATCTCGGCACTGGTGCAGCAAGGCCTTCGGCCGCTCAGGATTGAGGCTCTTTGGCGCAGCTGTGGTAGGTCTCAGCACTGGCATAGCAAGGCCTTCTGCCGCTCAGGATTGAGGTGCCTTGGCGCAGCTGTGTGTAGGTCTCGGCACTGGTCCAGCAAGGCCTTTGGCCGCTCAGGATTGAGGCGCTTTGGCGCAGCTGTGTGTAGGTCTCAGCACTGGCATAGCAAGGCCTTCTGCCGCTCAGGATTGAGGCGCTTTGGCGCAGCTGTGTGTAGGTCTCAGCACTGGCATAGCAAGGCCTTCTGCTGGGCAGGATTGAGGCGCTTTGGCGCAGCTGTGTGTAGGTCTCAGCACTGGCATAGCAAGGCCTTCTGCCGGGCAGGATTGAGGCGCTTTGGCGCAGCTGTGTGTAGGTCTCAGCACTGGCATAGCAAGGCCTTCTGCTGGGCAGGGCTGAGCAGCAGTGGCAGGGCTGCTCGTTGTCCCCAGCGTTGCATTGAGTGGTTGTCTGCTCTCTGAACCGAGGTGCATAGGCAGAGCTGTGTGCAGGTGTCAGTAGTGCATTGGCCGTGGGCGCTGCTCGCCTTATGGGTCCCGCCCCCACCCGGGCATTGCACAGGTGTGTTGGAATGCCCCGACAGTGACAGGTGCGCTCCTGTGCTCCTCTGCAGACTGGCTCGGTAGCACTCGATACGTGACTGATAGCCTGTGATAAGAGCGCCGTGCATCACTCAGCGAGTGATGCAAGTCACACCTGTGCAGTGGACTAGGGAGCTGGGGTGTGATGCGCGGCACGCGCACACGGCTCTCCGCCACCAGCTCCCAAACGGGTCTGAGGTCTTTGCATCACACTTGGCTGGTCTCGGGGTGCCCTCACCCTGCCGTCTCTCGCGGGTCTTCCTGGACTGTCTCGGCCGGGTATCCCTTGTGAAGTCACTCGAGGGGGTGAGGGGGAAATCGCCTCCGGTCTGGGTGGGTGGGTTGTTCTGGCAACAAGGCGTGTAATCACGGACCCCCTTCAGGAGCAGGGCAGGTATCCCCGACCAGCCCCCCACCCCCGAAATGTGAGTTGAGAGGCGGGGGTTCCACGCTTTCTTTTTGTTATGCGGAAAGGGGAGGGAGGTCTTTCCTGAAATGTGTGGCTTTCGAGCCTTCCCCCACCTCTAGCAAGTGCGTGTGAAAGAACGCATGACATCCATGGGAGGGGTTGGGGGGCTGCTGAAGCGCGCACTTGCTTTTTGGTAAGCAAAGAGGAGGGAAGTCTTTCCTGAAACTGGTGGCGTTAAAATGTCCGGGCCCAATTCATAGAGGCGTTTTATAATGCAAAAAGTCCACTCGAAAACACGCTCTGAATCAGGCCAATAGTGTGCTCGTGCACAAAAATGGATTCTCACAAACGCAGCAAAACTTAAAAGCTGGTAGTTGCAGGAAAGGCTTCCCTCACCTGTCTGCCTAACAAAAATCAAAAGCCACGGGTGCGAGCAAACATATAGCAACATGTGTGTTCTTCCGCATGCGAGGGGAGGGGACTGAGTGTGCGCACTTGTGCTTCGTCAAGCAGCGAGGGGAGGGAAGCATTGTTGTATGTGAGCTCCATATACATGTATGCACGTGTGCATGGAATGTGTATGATGTAGTGTGCATGTGAAGGAGTGCATGAAGAATGGTGCACGGGCTGCGCGTGTGAGTGAGCGAGTGAGTGCGCAGGGAATAGTGGCACGAGTGAATGGTATGTTGCAATGCGTGAGTGAAAGTTGTGTGCATGCGTGTGCGTGTGCTTGTGTGTAATGCGCAGCTGAGGAGCGGATTTTGGCGGGTAGAGGGTAAGGGACGTCATTTAGGGGTCGCCAGAGGTCGCAACTGCGACCTCTGAGATCTCCCTTGCTACCTCTAAAAAAAAGATAAAAATGAAAGTCTTTTTTTTAAAGCTCCTGGGCTGTGGCCAGCTCCATGTGGCTCTTTACTTCTGAAGTGGCTGTCTTTCTTGTTCAGGCCTCTTTAAAAAAAAAGAAAAAAAAAGAACAGGGGTGCCACAATTCTAACACTTTCAGCACTGACCCTAAATAAGAAAGAATAGGAAACCAAATAATGTGTCTTTCTGGAATTCTACACAATAATTTCTAGACTCATTAAAGGTGTATTTCAGGCACACTTCTGGGGGTGAGTCACTGATTTAGGCTGTTCTTGAACACCTCAACTCAGCCTTTCATCCTTCTGAGGTCGATAAATGAGTACCAACACAGGTTCTGTGATATTGGGTGTATATTTTTTTCTATATAAAGTGCTTAAGCATAAGTGCTATATAATACCACATCATTATCATTTTGCCATGCATTCACAGTAATTTGGTAATATGGGTCTATACACACTGATCCTAACGATACATAGGGTGATCCATTCTTGTATGAAATGTACATCACATTATAGTGATATCGTAACCATATTTTTTGTAGTGTACTTAGGAACAATGCTATGTGTTGCCACTTCATGTTTTGTCAAGGGGTGAAAGGTCGTGTTCCATCGCTTCCTGCAATATCACTGCAGGGTGTGGTCAAATTATGTCACTTCCTGTAATGTCATCAGAGGTCAAGGGTCGTGTGATGTCACTTCCGCTACACTTGGAATTTTGATAAAATGACGTCCCTGAGAGGGTAGGAGTAAGGGGGGTGGGAGAAGGAAGGGTAGTGACACATTATACCACCGTCTTGTCCCTGGTGGTCGCTTTTCCTTAAAGGGGGGATGCCTGATCCGATGCCTGGGCTTTAGATATAAAAATTGGCATGTAACGAATTGTGTATGTTATCTTTAAATCCAATCACTTGGCTGTTCTCACTGGCACATTGCGCTTACCTAGGCCCCACACAGGACAACCCTTGGGATTGAATAGAGGGGGCAGGCCTCCAGGTTTGTCCCACCCAGTTTTCTAAAATGACCCCTCCCATCACCAGCATGGCCTCACACTGAAAAGTAGGTTTTATTGCACCCCTGTCCTCGACCCACTGCCCACACCCCCAAATCAGGGCGACCTTCTATATAGACACGAGCATAAGGAGGGCCCAGAGACACTGGTTTCAAGGGATATGTCACGCTGAACTGAACGCCCGGTTATGTCTCCCTGAAAACGTCTGCCCACTGCTATGGAACACCCCCTCTCAATCTAGAACCCCCTACTAGATGCATTTTTGGCAAAACATACTTTTAACTGTAATTACTTTCCAGCTAGGTTTTTATTTTCAACTTCCTACCTTGCCCTCGGAGCTTTTAAATTTCCCAAGTCCATGCGTGAGAAAGGCCCTCCTTCTTGGAATTCTCTGAACTTGTAGTTTTGTCTTTTCCATTTTAAATTCAGGACTATGAATCCCAGAATTCCAGCTGGCACAGTGTGGCTTTCCCGGGCATGGAATGGGGACACTGGAGGGCTCTTTGCATTCCGTCTGGACACACGGCCACCTTCAGAATTGGAAGTAACAAATACCCATACTCAGGCAGAGGATTACCACTGGCGGGAACAGTCATTCCGCTCGGCGGTATTACCGCTTCTAATGCTGCCAAACTCGTAATGAGGAACAATGAGCTGGTGGCTAGGTGGTGAAACCGGTAGCTACACAGATACCTTTCAAGTGGGCGTTGCAAGCTCCGCAGTGCAGGCAGGATACAACCGATAGGAGGGGCTCTTTCCTCTCTGAGGTGAGGTTCTTGCTCTTGCCAACAGTGCAGCCTAACATGGTGGTATGCAACCATTTTTTTTAGGTCAAAGTGGATCCGGCACACTGCCCCTGGAGTACAAGCTGGATCTTGCAGACTGACAGTGGGTGCATGCACACTGACACACTGACAGTGGGGTGCTGTATCCGGCACACTGCCCCTTGGGTGCAGGCTGGATCTGGCACGCTGCCCCTGGAGTACAAGATGGGTCCGGCACACTGCCCCTGGAGTACAAGCTGGATCTTGCAGACTGACAGTGGGTGCATGCACACTGACACACTGACAGTGGGGTGCTGTATCCGGCACACTGCCCCTTGGGTGCAGGCTGGATCTGGCACGCTGCCCCTGGAGTACAAGATGGGTCCGGCACACTGCCCCTGGAGTACAAGCTGGATCTTGCAGACTGACAGTGGGTGCATGCACACTGACACAATGGCAGTGGAGTGCCGTATCCGGCACACTGCCCTGGGGTGCAGGCTGGATCCGGCCCCCTGCCCCTGGGGTGCATGGTGGATCTGGCCCACTGCCACTGGGGTGCATGCTGGGTCCAGCACACTGCCCCTGGGGTGCTTGATGGATCTGGCACACTGCCACAGGGGTACAGGCTGGATCCTGCACATTGCCCCAGAGGTTGCAGGCTGGATCCTGCACACTGCCCCAGAGGTGCAGGCTGGATCTGGCACACTGCCTCTGAGGTGCAGGCTGGATCCGGCACACTGCCCCTGGAGTACAAGCTGGATCTTGCAGACTGACAGTGGGTGCATGCACACTGACACACTGACAGTGGGGTACCGTATCCGGCACACTGCCCCTGGGGTGCAGGCTGAATCTGGCACACTTCCCCTGGAGTACAAGATGGATCCGGCACACTGCCCCTGGAGTACAAGCTGGATCTTGCACACTTCCCCTGGGGTGCATGCTTGGTCCGGCACACTGCCCCTGGGGTGCATGATGGATCTGGCACACTGCCCCTGGGGTGCATGCTGGGTCTGGCACACTGCCCCAGGGGTACAGGCTGGATCCGGCACACTGCCCCAGGGATACAGGCTGGATCCGACACACTGCCCCAGGGGTACAGGCTATGACTCCATGTCACACGGACACCCCCGTTCCCATCCTGGGACCTCCTCATTATATTATTCATTTGGATCACCTGCAAAGCCGTCATACTCTCTGCCACCCGAAGGCAGGCGTACAGACGCTTACGGGTTCATGTATGCAGCCGGGGTTTCCATCTAACTTAGGGGTGAGTGTACGCAGTGTAGCAAGGTGCAGGAACGGTTTACAGAGGTTTGCACACAGATTTTCTGAGTTTTACCCGAGTTAAGATAAACCGTACTAATGTTGTCGGGGAGATGGTAACACTTATGGGGACCCCAAGCAGGAACCCGCAGATGCAGGCCTGCTTGTTGGGGACCCCACGCACTGTTTTGAGGGTGCATGTATTTGCGCCTGGGGAGCACGCAAAGGTAGGTGTTTCTGGCTGTTTTTGCTTTGCGTGGGGCGTGTCAGGGGTGTTCCGGCCGCGACTTGTGCACACGGTTACTTTGCGCAAACGATTCCATGAATATGGAGAGCGCGCAGAAAAACGTCTGCGCACAGGCGCGCGCACAGGCATTCTCATTGTGCAGGCCTTGTGGGATTGCTGAGCACTATTGCATGAATCGGGCTCAAAGTATTTTCACCAACAAAGTGGGAAAGTGACAGGTAAAACACAGGCAAAATCGCCTTTACACTTCACTTTTCCACTGCTTTGGTGGATACGTGTAAATGCCACCCGCAATTAACAATTGCGGGAGGCATTTACAAAAGGTTCTTGTAGAATCTGCCAGCTTTCACCGAGTGGTAATTCCAAGTTTTCCATAGGAATTCACAGCACTACCTCCAGCATAAACATGCTGGCGGTAATGGACCGGACGTAAAAAATGGTGGAAAATCCCATGAGTCATTAAAAGCATACCGCCCCGTTTACCGAAATATCTCACCAATCCGCCAGACCTGCAACATACATGAGCACCGAAGTTTACATCTCTGAGCGAGCACGTCACTGAAATAAATGCTATGGCGTCACCCGCTCGACCTGAATCAATGACCTGCACGCTCCCGCCTGGATGCCGGGCCTCGCGCAGCCGGTTCCGGACCCGCCGGGCCGCATTCCTCGCTCTCATTACGCAGGCGTTCCGCCTCTGCGCGCCACTGGCCGCCTGGAAAGCAGCCCGAGGAGTCGCACGCAGGTGGCTCCGTTCACCGGCCCAGGAGCAAATACACAGCCGGGGACGACTTGCCATCTTCATTGGGGTGCCCAATGGAGACAGCTGGCTTCTAGCCGCTATCCTTTTTCCAGACCCGGACTTTTCTTTTGGAAATCTAAGGAACGGTATGTTTAATTCAATGTCCTCAATGTCTGTTCTCTCTTCTCAATCGCTCCAGCTCCCACAATACATCTGTCCATTGAAAACGTAGTAATTGGAAAGTGTTGCGTGGGGGATGAAGCCATGGGCTCGCTCTAGCCTTTCGGTCCTTGAGCTCCACCAAACTCTGCACGTTGTCCACCTACTCGCCCTACTTGCCACCACTTTCCCCGGCTTCTCTGTGCCCCCAGAGGGGACCACCACCGCTGGGACACCACCCACGTGCGTACCCCAACTCACCCAGGGCCGTTGCAAAGTGTATTTTTTGCAGTTCTAAGCAACTTTGCATGTGTGCAAAAGTGGTGAAAAGTCACTTTGCACCGTGCAAAAAAATTCCATGAATCAGGCCCTTAGACTTTTAGTAATATACAGAGAGCACAGGTGCTTCTGATTTTCATGCGCAATGAGGGCCTGATCATGAGTTGGGCGGTATTCCGACTGGGATACCGCCCCAACTTTATTAGCATTAGCGCCCACCCGTCGGCGGTATTACTGCCTGTTAGGGAGAATTCTCTGTTTAGGCTGAATTTCCTAACCTAGTGAGTCCCCCAGCAGCTTTGCTGGATTTCTGGAGTTTGTTTTTTCCATCCTGCCAAGAGTGAGACTCTTTTTCTCCCACTCTTGGACATGTATGTGTGTAATTCCTTTGAAATGTCAATGTGTTCGATGGGCTATGGGGTCTTTTACTCCATAGGGTCTCATATGTTTTTCTATGTGTGTTACACCGCACCCTACGTGCCGTAACACTGGGGCGTCCTAGCGGACCCCCACCATGGACTCCATACCCGGGGACTGACTACTGTCTCCCCGGGCATGTAAAGTCACCATTGGCTTTACTAGACCTAAATTTACTAACAGAACTAGTACAAACCATCTTATTGTGGACGTACTAGTAGGGGTAATTCGATTACTCCTGGATCTGTTACTCGAGGGGGCACTGTCCCGTCCCCCCTCGTCGAGTTTTGGCTGGTGGCAGTGGAAACTACTTGTTATGTCCGACCCCGAACATAACCCTATGGGATTCGTCCCATTGTTGGAGATTGATACTTTTTCTCGTTAATCTCTAACGTACCACCGGTCTACTTGTCTTAAATAAGTTTATCGGATGGTATTTTCTGCCAGAACTCGGTTTGTAAAATGGCGTCTGTGTTCGTCTCTGTGACTCCTAAACCAAAGGTTGAGCCCTTTGTTCCACTTTTGGCGGGCCTCTGTACAGAGACCCTCCAAAGTGGTGCCATTCTGTCTGGGTTACCACAGGGGTGTGGAGGGGGTTTAGGCACCCTGGACCGAGTTGCCTTGCCAACTCCGGTCGCACTCTGGAGTGATTGGCCCAAGTGGTGAGCCTCCCCGCTCACCACTTAGTATGTGTTGATTGACAGCTAGGCTGAATGAATGGGGGTTTTCTGCATAAAAGCAGGGCTTTTGGGACTGGATCTTCAGAAGTCGCCACAGCACCTAAGAATCCGACGAGGGTAACGCTGAGCCGACCTGCACGACGACACCTCCGGTGGAGCCCTGCGGAACCGACTCACCACTTCCCGACGACAGAGGAGATCTCCCTGCCGGAGAGTCTCTTCCCCTGACTGGTGGGAACAACCAGTCCCCTTTGCTTTTTATTTGCCTCAGGACGCAGTGGTCGAATTGCCCGTGTAGAGCACCTCGGCAACCGGATAGCCACTACCCCTGTACCGCGACCAAAAGGTGGTGCCTTGTGACAGAGCACCCCGTGGCTGGTCTCTTCCCTGGTGGTGCACCGGACTTCGCTTTTCTTCGATGACGAGATCATCTCTACTCTTGGCAAAGACCCGACGTGCATCCACCACCAGAAACAACTGCCCTCGCCGTAGCCGCCCTCCACAACAAGGTACCGTGTCCGCCTGGCTTCCCTTTCGATCGGTTCGAGTGAGGTGTCTTAATCCTCTCCGTTCCGTTGGGTCGCCTCCAAGCTTTTCTCGTTTGTTGTTCTGAACTGGTTCAATCTGCCGATAACATTTGCTACAAAGACTTGAATGCATCTCCACTAGAGACTTTTTGGGACATCGCGCCTTGCCTCTCTCCGAGTGGGCCTGGCCTCTGAACTTTACGATCTATTGTGATTCTTGCCTTCGTGCCTTGCATTTTATCTGTGAAGGATTGAACTGTGTTGATTTCATAACCTGCCTATCTTTTTCTCGCCCGTCCTAACTAATATTAGAGTGTCATCTAGATTGAGGTATACACCTCTGTCTGAAAATAAGTGATACCGGTAGAACCTAGACTTGTCAAAATATTGCTAGGGGGATTGATCGTTTTCTGCTTCGTAGAGTAATTGTGTTTGATTTGTTTGCCGTGAATTTGCCATAGTGTTTTCCATAGATGTTTCGTTATAAATAAATACCTTAATATCTTTACACTAAGCCTCGTTGCGTGTTTGCTTGCCTTGCTGTGAAAAACTGCCCTTTTTTGTATACTCCACATACTGCTCAACTCTTCTTGAGGGAAGTCTGACTGCTCAGCCACAGCTACCAAGTGAATCTGTGTGGTACAGACTGCTACCAAGTGGGTTCACCGCCAAACGCCTGTAGTCCTAAATCTTTTGCAGTGGTCCCAGAGGGAACTGCACAGGTTTCCGCCTAACACTGCCTTATCAGGGGTTGGGCGCTGTTAGTCCCCAATTGTGCCAAAAATTGCCACTTTTCCGGCATGTTTACCCCCAGACTCGCGATTGGGTGGACCCTTAAATGCGGCGGTAACTCGGTTTACCGCCGCATTTAAGGGCTACAGCCCAACTCATGATCTTAGCATCTTGCCTCTCACTCTTTAACCCACTAACTCCAACCCTTCCATTTCTCGTGCGGCATGTCGCGCCAAGAAGCCGCGCATACAGCAGGTCACGCTTTGCAAGACCTGTGACATTAGAGTGACTGCAGTCAGTATTTAAGTTCCAATAGACATCCCGATTCTCGATGCAGTTCCCACTGCTTCAAACGTCACCCATGATTTTTAACAGTGGCCAATGCACCTGTCATTGGTTGTCTAAGACCACCCCCCCCCGGCTGCAGTGTGACATTCTGTAATGAAATGGACCTGAATAGCGCCTTGAGGCTAGACTGACTGACTCGAGCGCTTATCCTCTCGAGGTTGATAACATTAAGAGCGTTGTAGGAACAGTGGTTATTCACAGCGGCTTGAAACCACGATGACAAACTTCCCTTAGGTAAATTGTTCCAGTGGCTGTAGGGATCAGCATTACTGCCAGCTATGCAGCGCCTAGAGGCTTTGTTAGCTGGACCTCAGCAACTACCAGGAGCTACTTTTGCCTAAATCAGCCAGCTTGTGCCATGCAACTGTACCCATGTGCCAATGACGGTGTGTTTGGGAATATGCGTAAAGGAGCACCAGGGCACATCTAGACGACATTGAATGCACAGTGGGCCACATGTAACACTAACAAAATGGTGTCATGGGCACTGGGCAGCGCAAGCGGGAGCACGCTGTGTGCCAGCTCCTCCTCACTCGGTGATGTGTGACACCCAGGACACGGTGCACGCAAAGTGCCCAGGTACCAGGAGCGGCTGCGCCGCCGTTGCGACTCCAGCTGCACTGGGATTGGTTCTTCCGAGGGGGCTCGTCCTTCCGCTTCCCTCCGGAAATGGTGCGAAGGTTGGGCGGGCCCTTCTCTAAACCCAGCCGCCCATGCTGCAATGAATGTTGGGGTGCGCCGACAGGGCCGTGCTCGGACCGCCGTCATAGTGCGGATTTGATATGCTAGGATTGGTCGAGGTCCATAATCTTTCACATATAGCATTACCCGGGACATCAAAGCTACTATAGGTGATGAGTCTGGGCCTTATGAGCTGGGCTGCTCGGCAGGGAGGGTCGCTACAGACCAGAACCTCCGTGCACTAATAAAGCCAGGCCGGCGGGGGTACCTTCTGGGGACTGTGGAGAGCAGCACCCTGTTGGGGGGGGTGCATTAATCATGGGCCATGCCATCCATGTGCTGTCAGCAGGAGTGCTGTGTCACAGGTATGGCCGCTAAGGCATGATTTCAGTTCGTGCCCTGTGGGTATACGCTCAGGCATGATTGCAGTTCGTGCCCTGTGGGTATACACTCAGGCATGGCTGCAGCCCACACCCTGTGGGTATACACTCAGGCATGGCTGCAGCCCACACCCTGTGGGTATACACTCAGGCATGGCTGCAGTCCACGCCCTGTGGGTATACTCTCAGGCATGGCTGCAGCCCACACCCTGTGGGTATACACTCAGGCATGGCTGCAGTCCACGCCCTGTGGTTATACTCTCAGGCATGGCTGCAGTCCACACCCTGTGGCTATACACTCAGGCATGGCTGCAGTCAATTCCCTGTGGGTATACTCTCAGGCATGGCTGCAGCCCACACCCTGTGGGTATACACTCAGGCATGGCCGCGGTCCATGCCCTGTGGGTATACACTCAGGCATGGCTGCAGCCCACACCCTGTGGGTATACACTCATGCATGATTGCAGCCCACACCCTGTGGGTGTACGCTCATGCATGATTGCAGTCCGTGCATTGTGGGTATACACTCGGGCATGGTTGCAGTTCGTGCCCTGTGGGTATACGCTCAGGCATGATTGCAGTTCGTGCCCTGTGGGTATATGCTCAGGCATGATTGCAGTTCGTGCCCTGTGGGTATACACTCAGGCATGGCTGCAGCCCACACCCTGTGGGTATACACTCAGGCATGGCTGCAGCCCACACCCTGTGGGTATACACTCAGGCATGGCTGCAGCCCACACCCTCTGGGTATACACTCATGCATGATTGCAGCCCACACCCTGTGGGTGTACGCTCATGCATGATTGCAGTCCGTGCATTGTGGGTATACACTCGGGCATGGTTGCAGTCCGTACCCTGTGGGTATACTCTCAGGCATGGTTGCAGTCCGTACCCTGTGGGTATACTCTCAGGCATGGTTGCAGTCCATGCCCTGTGGGTGGTTGCAGTCCGTGTCCTGTGGGTGGTTGCAGTCCGTGTCCTGTGGGTATACTCTCAGGCATGGTTGCAGCCATGCCCTGTGGGTGGTTGCAGTCCGTGCTCTGTGAGTATACTCTCAGGCATGGTTGCAGTCTGGCCCTCTGGGTATACTCTCAGGCATGGTTGCAGTCCGTGCCCTGTGGGTGGTTGCAGTCCGTGCTCTGTGGGTATACTCTCAGGCATGGTTGCAGTCCGTGCCCTGTGGGTGATTGCAGTCCGTACCCTATGGGTATACTCTCAGGCATGGTTGCAGTCTGTGCCCTGTGGGTGGTTGCTGTCTGTGCCCTGTGGGTATACTCTGAGGCATGGTTGCAGTCCATGCCTTGTGGGTATAAGCTCAGACATGGTTGCGGCCCGCACCCTTTGGGTATATGCTCAGGCATGTTTGCAGCCAACAACCTATCGGTATACACTCAGGCATGGTTGCAGTCCATGCCCTGTGGGTATATGCTCCGAGATGGTTGCAGTCCACGCCCTGTGGGCATACACTCAGGCATGGTTGCAGTCCACGTCCTGTGGATAAAGGCTCAGGCATGGTTGCAGCCCACACCCTGTGGGTATACGCTCAGGCATGGTTGCAGCCCACACCCTCTGAGTATACGCTCAGGCATGGTTGCAGTCCACTTTCTGTGGATAAAGGCTCATGCATGGTTGCAGTCCATGCCCTCTGGGTATACGCTCAGGCATGGCTGCAGCCCACACCGTGTGGGTATACGCTCAGGCATGGTTGCAGCCCACACCCTCTGGGTATACGCTCAGGCATGGTTGCAGTCCACTTTCTGTGGATAAAGGCTCATGCATGGTTGCAGTCCATGCCCTCTGGGTATACGCTCAGGCATGGTTGCAGTCCATGCCCTCTGGGTATACGCTCAGGCATGGTTGCAGCCCACACCCTGTGGGTATACGCTCAGGCATGGCTGCAGTCCACTTTCTGTGGATAAAGGCTCAGGCATGGTTGCAGCCCACACCCTCTGGGTATACGCTCAGGCATGGTTGCAGCCCACACCCTCTGGGTATACGCTCAGGCATGGTTGCAGTCCATGCCCTCTAGGTATACGCTCAGGCATGGTTGCAGCCACACCCTCTGGGTATACGCTCATGCATGGTTGCAGTCCATGCCCTCTGGGTATACGCTCAGGCATGGTTGCAGCCCACACCCTGTGGGTATACGACCTGGCATGGTTGCAGCCCAAACCCTCTGGGTATACGCTCAGGCATGGTTGCAGTCCATGCCCTCTCGGTATACGCTCAGGTATGGTTGCAGCCCACACCCTCTGGGTATACGCTCAGGCATGGTTGCAGTCCATGCCCTCTGGGTATACGCTCAGGCATGGTTGCAGCCCACACCCTGTGGGTATACGCTCAGGCATGGTTGCAGTTCACTTTCTGTGGATAAAGGCTCCTGCATGGTTGCAGTCCACACCCTCTGGGTATAGGCTCAGGCATGGTTGCAGTCCACTTTCTGTTGATAAAGGCTCATGCATGGTTGCAGTCCACACCCTGTGGGTATACGCTCAGGCATGGTTGCAGTCCACTTTCTGTGGATAAAGGCTCAGGCATGGTTGCAGCCCACACCCTCTGGGTATACGCTCAGGCATGGTTGCAGTCCATGCCCTCTGGGTATACGCTCAGGCATGGTTGCAGCCCACACCCTCTGGGTATACGCTCAGGCATGGTTGCAGTCCACTTTCTGTGGATAAAGGCTCATGCATGGTTGCAGTCCATGCCCTCTGGGTATACGCTCAGGCATGGTTGCAGTCCATGCCCTCTGGGTATACGCTTAGGCATGGTTGCAGCCCACAACTTGTGGGTATACGCTCAGGCATGGTTGCAGTCCACTTTCTGTGGATAAAGGCTCAGGCATGGTTGCAGCCCACACCCTCTGGGTATACGCTCAGGCATGGTTGCAGCCCACACCCTCTGGGTATACGCTCAGGCATGGTTGCAGTCCATGCCCTCTGGGTATACGCTCAGGCATGGTTGCAGCCCACACCCTCTGGGTATACGCTCAGGCATGGTTGCAGTCCATGCCCTCTGGGTATACGCTCAGGCATGGTTGCAGCCCACACCCTGTGGGTATACGCTCTGGCATGGTTGCAGCCCAAACCCTCTGGGTATACGCTCAGGCATGGTTGCAGTCCATGCCCTCTCGGTATACGCTCAGGTATGGTTGCAGCCCACACCCTCTGGGTATACGCTCAGGCATGGTTGCAGTCCATGCCCTCTGGGTATACGCTCAGGCATGGTTGCAGCCCACACCCTGTGGGTATACGCTCAGGCATGGTTGCAGTTCACTTTCTGTGGATAAAGGCTCATGCATGGTTGCAGTCCACACCCTCTGGGTATAGGCTCAGGCATGGTTGCAGCCCACACCCTCTGGGTATACGCTCAGGCATGGTTGCAGTCCACTTTCTGTTGATAAAGGCTCATGCATGGTTGCAGTCCACACCCTGTGGGTATACGCTCAGGCATGGTTGCAGCCCACACCCTATGGGTATACACTCAGGCATGGTTGCAGCCCACACCCTGTGGGTATACGCTCAGGCATGGTTGCAGCCCACACCCTCTGAGTATACGCTCAGGCATGGTTGCAGTCCACTTTCTGTGGATAAAGGCTCATGCATGGTTGCAGTCCATGCCCTCTGGGTATACGCTCAGGCATGGCTGCAGCCCACACCGTGTGGGTATATGCTCAGGCATGGTTGCAGCCCACACCCTCTGGGTATACACTCAGGCATGGTTGCAGTCCACTTTCTGTGGATAAAGGCTCATGCATGGTTGCAGTCCATGCCCTCTGGGTATACGCTCAGGCATGGTTGCAGTCCATGCCCTCTGGGTATACGCTCAGGCATGGTTGCAGCCCACACCCTGTGGGTATACGCTCAGGCATGGTTTCAGTCCACTTTCTGTGGATAAAGGCTCAGGCATGGTTGCAGCCCACACCCTCTGGGTATACGCTCAGGCATGGTTGCAGCCCACACCCTCTGGGTATACGCTCAGGCATGGTTGCAGTCCATGCCCTCTAGGTATACGCTCAGGCATGGTTGCAGCCACACCCTCTGGGTATACGCTCAGGCATGGTTGCAGTCCATGCCCTCTGGGTATACGCTCAGGCATGGTTGCAGCCCACACCCTGTGGGTATACGCTCTGGCATGGTTGCAGCCCAAACCCTCTGGGTATACGCTCAGGCATGGTTGCAGTCCATGCCCTCTCGGTATACGCTCAGGTATGGTTGCAGTCCATGCCCTCTCGGTATACGCTCAGGTATGGTTGCAGCCCACACCCTGTGGGTATACGCTCTGGCATGGTTGCAGCCCACACCCTCTGGGTATACGCTCAGGCATGGTTGCAGTCCATGCCCTCTCGGTATACGCTCAGGTATGGTTGCAGCCCACACCCTCTGGGTATACGCTCAGGCATGGTTGCAGTCCATGCCCTCTGGGTATACGCTCAGGCATGGTTGCAGCTCACACCCTCTGGGTATAGGCTCAGGCATGGTTGCAGTCCACTTTCTGTTGATAAAGGCTCATGCATGGTTGCAGTCCACATCCTGTGGGTATACGCTCAGGCATGGTTGCAGCCCACACCCTATGGGTATACGCTCAGGCATGGTTGCAGCCCACACCCTCTGGGTATACGCTCAGGCATGGTTGCAGCCCACACCCCATGCGTATACGCTCAGGCATGGTTGCAGTCCACTTTCTGTTGATAAAGGCTCATGCATGGTTGCAGTCCACACCCTGTGGGTATACGCTCAGGCATGGTTGCAGTCCATGCCCTCTGGGTATACGCTCAGGCATGGCTGCAGCCCACACCCTGTGGGTATACGCTCAGGCATGGTTGCAGCCCACACCCTCTGGGTATACGCTCAGGCATGGTTGCAGTCCACTTTCTGTGGATAAAGGCTCATGCATGGTTGCAGTCCATGCCCTCTGCGTATATGCATGTTTTGAGTTTTGCATTGTTTCTGGAGATTTATATATTTTAAATTATGTTTCTCTCTAGTTCATCACGGTGTAATTTTAGTCGATGATTTCATAATTATATCTTCTAAATCTTAAAGGAATGGTTCAATTACCTGTTCAACACATGTGCACGTAGTTTCTTCTTCTTTAAATCCCTGCATGTTTGCTCATCTAATATTCAGTAAAGCAGTGCAGCATTGTCACATGCCTTGGCAAAGCCCGAAACATGTGTCGATCTTGGAACAAGCTTCTAGGTTGTCCAACTCTGGGCCTCACGGGACAGAATCCTGAGCAGTTTTCAGTATATCCATCGTTAATATACACAAGGAAAAATGTGCATAGATTTAGAAACATTGTATGCAAATGTATCTCATGAATATTAATGAGGGGTATCCAGAAAACACGGCATGGATGGCTGTGAGAGGAAACAGTTAACCACAAGACCGCACAAGTCCCTTGCCAATAAGCTTGGTGTTATAACTTTCATAAGACTGGCGTGAAAGACACACCTTAGTCTTATGAAAGTTATAGAGCTCAAGTCTGAAGACACATCAGTCTTATGGAAGTTATAGCACTACAGTGTGTCTTTAAAGTTCATTGGCCCTCATTACGACCTTGGCGGAGATCCATGGTGCTATTTGCACCATGGTCCATGGCGCTAAACTGCCAACTCCGCCATGGTGGTTGGCGGACTTACCGCCCCATTCCGACCTTGGCGGGGCGGTAAGTCCCCAATCCCCATTTACCCTTCCCCATTCCCATTTTTGCCCCATAGGGTATAATGGGAGTGGGGAAGGCGTTAATTACGCCACCGTAAATTACGGTGGCGTAATTAACAACAGGTCCCGTAGCGCCATGGATTTTTCCGCCTGCAAAAAGCAGGCGTAAAAATCACCATGGCGCTACGGGAACTCGTACTCAGGCGGAAAGGGGCGCCATGGTTTACGCCGGCGTAAAGCCCTTTCCGCCAGGGTCGTAATGAGGGCCATTGCGTTGACAATAGTAAACAAACACAAGCTCCCTCCAGCTAATGACCTACAGCAATGGTCGAAGTGCAAGAAAAGAAGTAGTAAAACTATGTTCCCTGCTAGCCTGCCACACACAATACAAACCCCCAAACACATTTGCCTGCTGTTTAAGGGAATGTTCAGTGCAGTGCACTAAAAGTGCAAGTTTCAAAACGAAACCGTTCCGGAACGGTTTCTTTTTTCTTTTTAAAATGAAAGTATAGGAGCTGTAAAACTTAATTAAAAAAAGTAGAGGAGCACCGCTCCAGACCGCTCCCGCTCACTTCGACCACTGACCTACAGGAAGATTTGAGGGCTTGCAAGGGCCTGGCACAAATTTAGTGGCAGGCCGAGGAAGTGCGGTTGGACTGTGGGAGACTTGCTACTTTGGTGCTGCGCCCTGTCTCGGCATCCTTCATGCGCATCCTGCAGTGCATACAGAGAGCGAAGTGGGAAGGCATTAAAGGGTAAGACATTCATCTGCTTTTTTAAAACATAAGCCATTGTTTAAATATTTTTTGTCTCGCAGCGTACCGTTACTGGACGGGGGGCAAAGTGCACTTTTGTTTTCTGCTGCTTCCAAGGGGGGAATCGAACCTGGGTCCTGCAGTGAAGGTACTTATGTCACATCCTGCTGAGCTATCTCACAGACGCCAGCTTTTGTTGTTTTTTTCAGTAGCCTGCCTGGGACATAAAAGAACTTTGGCGCAGCCACATATTTCTGCATCCGCAGCTACCCTCGTTTAAGCATTATTAATGGGAAATTGGTGGGTGGGGGGTGGCTTTAGTGTTTGGCATGCCCCTTAGTAGGTGTGAATGATGGGTGATTAGAAAGGGCTGGTGCAAGGCATGGACCTGCTCACCACCAGAACTCTGATGAGGCGGATTCTGTCTCAGACACCTCTGCCCCGGCACCCGGCACCGGGGCCCTGGAAATACCTTTTTTAGCACATACATCTGCATCTGTTATCGGTTGGAATGGAAATAACGTACTTAGTGGTGAATAGCAGTTGACACCTCGGTGCCGGTTCATTAGAGTGAACGATATCTGGGACAAGTTCCCCTTTAAGTGTGAATGTTTGGGTGATGAGAACCGATGGGCGCATCTGAAAGCTAGCACACAGTTACAGAAAGTTAACCAAAACAGTGCCTTTTCTCATGACAATTAAACTGAAAAGGAAAATAACCTCACCCACATTGTGTTTTTAAACTGTCTAGTGTATTTCAGTGTGGACTGTTTGTTAGGCCCGGACAGACACGTTTGCTTTTTTATCTGGAACTTCACAGCCCCTCACATCATATATAATTACAAACTTCAGCTGCCTGTTAAACAATAACTATACGTAGGTGACCTTACAACACAGTTTCTTTTTTTGTCAGCCTTTAAGTAGTGTTGTGTTAGCTGGTATTTGTAGAGCTATAAACTGCCATGGGTGTGGTTACTTACAAATGAGTGTCCATGCGGTAGTGCATTACTGCACCTAATTGGGTTTCCGGAAGAGCATAGAGTGAAACATACCATGCATTGCATTCGTAATGACGTAGCAATTACTATGTTAAGAGACAGTGCAAAGGCTGTCCAGTCACTTGTCCGAGCGGCAGAGTATATCTGTGAGCTTGTGTTGTGCAGTGTGAGGGCAGCGGTGGTTGTGTTTTGGTATGAAATAAGGTGTGTGGCTAGTGTCCAGTTAGCTGATGATGTGCGTGAGGTATTTACATGGTAGGTTTCTTGCTAACTGGGCGATTGTTTGCAAGTTGTGGGCTCTGCCATTCTTTGCATTACCACAGGAAATGTATTGCTAACAAGGAGACCGAATCGGGCTCACTTTGTTTATTTATTTATTTTTTATTTATTTATTTAAATTGATATAGCGCACAGCGGCCCTGGGGCATCGTGGCGCTTGTCACAGAAGGCTTACAGATTGCAGTTTAATACATACATCATTTGGTCAACAATACCAGGAATGTGGACAGGGTGTGCACGTTCCGTGGTTACAGTGGAACATTGGGTTGAAATATGCATACAGGCCGTTTGAGCATTGACAGGTTAGTTGAACAGATTAGCTTTCAGCATTTTGCGGAAGACAGTATATGATTTTTCATTTCTGAGAGCAGTGGGGAGGGCGTTCCAGGTGCTAGGTGTTGGAAGCTGGTGCCTCCTGCTTTCGCTCTTTTAAAGGATGGAACGCAGATCTGCTTGGTTGATGGTTTCTCTTGGGTCTGGATGATGTACACAGGGTGTACATCTTGTTGTGGTCCATTGTGAAGGCCCCATTGAAATGCAGGTTGAAGGGGTGGCTGGGATCTCCTGAAGGGTTTGGAGGATTGGGCTGGCAGAGAGGAAGGCTTGGTTGTTAGCAGAGTCATCTATTTGATTTATTTATTGTGTGACTTAGTTAACATCAAACTTTTCACACATTCTGAAAACAGTGCATCACGTAATAAAAACAGGTGGATCAAAGAAATATCATACAAAGGTAAAGGCAGCTTGAAGAAATGCTGTGCATTGATTAACAGTATATCATTGAGCTCGTTTTTTTTTTTTTTAAACTTCAATTTTTATTCAGGTTTACAGAAAAAACAGTTTCCCCATGTCCCCCCACCCCGCACCCCCACCACCCCAACTTGTGCCCACCCCCCCTGTACTGTGCCCAAGCCAAGTCTGTTGAGCTCGTTTGACACATTATACCATATATAATGCCATGATAAAAACAGGCGTGTCATAAAATAACCTTTAAAACCCTCCTCCCGGAGCCCCGATAAAGACTTCCAATCGACAAATAAATGCTTCACAGTTTCGACTTCCGCCCCACATCAGCGGCAGATACGTTCAACTTGTGGTAGGCCTGTTCTGCCCCCTACCACATCAGTGGTTAGAAACAAGTTCAGTTTAAGATGTGACCCACATGTTCTAAGGCAAGGGGAGGCATGTCTGCTCAAACATTGCTGAGGTGCATTATATGGTTGGATATCCAATGTGAAGTGATCGAATATCTTGTAACCCACAAGCTTCGCTCTGTTACTGACCCAATCTGTTTCGAAATGGACTATCTTAACCTTATTTGGGTTGAGCTCCAAATCTTCAATTGGCTTATTAGCCAGTAGAAGGAAAACAGAGTTAGCTCACTGCTCAAATACAACACCGTTCCCCTTTAAGAACAAAAGGTTAAGATACTTTAACATGGTAGCTTCCGGGGGAAACAGAATACAACGCAGGAGGAGTTGGTAACACATGGGGAAGAGGGTGCAGATGGGGAATCTTGAAAGTACAATTGAAAACTACAGAGGCGATTATTTTTTTGTAGGCTTTCATATTTGCCCTTTGCCTTCTGGTAATTGATGACTTACATGTTTCTAGAATTGTGTATATATATATATATATATATATATATATATATATATATATATATATATATATATATATATATATATATATATGGAAAAACAAGGAAAGGTGCGCACTCCAATTCTCTGCATGACCTTCCAGGCCACTGGTGTACTCCTCCGACCGGTTTCTGTGCCAATACACGTCGTCAGGGAGGCTGGGTGGACTTGCAGCTCACCGCAGGTGCAGGTGATAAAAATCTGCTGCAAGGGCTACTGGTAGATGTAGTCATCTGGTCAGCAGAGAAAACGCTCACGCCCAATCCCACAGTGGAGAAAGGGGGGGAGTGTAGCCTCAAGTGAGGCACTCCAAAGCCGGGCATATATAACCCTGGTGCGGCACCCTGTCAGGCCCTGAGGATTCCACCCCTCAAGGTCCTGCGAAAAATGGAAAAACAAGGAAAGGTGCGCACTCCAATTCTCTGCATGACCTTCCAGGCCAAGAAGACCTGCCAAGGTGCCGCACCAGGGTTATATATGCCCGGCTTTGGAGTGCCTCACTTGAGGCTCCACCCCCTCCTTTCTCCACTGTGGGATTGGGCGTGAGCGTTTTCTCTGCTGACCAGATGACTACATCTACCAGTAGCCCTTGCAGCAGATTTTTATCACCTGCACCTGCGGTGAGCTGCAAGTCCACCCAGCCTCCCTGATGACGTGTATTGGCACAGAAACCGGTCGGAGGAGTACACCAGTGGCCTGGAAGGTCATGCAGAGAATTGGAGTGCGCACCTTTCCTTGTTTTTTCCATATATATATCTATATATATATATATATATTATATATTTGTCAGTTTGGTTTGTTTTGTGATTTGTGTACTTTTCAACTCATCTCTACAAAACTGGATATTACTTTGGGACATAAAAAACAAACATTAACGCACTTGCACCAATTACAACTGAGAAGCTATTTGGTCAAGTGCCTAAATTGCAGATTGGGCTCAAATCCCGGCTTTAACACTGAAATAATGGGCCAGATCTGGCCAAAACTATTTTCTCCCACTATGCCTTATCAGCACAAACTGAGAGTCACTAGACGGGCATCCGTTTGCAGTAAACACAATGAGAAAGCCTCACTCATGGTTTAATAGCCTACAGTGTTGCTTCACGTATTATTATAATAATAATACTTGTAAACATTCACAGACCACACATCACAAAGTTATTTGTCTCCTGGCTTACTCATTGCAGTTTCTTGCAATGTAATGTCCCAAGATGCACCGCAGTAGCAAATACTCCCTTCACTGCCTGGGATGGTAATGAATATGCAAATAAGTTGGCCTACATGTCTTTTGCCACAAAGGGCCATAGAAATCCTAGACCTGGTCCTGGCGGGAGAGCAGGAGAGCCAGACCGCTGGATTGGTTGCCCTGCGATCCAGTGTTTGAGTCGTTCTTCGAATCCTAGGCGCCGCCTCGGGAGGATAGCCCAGGGGCAAAGTGCTCGCCTTGGAAGCACGATGACATGGAACACCACAGATCCGATACCCGGGTCCACGCTTAGAAACCTCTGGGCGCGTTGTAAATAACCTATCATATCATAACTCGTTTTTTTTTTAAATGTCGCAATACAATGGGCCTGATTCTCAAAATATTTTTAAATGCGATTTTCCCCCATTGAAAAACGCTTTATAAACCAGTCCCAATGTGTCTACAATGCGGTCTGGCATTCAGCAGTGGAGGGTGGGGAGACCGACGTCGTTACATCGCTCGAAATGTCTCTGCGTCCATGAAAATGAAACGGCGCGCAACTGGACATGTACAACAACGACTGGAACATGGAGAGGTAGGTGTAATGTCCTACCTTCATTGTTATCACATATTCAGAGGAACAGTCCTCTATCTATTACAGTTGAGTGGGCTGCGCCCCACGTGGTGCGAGAGGCGGGGTTACCGCCTCGGGCGGCAGTTCGAAAAAATAAAGAAACCTGTTAGCACCACAGTGCCTCCGTTCCTGATTCATTGCAAGCACCCGTCCCTGACGATTATATTGACTTATTTCCTGCAATCAACGATACCTGCCTGACATACAACAATGGCGACGAGGATGGGATGCCATAGTCAGCAAACGTTTTGTCCAGCGCAGGTATAACGGACTGTGCACTGGTCGAGTGAACCAGATGTACTTCTGGGAATCGTGACATTTCATCAATGATCACCAGCACGTATTTACCGTTTGCCAGCGGCCCAAACATATCTACGGCCACTTCATCCCACACTTGCAGCGGCATCTCCGATGTTTTGAGTGGCTCGGGAAACGTGCGCGGTGCCACCGCCTGACATGCTAGGCATTTCCGTAGTAGCTGTTCTACCCGCTCGTCTATGGATGGGAACCATACCTTTGTTCTCAGTTACCTCTTGGTCGACACTATTCCTCTGTGTCCTGCATGGGCGATGTCTAGTACCTGATCTTGCAGGGTTTTCGGGATGACTATTCTGTTTTCTTTTAGTAGTAGGCGTTCAGGTGATGTGGATAGAGTATGACGGACGAGTTTGAATGTGCGAAAGTGTTGTTCCTCTTCCGTGGACAAGGAAGATGCCCCTTTTGTTCTGATCTGCCATTGGTTCGATTTTAGGCAAGATTGTACTATCTGGAGTAGTCCGTCCTTTTGGGTTGCTTCCAGCAGTTGTGCCGTGGTGATGTATTTGGGTAGCGCACTGCTGATCAGGTATCTTAGATATTGGTTTGCTTTGTGTGATTGGCGTTCATCTTGAGCTGGGAGCGGGTAACGTGATACGAAGTCGGCGGGGTTGTTGTCTTTGCCCGGTCGATGTATTATCTTGAATGAGTACTCTTGTAGCCTTAGACCCCATCTGGCAATTGGTGGTGGCATTCTCGCAGTCGGCTTCCCATAGATGGTGGTGAGAGCCTGGTGATCCGTGATTATGGTGAATGGCCGTCCATACAGAAATAGATGATAGTGCTCGTACGCCCACACTACCGCTAAGCTCTCCTTTTCGGGTTGGGAGTATGAGCATTCTGTCTTGGAGAGGCTGCGGCTGGCGTAGGCTACGATTCTTCTTGGCGAGTCAGGTGGTGCACCACGCCTGGATTGTGCCAGGATTGCTCCTAGTCCAACTGGGCTCGCATCTACTGTGAGTTCCGTGTCGAAGTCAGGGTCGTAATAAGCCATGCAGGAGGCTGTTGCGATTCTTTTCTTGATTTCTTGAAATGCTTCTTCACAGGTATTCGACCACTGGAATTCTTGATGTTTCCCGGTTAGGAGTCGAAGAGGCGTGCTTACTGAGGCGAAATCTTGTATATATCGGGTGCAGTAGCTCGCCATTCCCAGGAAGGAGCGTACTGCTGAAACTGACGTGGGTGTGGGAGTCTCAACTAGTGCCTGAACCTTTTCCGGGTCTGGTTTCAGGCCATCTTTTGAGAAGATGTGTCCAAAGAATTTGAGAGTGGATTTGCTGATTTCGCATTTGTCCGGGTTGAGTGTGAGGTGGGCATTCTCCAGCGCCATGCAGACTCTCCTCAGTGTGTCATCATGGCTCTCTTGTGTGATGCCGAAAATCAAAATATCGTCTGAGTAGTTTAGACAGTTGGGAATGTGTTTTATCACTTGATATATTTCATTTTGGAATATTTCGGCAGCCGAGGATACTCCAAAGCTGAGTCTTTTGTATCTGAACAGACCTACGTGCGTTGAGAAGGTGGTAATATATCTTGAAGTAGGGTGTAGTTCTAGCTGATGGTATCCCTTATTCAAGTCTAGCTTGGAATACACTTTGGACCCATGCAGTAGATGCATCATATCAGTCATTCTTGGAGCCAAATGTCGTTCCCGCTCTATGGCTACGTTGGGGGCCCTCATGTCCACGCAAATGCGAATGCTGTCCTTGTTGTCTTTCTTCGGCACGGGTACAATGGGAGACACCCAGGGGGTTGGTCCCGATGCTAGCTCTATGATGTCCTGCTGTAATAATGACTGGATCTCGTCCTCCACGTGTCTTTGTATGTTTAATGGTATACCTCTGTATTGTTGCGCTGTCGGGGTTATTTGGGGATTGATGTGTAATTTTACTTGTTTGTCCTTTAGTTTGCCCAACCCCTTGAACAGGGAGGGAAACATTTGTTTTATCATGTCTTTGGGGCTGGTCGTGTAAGCCGACATTATTTGATACATGATTTGAATGAGTCCCATTTGAATCGCAGACTTGAAACTCAGGATGCTGCCACCTGGTACGTCCCCTTTTATGACGTATATTTTGATCTTCTGACTCTTGTCTTTGTACTGACAGTGTGCCATAAACATCCCTTGACAATTGAGAGGCGTGTTGGAGCCATATGAATATATTAATGTGTCTGATTCCTTCAGTGACTTCTTGTGGTTGAGTCGTTTATAGGTCTCATCATTTATGACATTAACTGTTGCCCCTGTGTCAATCAGGAATTCTCTATTTTGCCCGTTTATTTGTAGTAGCAACGTGGGACTGTATTCTGTGGCTATGCTGTTTCCAATGGCATGCACGTATCCCCTTTTCCTATCCCCACTGGATGAGGATGAGTGCGAGTCTCGCCTTCTGAGGGGCGAACTTTCTAGGTGTCTGATCTTCTGTCTGGAATGTCTCCTGCTTGCGTGTTCTCTTCTTTCTTCCCGCCTTCTCCCCTCCCGTGGCGTGTCACGGGATGAGCTTTGAGATTGGTGTCTGGATACTGTGGGTGACTGTCTCCTGCGAGATCTCGGGCTTTCTCTTGTTGAAAATCGGTCTGACCTCCTCGTGTCCCTGTGCATTTCAGTTGGTTGGAAGAAATTTATGTTTCTGCATACAGATTAAAAGTGGTTTTCACCTCCGCACTTGTCACAGTTGTGTCCTATGGCAGGACATGGACCGACATGTGGATACTTGAAACCGCACCTATAACATTTCTTTTGTTCAGTGGGACGTGGTGCTTCTTTGGATGTTCTGATGGGGCATATTGATGCCGTGGAGGCGGACTGTGTGATCTTGATGTTATCCAGTGATTCAGTCTGTTGCATGAGGGCAGCGTCCGCTCGAGCGAGTTGTAGTATCTCTTCTAATGTCCTGCTTTTTTGCAACAATTTCTTCCTGAATTCTTGAGATGCGCAGCCGGCAATGGTTTGGGACTTTATTGCTTCTTCCGTTGAATATCTGTCAAAATCACAATATTTCGCTCTTTTTCTGAGACGCATTACAAAGCTGTCCATATTTTCGCTGCTGTCCTGTGTGGAGGTGTGGAAAATGTGTCGTTCATAGTCGACATTTCGCAAAGGTGCGAAATAAGCATTTAAAGCATCAATGATACCTTGGAAAGTGTCTGTGGTAGATTCAGGCATTTCAAAGACGATGTCTCGTACTACTGGTCCTAGAGAGTGGAGTAGGATTCCTCTAAGTCGGCGCTCCTCCCTTACCCCTGATGCATCTATGTAGACATGCAGCTCTTTGAGCCATCTGGCCCATGTGGGGGCAAGGCTGCTTGTGTCTGACATGTCAAATGGTGGCACAGCCAGTAGTTGTATCGATTCTGAGCCACAGTCATCTTTGTGAGTGGCTTGACGGGGCGTGGAACTGGAGGAGGGGCTTAGGATACCACTATACGGGTTGTCTTCAGACATGTTCGCTTTCTGTCTACTGCCAGCGATGCCTTGTCTGTTCGCTGTTAGCGCAATTCAGCAATGAAGTCTATTGGGATTGAAGTATATTATGCGCAGGGGAACGTCCTGGCGTCTTGCCGTGTCGTTTCCAGCGAACCGCGTGCTATGTGAAGTTCGCACACGTGGTTGGCCCTTGATGCTGGTGTTGCTGTGGAGGTTTGGAGAGCGCGACGAAGCTTCGCGCGTGCTGAGCTTGAAAGTAGGTCTGCGGCGAAATGTCAGTAAAGCGCGATGCGATTTCGCGCGTGCTGGGCTTGATAGCGGTTCTTTGGCTGCGTAGCGGCATACGCGTAATCATTCAGCAGGTCACCACGTGTGATACGCGGCACACGTAACACGTGGGTTGGCAGCTTATTGTCTGCATTAAAAGCTGCTTGCGGGTCAGGGCCTCTTACTTGAAGTCAATGTTGTGCCGCGTGCTTCGTGAACGGCTCCAGTGCAGTAAATTAGGCGGCTGAAGTCCTGGAGTCAAGGACTGACGACTGGCAGGACTTTCGTGCTCCGGCACCGGATTATGAAAACCTCTTTGCACATTCAAACTCGTCCGTCATACTCTATCCACATCACCTGAAGGCCTACTACTAAAAGAAAACAGAATAGTCATCCCGAAAACCCTGCAAGATCAGGTACTAGACATCACCCATGCAGGACACAGAGGAATAGTGTCGACCAAGAGGCAACTGAGAACAAAGGTATGGTTCCCATCCATAGACGAGCGGGTAGAACAGCTACTACGGAAATGCCTAGCATGTCAGGCGGTGGCACCGCGCACGTTTCCCGAGCCACTCAAAACATCGGAGATGCCGCTGCAAGTGTGGGATGAAGTGGCCGTAGATATGTTTGGGCCGCTGGCAAACGGTAAATACGTGCTGGTGATCATTGATGAAATGTCACGATTCCCAGAAGTACATCTGGTTCACTGGACCAGTGCACAGTCCGTTATACCTGCGCTGGACAAAACGTTTGCTGACTATGGCATCCCATCCAGAGTCAAATCGGACAACGGACCTCCCTTCACGAGCCATGATTTTGCCATGTTCGCAGAACATCTAGGTTTTCAACACCACAAAGTCACACCACTGTGGCCACAGGCAAATGGAATGGTAGAACGTTTCATGGGAAACCTCAAACGCACTCTACAAATCTGCTCCATCACAAATGGATCATTCATGCAAGCCATCTGTACCTTACTACGAGAGTATCGGAACACACCGCATAGCTCAACTGGTGAATGCCCATCAATGCTTATGTTCGGGCGTGTCATCAAAACAAGACTTCCCCACCATGTGCGAAGGAAGGATGAGTCCACATACATAAAGAAGGCCAGAAGCAAAGATCAAGAAAGTAAGGACAAGATTAAGACATACACAGATGCCCGAAGACGTGCCCGACCTAACACTATCTGTATTGGCGACCAAGTACTAGTACGACAAAAGCGGGTCACGAAGGACATGCCTGCTTTGAAGCCAGATCCCATGATAGTGACCCACATCCAAGGGTCGATGATAACCGCCGCTAGCCCAAATGGCACAATCACCAGAAATTCATCCTTTTTCAAGACTTTCAACAGCACTGACACCACCGTCAACACCTCAACAGCATCGATAGACGACTCATCGGACACAGACTCTGAATATCATGAAGAGGGAAGAGACGCGGATGACAGTGGCAGTGAAAGCGACAGCACACCGGTAAGATCAGCCCCACCGGTGCGCAGCCCATCCAAGAGGGTCATTCGCAGACCCATTAGATGGATTGAAGAATCCAATTGAATGCCGGTGAAGTGTTTGTTTAAGAAGGGGGGAGATGTAATGTCCTACCTTCATTGTTATCACATATTCAGTGGAACAGTCCTCTATCTATTACGGTTGAGTGGGCTGCGCCCCACGTGGTGCAAGAGGCGGGGTTACCGCCTCGGGCGGCAGTTCGAAAAAATAAAGAAACCTGTTAGCACCACAGTGCCTCCGTTCCTGATTCATTGCATGCACCCGTCCCTGACGATTATATTGACTTATTTCCTGCAATCAACGATACCTGCCTGACATACAACAGTAGGAATAGAAAACAGGTGCACCAGCTGTGCCTGTGGAAAAATCACCCTTAGAAAACGAGACATGTGCACCGTTGCAGTAGGACAATGCCCGAACCAAAAAAGCAAAATGCTAGCGTGGGCAACTTTTTTGGGTCAAAGTAGTAGGCCAGTGTGGGCTATTTTGATGAGATACTTCAGTGTGCAGCAAGTGATTTAGGCCATTGTTGTTGAAAAAATATTCTTTAAATTGCGCAATTTGCATTACATTTGATCAAATAACTCCCCCTTGGGAACTATTCAAACAGACGGTCACAAAAGGACTGAATTGCCTTTTGTAACTGTGGCCTCTTTTTCATTAGTGCCCTAGCCAATGGTATGCCCCAGTCCGACGCAGCCAGCCCGTAGAACTGATTTTTGAGCCTCGTGTTGCCTCTTTCGCGATCACTCGCTTTATTTCTCCGCTATATGCGTGTGTTCCGTCTTCGCTGCGGTTTTGTACGGCCCTGTCGGGTCGACTCTATCTCGTCAGCCTCGGCCAAGGAACCATGCGTTTACCATGGGTTCCGCTCCTTCACAGGCAGTGCTGCCCCCCCCCGCCCCCCCAAGCGTTCGCGTGACATGAATTGAAACGCGCCCTTTGTCTGGCAAACAAATCCACAGTACTCTGCTGCCATCTATAGAGCAAACAGAACAACTGCATCCCTATGTTACACACCGCCCAGCCTCAAGGAATCAACGGGTACACTGTGAGGACAAACTTAAAGAACAATTCATTTCGCGTTCCCCTTTCTTAAATAAAAACAAGTGTGTGCGGCAAAGGATGCACGTACCCCACGTGCACGTCTAATGCACAGTCATGTGTGGCTCTGGCTCTTACAGAATATGGCTCCGTTTTTAGATTGCAAGGGTGCCTTTTCCGTCGTCCAACGTAAAGGAGCACTTCTAGGTATGCATAGGTGGGATTTGTAAAGTGTGAAACCCAGCTGGGAAGCAAATTAACGCTGTATAGAGGGGGCCAGGGGTTCCAAGCAGGGAGCTGGGATGGGGAGAGGGAGATTTTAGAACTTGATAATCAGTGGCGTTGCCAGGAATCAAATATAGGAGGGGCACAGAGGGGGCCAAAGACAAAAGTAGGGGGACACAGACAAAAGTAAGGGGAGAACATGGTCACTGCTCGTCTTAGGTAGGGGGGTGCATGGGGGGGCACAGGGTTTCACAGGGAGGGCCCTGGCCCCCCCAGTTCCCCTAGCGACGCCACTGTTGATAATTTGTCTGCCTTTTCGGGGTTTGCCAGTTTCTGGATGAAAGGATAGCTCTCAACCATTTGTGTCACAAAGGCGGGTGAAAACACCCGATGTTATTTTTGGCGGATGAGAGGCACATTGAAACGAATGGGCGTGCAGGAGGCTTGGCGGGTAAGTCAGCTGTTTACAAGGCGGGTGACACTCGCCAAAAGCTTGTGAGTTGAGAGCTATGTGAAAGCAAACCTCACTGTCCAGTCACTGCCCCTGAATGAGGTCTGTGCATTGGTTGGTATAGCCCCAGGTCGAAGAGTAATAGAAGATGTTGGAACATAATATCACTACTTCCCATGTTTTCCAAAAAAGCGTGCCGCTCAAGCATCCCAGTCACCGCAACGTATTAGTTCCCTTTCAAGTGCAGGCCCTTTAGATTGTGCTACATTTGCAGTCCTGTGTGCCTGCTCCCTTTCTTCCCTCAGCCTCTGCCATTAGGGCTGCAAATGTCACTGTAGTCTGCTGGCTGAAGGAAGCATGTGTTTTTGCTTTTTATTGGTCTGAATTGATAAATGTTAGATCATTCTAACCACATGTAATTGCTAACGAGTACAATGTCATTTGTTGCGGTACCAGTATGTGCAACCATGCACTGCCTTGGAGGCAGGGGTGTCGCTAGGTCTGGAAAAGACCCGGGGCTATGCAAATGACGGGACTGTTGGGACTGGGGGGTAGCTAGCCTCTTGGTTGTAGCCCCTGAGCTTCTATCTGGGCCTACAACCAAAAGACCCGGGGTTATAGCCTCCCCCACCCACTCCCTAGTGACGTCTCTGCTTGGAAGTACACTGTAGGTATTGTGCGCACAACCATTTCACAATGGGCCAAGTGTTAATTATGAAACTAAGTGGGAAAAGCTGGTATTTCAATCTCAGAAAAGAAATGTATACATGGAGCAAAGCCACTGCCCTCTTCATCGTGTACCCCCCACCCCCCTGCACCCCAATTAAGATCTTCCCGGAGGCTTAGAGGAGTAACCTTGAAGGCTGAGAGAGGTTTGCTATGTCTGGCTTTGCTGCTACTTCAGAAGAATTTTTCATTTCCGTTGTGACAAGCCCTAGTCAGGGACGAACACACCTTTGGGCGTGTTACGCATTAAAAAAAAATGTACATATGTACAAAATAGGCAGATGCAAGTAACAAATGGCATTGTACATACAGAACCCCCCCCCCACCAAAGTATCCACTCGCCCGCCTTCTCAAGATATCACACATATTAGAACACTTGCATGAATCTTTCCCAAATTTCATCAAACTTTTCATGTTTTCTCTGACTTCTCAAGAGGACCCTTTTCCATAAGTGAGACCTTGCACATTTCCTCCACCCAAGTATCAATTTATGGACAAACCATCGACTTCCAATTCCTTAGACTCAACCTCTTTGCTGTCATTGCCCCCCAGAGCAACCATTGTATTCTGAGCATTTGCCAGATCATGAGTTAAGGTATCTTCACCCAAAACAAAGGCCCCAAAGTCATAGTCGTGTGAATTCCTCAGGACTCTATTAAAAGTCATGAAAAGCTCACCCCAGAAGTTCCTCACCGTGCTACAGTGCCAAAGCATGTGCTGCAGTGTACCTGCTCTGTGGCTGCACCCCCAGAATTTATCGGTATCCGTGCGACCCGCCTAAAGAGACATTCTGGAGTCCAATCGATTCTATTCACACTCATGACGTGTCTTGTTCTTTCGCCTAAATTCAGAGATGTGAGGGCTCTGTTACTGCATAAATGAGACCATCGTTCCTCGGACATCTCCTCCGATAATCGCGCAGACCATGTTAGTAATAGTGGCGTGTTACTCTGAGAAGAGGCTCTCAATAGTTTATCCATTTTTTTTTTTACCCTTGATGCCCCTCCTTTTCAGCATCTAGGAGCTTTTCCCCTATAATGGTACTGCCAATTTCGTCAGAATCAGAGGCTATTCTTCTTAGATTTCGATATTCTCGAATGGAACAGTTTTGCAGGTTTGTCTTAACCTTTCTGGTGGTTGCCTTACGCATTTTTGATCAACTTTGTTCACAATGGAAAACAAAGCAAAGGCTGCACTCCACGCTTTCGCCAGATGATGATTTGCAGAGCCTGTGCGCAAAGTGATTCCAGGGTCAATCAGTAGTGAGGGTGCGGGGCAGAGCCCTGGCTGGAAACCAGCTTTGGGAGACTGCCGCTGCTCGGCTACGGCTAGCCTTAGCCCCAAAAGCCCTGATTGGGGGGTCTTTGTCAGGTAGCGTGGAAGCATGATGCTAAGCCCTCACTGACACCATCGGGCAATTGCCAAATAAATGTAGTAAGGGACAAATGGGCAGATGGTGGTACTCCCTTCCTCCAGGCTGAAAAGGGAACTATGACCAGCTAGTATATACCAGCACAGTACACAGTCCCCTACTAGCAGGTGGGCCTGCCAGTGGCATCGTCAGGAATCAAATTTAGGAGGGGCACAGAGGGGGCCAAAGACAAAAGTAGGGGGGCACAGACAAAAGTAGGGGGAGAACATGGTCACTGCTCGTCTTAGGTGGGGGGGCACAAGGGGGGCACAGGCTTTCACAGGGGGGCCCTGGCCCCCCCAGTCCCCTCTAATTGCTCCACTGAGGGGAAATGGTTTTGCAGAGAGCTCAAGAGGGACCCCACTCCCCCGGCACAGGGCCTGGCAAGGGGAATCCCAGCAGGCAGTAGTCCTGCAACAGACATTGCAGCAAAAAGGGGGGGGGCTGGTAAGTGGTTCAGCTCATGCAGAGGCGCCATCTCCATTTCTCCGTTCTCGCCAGCAGGATCGGACTGGGCCAGAAAACTGTCTCGGGCACCAATGAAAAAGTGGCCCACCGTTGTAAATGGCTATTCATTCCTTTTGTGATACTGTTTGAATAATAACCAAGGAGGAGCTTTTTTTTGATAAAATGTGATGCACATTGTGCATTTTAAACAGTATTTATTCAACAACACTGGTCAAAACTACCAGTCGCGTAGTAAAGTAACTTATCAAAGTGGCCCGCATTTGGTCCAAAAATGGGCCCACCTTGACCCCAAAAACTCAACCACACCAGCATTATGCGTTTTTTGGTTCGGCTATGAGCCTATTGAGCTGTAGGCCAGTCCGAGCCAGCACGCCAGCCACGGGGCACGCAACATGCGCCATACAGGGAGCGTGGGTTTGGTCACTGTAGTCGTAAGGTGACAATCTGGAATAACAAGCACATTGTGTCACAGTTAAGTGCCAGGCTATTATGCAGGTCGGTGCAAAAAGGACGAGCATACTCGTCCTTGGTACTTAAGGGGTTAATAGAAACTTTTCACACACATATTAAAACAAAACCATATACAACATGATTATCAAATACCCTGCAATACTCTGTTAAAACAATTCTTTAAAAAATCTATAGCAGCGATACATACAGGCATTTCACGTGCATTTTACACGTGCATTTAAAATACGTTCCCAAAAGCCCTCCGACGTTGAGTCCTCAGGGTTCCAAACACATTTTCCAAATAATTGGTAACGAACGTTGAATAGGGAAATACAATTCCATCTAATGGACGTCTTTCTGCAAATCCAGTTCATGTCAAAATCAACAGCACGATGATCCCACTCCACTATGTCAAGCCCCCTTTCCTGCATTTAGAGGAACTGGAGTCTTCAGACGAGGGTTACAAAATGGTGGCGTTATGGGACAGAAAATGCGGAAACCATCATATGCCGGTTACGAAATGCACCAAAGAGCCGATCAGAGATTCGCGTTGAATGTCAACAGTAAGAAAAAGTTTGTGCAAAATGAACGGATCCTTGAATATTTTCATCTTATTTTTCTCCAAGATTGCAACGAGAGCTTCTAAATTAAGGCCTTGAAACCAGAGTATGTGTGGGTGACGAGTACAAATGTTAGTCAAATCTTCGTCTCATTACTTTGGTGTCTCCCAGATTTCACGGAAAGACACTGTCTCGGCCGCCGGGATGTGTCCCCCCTCCGACCCCCCGACTCCGACATGATGAAAGCAACAAATCCTCATCTTTACCATCACATGAAGCATATTAGAGCAGAGGCCTAGACAGGGTGGGGCCGGAGCGGACAAGGCCCACCTAAAATCTATATATGCCCTCTCAGCAGCACTGTGTGGGCATTTACAGGTGTGGCACTGCGGTGGGCCCAACTACATTAGCTTCAGGCCCCACTTGTTGGACAATCCCAGCTACGCCTATGTAATAGAGACATCATAACAAAAATAAACGTATAGAAACCTTAATATTCCTTATACAATCCTCACATTCCGTAGCTACTATCCCAGCATAAAGAACAACGTTAATTCATGAAATTAGCAGATTCCCGCCAACTGTTGTCTACTGTTGTCTACGCCAGGCTCCGAACAGATCCCGCCGCTGGTGCTTCATTTCTAGATCGCCGGCTGCAAGAAGAAACAACATTTTTGGAGCAGCAACAATGTACCCAGCAGCTGGGTCAGAAATAGAGTTCATCGTTGGCGGTTCCAATTCCTGTTTCCAAGGATACGGTATATAACCAATACTTCCCAAATTGTCGAAAAGAGTTTTCAGACCAGAAAATAAGGTAGCTGGGTTTCCATCAAATTCGCCAAGGCCTCGTTTATGGGGTTCGGGCAGGGGGCGGGCTCTACCCTGTCCAAATATCCAAATCGGGCAAGTGATCAAACAACATTAAAATCGAAAAAATGAATAAAAATACGTACGATTTATTGCTTTAGAAAAACATATTTAACAATAAAGTAGATTAAACATTGTTTAGACAGCTATATATTTATTCAAATTTAGGGAGCACCATAAATCCAATTTTATCCAAACCAGTCAATCCCTAGTGGAATATATTTCACAAAAAAATGAAATGGGTGGAATGATCAATACGAAGAAAAAAAAAGGAAACATTTTAGACACATAGTGGAGCGCTATAATCCTAACTTAACTCAGTTAACATGCCCCTAGTTTAACAGTTATAATAATATTCCTAATCTGAGGTGTTTATTGCCGTGTTGAAATTACTGCATTCCCATAATGCCTCCCAAAACCAATTAAGCGCTTTAACTTCACAGTAAAAGTTATCACTGACTTAAGTTTCGGCCTATGCGTCCGCCAATTTTCATGCCTAGGCATTCTTCAGGGCAAAAAGCAATCACATAACGTGTCCAAAGACAGTAAGTAAATCGGAGAGGGGAAGCCTGCAGAAGTCGCCCACAGGACGCAGGATGTTTCCACGTATTCACACGACGGAGGGGCAGCCAGTAAGCCATGTTGTCACAGGAAGCAATCATTGCCAGCTCGGCTCTTATCAAAGTCACTAGTGTTCTTTTGGAAGTTGCCATCTGTTTCTGGAAAAAAGACATTTCCAGCCTGAAGCTAAGTGAATATTTTTGTATTTTATTTGGGATTTATAAAGAGCTTTAAGCCAAAGCGCTGTACATAGTTTATAAAACAGTACAGTAAAATGAAGACAAAACACTAGATTTGTAAATCAGATTCGAGAAGATGAGTCTTTGGTGAGGAACGAAAAAGAGAATATGAAGAGATGGAGCAGACAGATAGTGGAAGCGAGTTCCAATGGGAGGGAGCTAAGCGAGAGAAAGAACGGAAACAGGATTTAGCACACGGAGAACGAGGTACTACCAGTAGAAATTGAGACTGGGATCAAAGAGAACGAGTTGGAATATAAAAAGAAACCAGAGAAGAAATATAGATTGGTGCAAGACCGTAAAGAGATTTAAAAACCAAGCACAGAAAATGTTAAGACGAGAATGAAAGGAGACCGAACCAAGAGCAGAAAGTGTGGGAATAATAGCATCAGGTGGTGAAAGAAGACGAATGGCCGCATTGAACATTGATTTCAATGGGTCAAGATGAGAGAGAGGAAGACCAAATAGAGAAACCGAACAATAGAAAAGTCGAGAAAAAATGTATGAAGAAATCAAAAATAAAGTAGCGTCAAAAGTTAAGAAAGATCGAGCTTCACGGATGTTAATATGCTGGCACTGGAAAGCCAGTGGCAGAAGAGCCGGCTGAGTATTTCCTGTTCCTTCTCCAGGTCTATCTGATTATCCCAGCAGCGTAATGCCCCCTTTACACCTCCCTCCACTTTCTCACACCTGACCCTTAAGCCCCCTGTATGGAATGAGGGTAAACGGGACTACCACAGCTGGTATTTTTACTGCCCGCATTCAAACACCGGCAGAAAGACCTTGAACCATGTTTATTTCTTTACATTTGATTGCTTATAACGCAACCTTTGCTCGCGAGAGAGAGCAGCGGAGCGCTGTACAACAGGGCGGGGTGGGCGCCAGCATTAGGCTTGGTATTTTATACAGTAGCACAGTACCTTGGGTGGAACGTTCATCCTTGGTGGCCCCCGGGTACTGCCGACCCCCCAGTTTTATAATCCGGGGTACCTTGGTAGACCCGCCAAACACCTGCTCCGTCGGTAGCTCCACTACCATCCCTGTAGCACTTCCGTAACGGCCACCCAACAGAAGCCCATGGCCAAACAGAGCGCCCCATTTCCAAGGAAGAACTTCCTTTGGAAATCACTCTTTTATAAATCTGAATCCACACCCAAGCACTTTTATCATCTCCGCGGTTTCAGGCTATCCATTTACACCATGGAATTTAATTTAATTTTGATTCTATTTTGGGCCTTGGTAAGGTGCAGGATATCTGAGAAGATTCGCTGGTGTCTAGCAAGTGGACTGGAGAAGGGAGAGAAGGGAGAGAAAGTTCGGCGAAACGTTGGCCAGACGGCTGGGGTTTCGGCATCCTCCTGAGCCGGAGATTCAAAACCTTGCCTAAAGAATTGGGTGGAGTTCCAGAGGACAGATCCTTAAGTGGCACATCTTTTTCCCTCATTTCAATAATGTGTTGCCATTTTGTGGCATGTGATTTTCACATTAGCCATGGAGTTCCCGTCTCCAAAAACGGTCGTTCTGTTGATTTCATTGAAGTTTACGATTTGTCTGATTGAGGTGTGAACCTTTTCATTTAGCTCCGGGGTCGGCGACCTTTGGCTCGCCACTGGCAGTGATTGAAGTGAGCGGGAACGGTGTTCCACTACTTTGTTTTGCTCCGTTTACCATTCCTCTTCTTTTTACGACCATAATCACCGTTCGATACAGAGGATTTGTCCATTCATGTCCCTGTGCAGGTGTAACGTTGTAATAGGAGCCTCAGTTACTAGTCAGCTAGACTATTGCAAGGCCCCGGCCGCAACACTTGTCACATGTTGCACTATGCTTCCGCCTCCCCTCTCGCCTGCCGAGACCACAGTTCCACTACTTTATTCGGTACACTTCTACCACTGCTCGCCAGACGTTTAGAACTACAGCTCCCATCCGCCATTGCCAGCACTGTTAATGGTGAGGGTTCAATTCCGTAGTCCAAAACCTCTGAGGAACTGCATAATGCATATTGCAGACCCCTGATTTGGATGAAGGTCTCGAGGCCCCCGGCAGGGGCACAATATGCCACTTTACAGACACGCATCGCCACTCTAAGGCCACTATGGCGAGGACTGGCGCAGTATACAAAAACAATAAAATAACATTTACATGGGAGACTTTTAGAATTGTCTGCGCTTCTTGGTAATATATTGAAGGGAACTGATAAACTTATGGTTTGTACCGGTTTTATTACAATGTGCCTTTATTGTTTCCCCTTATTTAGGCAATTTCCAAAGGCTTGAGTAGGCAGAATCTTAGCCTTCACTATATTGCAAAGGGGTTCCTCTACCTGCAATCCAAGATGGAGACTTCTGCTAATAGAAGTATGGCCCGAGATGATAATAAGCCCTAAATGAGCATTCGCACCTGGGGTAGGGCGCTCAGGTGGCTGGAACAGCGGGCGAGAATACACAGTCTCCACCTGCAGTTTCCAGCCACCCAACGCCCTGCTCCGGGTTGCGCCATCTTGTTTTTTTTATGTGGGGAGGCAACAGGGAGCCTCTGCCTGTTGCCTCTCCACCCCCCAAACAAACCATACCCCTTCCGCACCCCTTCCTCTGTCCCCACTTACCTGCCTCAGTCCCGGTGCTCCTCCCGCTCCCGGACACAATAGAAATGAAAAAGAGACTTAGTCCCTTTCCATATGGCGGCGGACATCTTTTCTTTTTTTCTCGGGAGATTGGCTGCGCAATCTGAGGGAAAAAAATAAACCATTTGCATGCCGGATAAACCCTGGGGTATGAATGGCTTTCCCCCACCCTGTGGAGGGGGGATAAAGGGGGCATAGCCAGTAACAACCCCCAGCCCTCCCAGAGGAGTGACAGGCCTATCTAGGCTCAGGCTGCGGCCATGTCCTCACCCCCTACAGCAGAGTTTGAAAGCCATATTAATGCACTTTCTCAAGGGTTTCAATAAAAGAACTGTGTTACAAAAACAATACAAACATCGCAGTGGGTTTCCATACAGAATGCTGAGCATGGGGCTACAAAAGGGCTTTTTAAATGTTCTCTATGGGAATATCCCAGGAAATATTAAATCCGCAAGCAGCTACAGTAACCTGTAGCCTTTTTCTCAGTATTGAGTGGCTGCAGCAGGATTTGGGTCTCCCTGAACCTCAAGGAGTCTCCCTGATACAAATTAATTTTGACACATCTCCATTATGTTCTTATGAATGTAACCCCAAAACTCTCTGACATTCTTAAATGACTCTAAAAAGTCTTGAAACGTGAAGAAAATGTTAGGTTAGAGTAAAGGTTTTTAGGCAGGGTAAATAAAATAGGCAGAGACGCCTTCTCTGTCGGGGTCTTTGGAAACCTTTACTACAGCCCTAGGGTGCGGGAGTCTAACACCCCCTTTTAGCTCAAGGCAGAGCAAGGTGTTCTACTGTCACACCCCATTAGTATGCACTTCTCTGGCCTGAGAATCTGTCTCTATATACCTATGTTACCCCTCCCCTTAAGCACTCTCTTGTGCACTCCTTTCTAAAGAAGCCCTCGGCCGATCCTTCCTCTGCAGCTAACTATCGCCTGATCTCCACCACTCCTTTCCTGGGCAAACTCTTGCAAAAGCTGTCCATCTCCCAGTTTAACCTTCACACTGAATCTGTTGGTTGCCTCCATGACCACCAGTCTGGCTTCAGAGCTGCCAGAAGCATGGAAACTGCTCTCCTGAACACCTGTCAAGACGTGCTCTCCAACCTTGACTCTAATCTCCCTTCTGTCCTCATTCTCCTTTATCTATCCTCTGCTTTTGACACGGTCAACCATGCCATCCTGCTCATTCGCCTCCGGGAAAACCTTGGCATTACTGATTGAGCCTTGGCCTGGTTGACCTCCTTTCTCACCGACTGACCTTCTCAGGTCAAACTGGGGTCTGGTCCCTCTTCCTGCTCCTTCCTGTGAGTCTTAGAACCTTGGTGTCATCTTCGACTCCACATCGTGCTCTGCATGCCAAAGGGGCAGAATATCTGTGCGCTAAATTAACGCGTTACCTTCTGATGAGTTCTCTGCGTTCGGCAACAGCTGGCTTACTTATCATCCCTGTGTTTCAGCGCTCACGCTGTGTTGTGTGTGCTTTCTCTGTTGCCGCACCCCGGCGCTGGAATGGCCTGCCGATGTATTTGAAAAATTTTGAAAACCACCTTGCCTTCAGAAAGGCATTAAAAACGTATTTGTTATAGGATTATGGTTGTCATGTTTACTGACCTCTCTCCTCAGCGCCATGATGCCTTTGGCGAACGTGTGCTTAATAAATACACCTAACATAACATAACAAACCCTCTCCTTCTCTCCTCCCATCTCTGACGTCTCTAAGAAGTCAAACTATCAGCTGCACCTCGTCAGAGGTATTCTTCCTTTTCTCACTTTCCCCCAGAAGCTCACTGTTTCCAGAGCTCTGGTGCTCTGTAGGCTGGACTATTGAAACAGCCTCTTTCTAAATCTTCCTGCCTCTACTCTTTGACATTTACAACTTGTCCAGAACAGGATTGCAAGACTTGTCCTTGGCCTCAAGCCCAGGGATCGTATTGCTGCAGCTCTGAAATCTCATCACTGGCTCCCCGTGGCTACAAGGATCAACTTCAAGACCCTCTGCATTGTCCACAAGACTTTCTGGGGCATGCAACTGCTTTACCTCTAACTTTCTCTTCCAAAACATCTTCCTTCTCGAGCTCTCTGCTCATCCACCTCCAACTCTCTGAGGGTCAGATGCTTCTTCAAGCAGAGAGTTTGGGGGCAGATATGTCTCCTGGGCTGGGGCCTCCCTCTGGAACAGCCTCCCTGCCTCTCTCAAACTTGAGCAGAACCACTTCCGGTTCCGGAAGCAACTCAAGACCTTCCTTTTTGCTTCCGCTTTCTCTCTTCCTCTCCCCTGCTGATGCACCTGACTGCTCCGCGCACTGGTCACCTGGTCACCCACTGCATGTCCAGTTGCCCTTGCACTGCCTCTGAGCACCCCAGCACTTAAGGGTCTGTATCTGCAACCCTAGAGTCCCTTCTCTCTGCACTTATGAGCTACCCGCTGGCTGCACTTGTGAGTTAACTGCACTTCCCCCTCCACTCTGGCACTTCTCCTCTTATCTCTTCCTTGCACTTGCATGATCTGAATGACACAAGGCCTAGTAAGATTGTTATTTTCTCCTCCCTTGTTCCCCCCTCCGTGTCTTGTCACGCATAGAAACACTTGTGTACAGGCGTGTTATAAATGCCATATCATATCATATGTGTCTAAACCATGTTCCCGCCTGACTCTCTCTCTCTTTCCTTCAGCAGTGATAGACAGACTGCCTCAGATGGTGCTTCTGTACCCATGTCCAGCAGCAGAAACCATGGCAGCAGAAGAGGTCTTGCCACAGGCTGCGGAACCACAGCAGGAACATCAGGCAGACCAGCAGCAAGAGCAGCAGCAGAATGATGATGAACAGGCATTGCAGCACACTGATGAGGCCTCTATTGAACACGCCGAGCAGCAGCATCAGCATCAACAATCATCGGGTGTTCAAGAGGCAGAGGAGCAGCCTCAACCGCCCGCCAATGAGCAACCGCAGCCGCCAGCAGATGAAGAACAGGCAGTGGAGCAGCCTCGTCAACCCGCCAATGACACGGACAGCAATGACGGCGACGCCGAATGTATCATCTGCTTCACGGCTTATGATGGCGTCTTTAAGCTCCCTAAGCTGCTGCGCTGTGGCCACACGTTCTGCTTGGAGTGCCTGGCCCGCATCAATGTCTCCTCTGAGATGGTCACCTCTCTGAACTGCCCCATCTGTCGTGACACCACTCGGTTACCAGCCCGCCGAGGCCTGCCGGCTCTAGATAACAACCAGGACATCCTGGAGCAGTTACCCCAGGAACTGCGACCGACACGCTCTGTACGTTTTAGCCGTAAGAAGGGACTACTCTATGTAAAGAATCTGCCCTCTCCGCAAAGCCCACTGCCCAAGCCCCTGCAGCTCAGTACGGTCAGTCTGAGCCTGGACGTAGGCCGCCCGCCGCCCCGCGTCCGTGTCCCGCCCAGCTTCGGACGCGGCAGCTGTCTCTTCTATGCCACGGTGGCCATCGCCATCCTGCTCACGGTGGCCGTGGTTATGGTGGGCGTCTACATCTTCTTCATCGTCCCTTCCAACTCATCCACCTCCTCCAACTCCTCATCCTCAGGAAACGGGCCTCCGAGCACCATTCCCATCTCAAACACCCCCAATAACAGTGTTTTTGCACAAACCCTAAGTACAAGCAACCGCACTGTGACCCGCTGAAGGGCCGGGGCCAGGTCTTCCGGAGCAGGAAGGAAGAGAGACAAACAGTGTGGGGAACACAGATCAGTGTTCAAACATTAACTCTCCTTCAGGGAAGAGGAGCCCCCTCACCAGGGCCACGACTACGTGAGAAGGGGCACCGGATCAATGTCTTTTGAAAACGGATTCAACTTTTGAATGGTGAAGGGCTCATCTGCAGTGATACATTATCCACCTCTCCTAATAATGGAATGTGTAATCCGAGAGAGAAATCAATCAATTCCTCTGTCGGAATCAGGTGTTGATGTACAACATACTTTCTAAAGGCACACAAAGTACATTTTCCAAGTAGCAATGGACTCATCTCCGGGAATAAATAATGAATTGTCTTGGGGTGTAAGACTTGTGTCCAGTGTTAAATGGTTCATCTTCTGGTACGCGGGGGACTACTCCACAGAGAGGTGTTGGATATTTCTCAACGGGTCAATGGTGCATCTTCCTGAACATTTGGGTCTTCTGAGTGGGTTGGTAAACAAGTGTTCATCAGTCATGCATTCAATGTCCAGGGCCACAGTCTCCGTCCTCCGGGAATCTCCTGCTCAAAAGCAAGGGATCCATCTTCTCGGAAGTGAAATGCACATTGCTGTGGACTGATGGTTTCAACGGAAATGAAGGATTCACTTTCAGTGAAATAGAAAAAACCTTAAAACATTGATTAAATAATCCTCCTCTGTAGCCCAGCGCTGCTTTTCTAAGATGTGAAAGACTAATATTAGAGCCTCATGAGTAAATCGTTCAAGATGTGAACAATGAATGTCACTTTCAAGGACCCATCATCAGAACGGACACAATTTCTAGCTCCGCGTCAATGAGTAATCTGTATGTCCATGTAAATGTTGTGCCAAATACGCTTCTTCTGCAGGGTGCAAGATTTGTGCAGTTGTGCCAAGGACCCAGTTTCTGATGTGCAAAAGATTAGTATCATGGAGCCAAGAATTTATTTTGTGAGATGGGAAAGATATGTATCCTGATATCAGGGCTCATATTCTAAGATGTGAAAGATTTATTGCACTGTGTCAAGGACTCATCTTCTAACATGATAGCAATGTCGGTATCTGAAAAGGGGTCAAGTATGTATCTTGCTGGGGTAGGTATGGGGTAAAAGGGGTAATGCCCCAGAATATGCAAGGTTTTGCACAAGACATAAAGGATCACTTTGTAGGGGTAAAGTATATATTGTTCGGTATTAAGGAATATGTCCCAGAATCTGTTAAATTATTATTCTCTCATGGAAGAAGGTCTCTTTCTGGCGGGTGGGGGCTCATCTACTAGAATTCAAGGACCTGTCGAGTGGCGTAGAAGCTGGAGAGGCTAATCAGGTGTCCACGAAGCACCTCTGGCTTTGGGCAATCGGGGCAGAACTCCCCACCATAAGTCGTAATTGTATTATCTCCAGGAACTTACGGGCTCATGTTTTGGGGAGGATATCTGGTCCTGAATAATCAGTGGTTTAAAAGTTTGCATTGTTGTGAAGGGTTTCGGGCCCCAGTCTCTCATCTGGGCACGTTTGTCTAGGGTCGGGCCACACCTTTGATTCTACCTTCACCCTAAATTCAATCAACAGCTGCAAGTCTCCCCGACAGCCTATAGAGGATTGAACTTGCAGCCGGTGGGCTTCAAGGAAACCCACTCCTTCCCTTCCATGCATCACATTCTCCATATCTTGACTATTCTCCCGCTAGCAGCTCCCGATGCTCCCGTCACCATTGACTGTGCTGGCTAGGGCTGATGGTAGTTGTAGTCCAAAACATCTGGAGAGCCAAAGGTTGCAGACCTCTAATAATTCTGCAACAATCAAGGATGGACTACAACTGCAGGTAAGGAAGGGAGGGATTTAAACACCGGACTCCTGGAGGGTCCCGCCATTGCCCTGAGAGCACAGAGAATCCCGCGGTGTGACATCAGCATAAGGGGGTCACACTCGCCTTAGTAGCAGACGAAGACTGGTACATTCAACACAACATATGGTAGAAAGTGGCCCCCTCTGCATAGCAGGATATGGGGGCAGGGGAGCAGTTCCAGATAGCACCGGCCTAAGAGGGACACACTATGCATAGTGCCGGCCTAAAGAGACCCTCTGAAACTACTACAGTGATTTGGCCCAGTATCAAAGTGTCATAATATAGCATAGCTCCTCCCACTCACCCTCCGTCCTTCGTGTGGGACTCTTCACATCGGCACTGGCTATAGGATGTAATACTTCTGTGAGCTCTGCAAAAAGTGAATGTGGCGGGAGGGAGGGGATCTCGGGAAACCAGGGAAGTCCCCCCTGTTCGGAATAAAAATGTACCTGAAACTCTGGGTTGGTTGATTGTTTCCCCTGTGTGGCTGAAGGGGCGATCTGTGGGTGGGAGACCACTTCACTTCAATTGAATAAAATGGACCGAAGTAAAACTAAGGTAAAAGCAAAGCCTAGGAGTGGACTAGGGGGTCAAGTGGGAGCCCCAGCTGCAAGTGTGGTGGTTTCCTGCACACAGTTACCACCGTATGGTGGATTCCTCCTTCGACAAGCACCTAGGCTGGCTGAAAGACCGCAAGAAGACCCCCCTCCACCCAGGTAAGAAAAACAGTAGCAATGCACACATTTATTAAAACTAAAGTTTATTACAAGACACACCCCCATTGCAGGCAGTTCATGTGTTGGCTTCCAGTGGAAGGCAGGGATTAAATACATGGGAAGAATTGACCCCAATGCCTCACCTGCTGGATTACGCAGATTTATTTTAACAGGCCTCCAGTGCAAGAAACAGATATAAATTAAGTGGCTGAAGGCACACTTGGTTAAGAACGTTTTTATTACAGCAGTAGTGCAGATACATCTGCAATTAAGTCATTAAAACTCAGCACACTACTTAGACATCACACCGGAAGATCAAAGCTTGATGTCAGTGCTTGGCAAAAATGGCTCAAAGAGGTTCCGGGGGGGTGTGTTTAGGGGGCGTAGGGGCAGTATCGTGTGGGAATGGCCATAGGGATTAGCATGGCAATGGACAGTCAATGGAGGTGTTACTAACTAAACACCATCCACAAGCTGCGTGTCCCCCATGACATGTCACCTCCCTCCCAGCGATACTCAAATGCAATAGTTTTGGCTTACAGGTGGCGCTTAATCATAACCTACTGTCCAAAAATAAAAATGAACTAACATACCATCATCTTCAAGGAACATTGGGCAAAGCGGCATGGATTCCACAAGGGAAAGTGCAGCGGGTTCAGTGAGACTCCTAAGTCCACTGCGTCCATCCAATCTTAATGTAGACCTCGTCGGACACTCGTCAACTATCTGCAAGGGTGAATGGCAGGAACATGTATTTGTATTTTTGTATTTTATTTGTGTTTTATAAAGCGCCTTAAACCAAAGCACTGTACAGAGAACTAAAGCAGTCCAATAAAAATGAATAAACAAAAATTCAGAAAGCAATCAATCAAGAGTGTTGCAGCAAATAAGACGTTAGAGAACCACATAAGAAAGAATAGACAACAATAGAGCAAAGAGAGTAGGGAAGAGAATTTCCAGCAGAGAAGGGCTAGAAGTTTAAAATAACAAAAACGGGATTGGCCACAAGGAGGGCGAGGTGCCACCAGCAAAAACTGGGAAGAAGAACGAAGAGAACGAAAAGGAGTATAGAAAGATATCAGAGCAGAGAGATATCTCGGGGCAAGTCCATAGAGGGATTTAAAAACAAGACAAAGAAAATACAATTTCATTTGAGTATGAAAGGGTAACCAGCCAAGAGTGGCAAGAGAAGACGAGATAGAATCTCGGAAAGAGAGAAGACAAGAGGAATGAAAGAATTAAGTACAGATTAGAGAGGTGCAAGATGAGAACAAGGTACAACAGTAGAAATTAGAAGTTTAAACTCTCGAGAGGTAAGGAATGGACGGGCTTTACAAATGTTGTGTAGGTGAAAGCAACAGGTGCGCAAGGTTAAATAAATGTGGTGAGAGAAGGAAAGACTAGAGTCAAAATAGAGGCCAAGATTTTGGGCCCTGAGTATTAAGAAAAGTGTCTCGAGGGCACTGACTACCTGTTTGTCCAGTTGATGACCTCAGAGAAGCAGCCAGACTGTCTGGAGGTCCAGTGGAGATTGAATGAATGGTGTGGGGAACTGGTCCAACTTCCACCCGGAATGAGAACCGTGTTGGAGGTGAACCAACTCCCAGCGCCACGGGTGCACTCTCCCCTGATTTACGTGACGTCAGGACAGTGAAAGCACTGACAGGGGAAGCGTTTCCTGATTCGAGTTGGTAGTCCCTCTGAAAACAGCTGGATCCAAATGACAGCAGAACTTCAAGCAATAGATGTGTATTTGAGAGCCAATGAGTCCAAAAGGCAGAGTACCAAGGCAGGACAAGAGGCAGGCGAAGGAAAGCAAGGCAAGGAGAACTCAGGAACAGAGGAAGCAAGACCAACCCACTGAAGGGAACCGGAATGGGGGACCACCCCAGGGCAAATAGGAACCAAAAGATCAGGAGGACCTCCATCCCAGGAGCAAGGAACAAGGAGGCAGAGTCTCAAGGTCAGGACATCCAGGGGAAGGTAACAGGAAGGAGGGAAACTGGAGGCACGCCAGGAGGCAAGGAACTGGAGCACAGGGAGTTCCGGCGAGGACACGATCTGAGAACAAACCGTGTTGAGACGCGGTTTGTTCAAGTGCCTTGGCCCCTTATAAAGGGCCTCCAACACCCGAGAGGCTTGGATCGCAAGCCATGCAGTTCCCAGGTGTTGGTATACCCAAAGTGAGGCTTGGACCGCAAGTCCGCCTCAGACCGAGTGCCCTGTGCACTGCACATGCGCGGATGGCGGGACACGGCCACCTGCACATGCGCAGACTTGCACGAACGGGAAACCCGGAAGCTCCTGGGGCCATGGAAGTCCAAGGACCCCCCCCAGGCGAAAGCGCTGATAAATCCACCAGGATGAGGCACGCTGAAAGCAGAAGGATTGCCTCGACCCCCATGTAAGTGGCGTAACACTGAGTGAGATTGGAAGATGTGATAGAGGAAAAGAGATGGAGGAAGGGGGAGAGGGAGAGATGAGAGTGTTAGCCATGGGTAAAAGAGAACCTCTGTTTTCCCAGCATTAAGCGTAAGAAAGTGAGAGGAAATTCAGGATTTGATAGCCACTAGACAGGTGGAAAGAGTGTTGTGTATTTCAGAAGAAAAAGAGGAGAAAGAGAGAAAAAGCTGCATGTCATCTGCATAAAAGTGATGTGCCAAACCAAAGGAAGAAATAACAGCTGCAAGAGAGAGGGGAAGTGTAGAGAGAAAATAGAAAAGGGCCCAAAACGGACCCATGAGGCACAAATGAGCAAGCCGAAAAGATTTAGATGACTTGCCAGCCCAGGAAACCGAAAACGTCCTTTGAGATAAATATGATTGGAACCAAGAAAGAACAGAAACTGTAATAGCAAAAGAAGAAAGTGACGCCGATAGTAGAGAGAGGTCGACAGTGTGAAATGCAGCAGATAGATCAAAGAGGATGAGAAAATATGAATGTTTGGAATATCATGCAGAGAGAAAAGCAGTTTCTGTAGAATGAAGAGGATGAAAACTAGATTGCAATTGTGGGAAAATAGAAGAATTGGAGACACATGTAGATACTTGAGAATAAACCAGCTGTTCCAGTAGTTTAGAGAGTTTGGGTAATAGAGAAATTGGGTGAAAAATTGAGATTACTGGATCAGCAGTAGGTTTTTTCAGGATTGGAATAATGGAATCATGCTTGAAAGGCGTGGGAAAGGTAGACATAGAGCGACAGATGTTGAAAAAAGAAGTAAGATAAGGTACTAGTAAAGGATAAACCTTAAGAATAAGTGCAGAAGGGATCGGGTCAGTGGGAGATGCTGTAGGGTGAGCTTTAGCTAGTAGAAGGGAAACATCATTATACGAGATGGGTTGAAAACTAGCAATAGAGGTGCCTGAAGCAAGAATAGAGGGCGTTGCAACTTCAAATGAGATGGAAGCTTTAACATTGTTACAAAGAGAAGTTACTTTAGATGAGAAAAATTGAGCAAAGTCAGAATAGATAAAGTAGAATTAACAGAGTGGTCGAGAGTAGGAGGAGAAAGAAGTCGAGCAAGAATTTGAAAAAGACGCCTAGGTTGGGCAGACTGAGTATACAAAAGATCAGAAAAGTAGAGACGTTTGACAGAGAGTAGACAGTCGTCGTAGAGAGCATGGTAGGAAAAATGAGATGAGTGATCAGAGGTTGATTTAGTCTTTAGTCAACATCGTTTGAGGCGACAGAGAAAATGGCGCATGGAGCAAAGATGGGGGAGAGCCAAGGTTGCAACTGTTTTCAGGTTGAATGAGAAGGTGATAGTGTATAAAGCAAGAGAGGAAGAAAGAGATGAGGAGATGGAGGATGTAACCTCGTCAGATGTAAGAGAAGACAGAGAAGGAAGAACAGAAGTGCAAGAGGAGATAAAGAGTGAAGAGTTAAAATTATGTAGATCACCTCGAGAAAAGGAGGAAATGGAAGAAACAGCAGAAGCACATACAGGGACGTGGGGTGACAGTGATTTAGATAGAAGAAAGTGGTCAGAGATAGACTGGGAGAGAAGACACAGAGGAAGCTGAAAAGGATGAAATGAAGATCAGATCAAGGCACAAACCAGAGATATGAGATGGAAGAGTAGCAAGAGGAGAAAATAAATAAGAGTCCAGGATAGAACGAAAACAAAGAGTAGAGTGTATAGACGAAAGATAGCGATTGAAATCCCCCAGCAATTTTGAAGGGGTAGACGTAGAGAGAATGTGAGAAAGAAGAGGGTCAATGTCATCACAAAAAGAACCGATGGGGCCAGGGGGTAGATAGACAAGAACAAAAGAAATGGGATGGGGCTTTGCAAAAGACTTGTAAGTAAATTCAAATGAAAACCAGATAACACATGACAAGCTTTGAAACACATGCAGGCTGAGGCATCAGATAAGTTAAGAAACTAGGCAGGACCTTAACCCAGAGAATAGACACGAGGAAGGAGGAAGCCACGAGGAAGGAGGTGGGAGAGAGATTCACTGAAGCAGAAAAGCACATGCTGTGGTGTGGTATTGGGGCTCAGATCAAGGGCACTCTCCTCAAGAGAAAAACTGCATGTCCAGGAGAGCAAAAGCCATCACACTGAGATCACAAAATATAAGCCATGAGAGCCCCTGTATATGGGAAGGAGGTTGTGATGAACCCTGCCTTTGTTATGTTATGTTGTATTATGTATGTATCGCTCCTCTACCTCTAACTCCCTCCGGGTGTCATGATGCCTACCCCCGGGCATCCGGATCAAGCCCATCAGCCCCGGGAGCAGGCATCCAGGTATTTAATAAAACCCCAGCAGCCCCGGCTGGGGGCTGTCTGGGTTCAGTCCTGGCGCCTTAGGTGCCAGGCTCATAATAGAAATCAGTCCTGGCGCCACAGGCGCCAGGCTCATAGACTTTACTTACCTCATGCAGACCATGCTGCAAATGAATCCAAGCCAACGTGAGGCCTGGATGGGACTATTTTACTACAGGCACTATTTTTTACTCGGGTGTGGTTCTAGGGACTTCTTACCTGGAACTACTTTGGAGGCTATTTAAACCACGCCCGAACAGCAGCACATGCTTCGTGTTATTCTGCATCCAGCAGCGTAACGCTCACCGTGCCTGCAGTCAGCATCCAGTCTTCAGCCACGCCCGTCTCGAATCCAGAGCTCCTAGCAATAGAAGAAAGAAAAAGGAAAGGTTAGAAAACAGATATTATTTCAATCCTTACCTGAATTCCGGATCCATCACGTCTTCAAACTTGAAAAGGACATTATTCTACACGCGTCGCATCGCCAGCTGCAGCGCCGCGCCATACTCACCAGTACTCACAGCATTTTTCGATCCGGCGCAGGCTCCATCATTTTCTCAGCCGAATTCCACCATCTAGGGGACAAAAGAAACATAAGGTGAGCCGAGAGAGCCAACAAATACAACCTCTCCACCATAGATTTACCTGATTAACAACCGGAGGCATTTTTCTGTAACAAACCACAACTTCTTACGCCGCACCTGTAAGGAGAGAGAAACCAGCAATTTAAACACACGCATCTTTTGCCTGACAGTGTTGGGTAATACAGACTCTTACCTGAACACCCTCAGCTGCCACAAGTCAATCTTCCCTTGGATCCAGCTGCAACACAAAAAAGGAATGCACAAGAGTGAACATCGGACATATTGAACTCTTTGAACTTTATACTTACGGGTTCTCGCCTGGAACCTCGGAGTCAATACTCATCCGGAACTCTTCCAAAGCCCTCAAACCAGTGAAGTAACTGGTATCTACGCGCCCCTGCATTCCACGCAGGATGGAGAGCTCATCATTTACAAACATAAGGTGAGCTTACTGAAAGTGAATATCGGTGGTGATTAGTGGGGAGAACAGTGGGGTGCCATTACTAAAATCCACGGGAGGCTAAATCCCTTTCTCCACTTGCAGGAGAATATTTCTACGGGTCAAGCAGATGAGATTAGGCGGTCCAGTCCAGTCTGTCATCTCTTAACGTTGGAGGAGGTCGCAGCTGTCCGGGTCCGATCGACGCCACTGTGGGAGCCAGGTGAGCGTAACAGAACACGAAGCCTATCTACAAGTTCCCATCCGGGCGTTATGGAAACCTCCGAAACAGACCAACTAGCCCAGTTATTAGGGGAATTTAGGGTGGAAATGCACTCTGCGCGCCAAGAGATTAATGCCATTGGGAGAGAACTGATTGTGTCAAAGGAACGCACAGATGATCTTGCTAGACAACTGCTGCAAAATCAAGCTGGGCAAACACCCCTACCTGGACTCGGGGGAAACCCAGCTCCTGTTTCATTGAGCAATCCTGTGCAAGTAATCCTACCAGGGGCTATTCCTTTAGCTCCACCCAAATGCTTTGCTGGGGACCCAAAAAGGTTTGCAGTGTTTATGAATCAATGCCGCTTGCACTTTTTATGCAGACCTGGAGCTTTTCCAAATGACCAAGCCAAAGTAGCCTTTGTACTATCATATCTTAGTGGCAGCGCAGCTGACTGGTCAATTCCACCAGTCAACCAGCATGATCCTCTTCTTCGGGATTTTCAGGGTTTTCAAAGAAGCATGGAAAGACTGTTCGCCAGACATTCACAGGGACAGGCCCTGGATAACAAACTTTTATCCCTTCGACAGGGTAATCAGGATCTGCTAACCTATATCGCAACCTTCAATAGGTTGGTGGTGGAAACCGGATGGCCTGAGGAGAAACGAATTACATTATTTCATCCTGGGCTTTGGGGAGAACTCAAAGATGTTTTGGCTCAAGTTGTGAACCCACCTCAGGATTGCGCAGAATATATAGACTTAGTGGTCCAGTTAGAACACCGACTTCAGAATAGAAAGGCTGATCGAGCTAAGTTCGAGAGTCGGGTATGGGTTAAACCCAATGTTACCCCCAAAGGAACAGATGCATCAGAACCTATGAAGATCGGGGGGGGGGTTAAAGGACCCTTAACTCAAAAGGAAAGAGAAAAGAGACGGCAGATGCAATTGTGTCTGTATTGTGGAACTGCAGGATATTTTCTACGGGATTGCCCTATAGAACCACCCAAGAAAGTAGTAGGAGTTGCTGACAAAAGTCAAATAGAGCCTGATTCGGGAAACGACCACGCCCGACAAGCGTAGAGGTCCGCTTGCCGAGCTTAAAGAAGGACACTCAGACCTCCCACCTAATTATACCAATGGTCCTAATTGATCCAAGGCAGCCATCACATATGCACGTAGTAAGGGCATACATTGATAGCGGGGCCGTAGGAAACTACATGGACCACGAATTGGCCTCAAGGATGAATCTACCCCTTTGCAAAAAGACCGCTTCAGATGTCATCACCACAGTCGATGGAACTGAAATTGCCTCTGGGCCTGTAACTCATTACACTACTGAGCTGACACTATTGGGTCAAGATGGGCATCGAGAAACTATTGTGTTTGATTTAATCAAGGCCCCGCAATTCCAAATAATTCTAGGAATGCCATGGTTGGAAACAAATAATCCTTGTATTGATTGGTGAGAGAGGAGAGTGACCTTCCCAGATTGTGCACACACCTGTTACCCGGAAAAAACCTTCTACAAAAGCCTGGCCACCGTTACTAATCCAGTTGTGCAGTTACCTCAGGAATATCAAGAATTTCAGGATGTTTTTCAAAAAGAACAGGCAAATACCTTACCACCTCACAGATCATACGATTGTCAAATTGACCTAGTACCCGGTGCACAACCTCCATGCAGTAGAATCTACGCCCTTATGGAACCTGAAAATCTTCACCTACGACAATACTTGGACCAATACCTTGCTAATGGATTTATTCATCCATCCAAATCTCCTGCATCCTCAGCTCTATTCTTCGTGCCTAAAAAGGAAGGTGACCTTAGAACGTGCATAGACAACCACGCATTTAATCAGATTACGGTAAAAAAAACGATACCCATTGCCTCTGATCCCCGAATTACTAGACCAAGTAAAGGATGCTTGTATCTACACTAAGTTAGACCTCCGAGGGGCATATCATCTGATACGTGTAAAGAAAGGCGATGAATGGAAGACTGCCTTTCGCACCAAGTACGGGTTATTCGAATACCAGGTGATGCCCTTCAGGTTGTGCAATGCACCAGCAGCCTTCCAGTATTTTATGAACGATGTCCTTCGTGAACTAATTGATGTCTGTGTTGTCGTGTACATAGACGATATTCTAGTGTACTCCTCCTCAGAATCAGACCATGTGAAGCACGTTTGTGCAGTCCTAGAGAAACTACGCCAGCACAAGTTATACACAAAATTGGAGAAATGTGTTTTTTATTCTACAGAAGTTGAATTCTTGGGATTTAACCTGACTCCAAAAGGAGTTTGAATGGACTCTCGAAAGGTGGGTGCAATCCTCAAGTGGCCATCACCCAGTTCTGTTAAAGGGGTACAAAGCATGCTTGGATTTGCTAATTTCTATCGCAGATTTATTCCTGAATTCTCACATATTGTACACCCAATCACAGCACTTTTGCGAAAAAACAAACGTTTTTTGTGGACTGAAGAGGCTGAAAGAGCCTTCCACGAGCTAAAATCGAAATTCACGTCTGCACCTGTCTTAAAGCACCCACGCCCTGAGCTTCCATACATAGTTGAAACCGATGCATCCAGTTTAGCCATGGGAGCTGTCCTGTCCCAGAAGGATCCCGAAACCGGTCAACTTCATCCAGTAGCATTCTGGTCAAGAAAGTTCTCAGCACCCGAATTAAACTATGCAGTTACTGATAAGGAGTTATTAGCCATCAAGTCCGCCTTCAAGGCTTGGCAGCATTGTCTTCTCGGTGCCAGGCATACCATCACTGTAATCACTGATCACAGGAATCTGCAGTATTTGAAAACAGCCAAGGCCCAATCATCGCGTCATCTTTGGTGGGCATTATTCTTTGCCGAATTCGATTTTGTGATCACTTATCGACCAGGTTGTAAAAACGGCAAGGCAGATGCCCTATCCCGAATAGGGATGGGAGAAGTATATTCAAACCCGGAACCGGTGCCTATAATTTCAGAACAAATAATTCTTGGCATAACTACTCTACAGACTCTAGAAGACATTCATTTAAAAATCCAACAACTTTTCGATCCAGCAGCCCTGCAGGACTGGGTAAAGAAAGGTCAAGATTATTCAGTCATCAATGACCTGCCTTACTATCAAGGACGTCTATTTCTACCAAACAAGGAACTACAAGAACTAGTCATCTCCAATTATCATGACGCCCTTATGGAAGGACACCCAGGTATCGCAAAAACTGAAGCTAAAATTAAAAGACAATTCTGGTGGCCCACCTGGCGAAAGGACATAAAGTAATTTGTGATGTGTTGTGATATCTGCACCCAAAACAAAAGTCAGAAGAAAAAAACAGCTGGCCTTTTACAAACTTTGGATATTCCACCTACACCATGGCACACCTTGTATTTAGACTTCATTACAGATCTACCTCCGTGTAATGGATTTAACACCATTCTAGTTATTGTGGATCTTTTTTCCAAAATGGCCCTCTTTATTCCTTTAAAAGGATTACCTTCCGCTTCGATTTTGGCCAAGGAATTTCTCGAAAACATTGTTCGAATCCATGGATTTCCTTCCGTATTGGTCTCTGACCGAGGTAGTCAATTCATTTCGCAATTTTGGAAGAAATGCTGTCAATTGGCGCAAATCGACATAAGGCTATCAACCAGTCACCACCCCCAAACTGATGGTCAGACAGAGAGGACCAACCAGACTCTTGAACAATACCTACGTTGTATGCTACACCAAACTGAAAGCAATTGGAAAGATATTTTATGGATTTCCAAATACACATACAATAACTCCGTACATTCAGGAACCGGACAAAGCCCCTTTTATACCATATATGGACATCATTCTCGAACCTCAGAACTCGATTCGCCTCAACACTTAGAAATGCCTGCAGTGACTCATCTGCACTCTACTATTGCACAAGCCTTTAAGGAAGCAATAGAACACTTGAAACAAGCAAAGGAGAAATATAAGAAAAATGCTGATCGACATAGAAGTGAAACTCCACAATACCAGATTGGAGATCAAGTTTGGCTGGCTACAAAACACATACCTCTAAAGGGAACTCGAACTTTCAATCCTAGATATTTGGGACCTTACACCATTAAGGCCATTGTCAACCCGGTGGCCAACAAATTGGAATTACCCTCTAATTTGCGGATTCATCCTGTCTTTCATGTTTCACTTCTAAAATCAGTTCAACCTGGGACAAGGTTAACCAAACCACCTGACCCCATCCTAATAGATGGAGAACCTGAATTCGAGGTAAAGAATATCCTGGACTCTAAGATGGTTAAATCAAGACTTTTTTATTTAATCGACTGGAAGGGTTACGGACCAGAAGAAAGGTCATGGGAACCTAGTGACCACGTTCATGCACCTCGGTTGGTGAAGAAATTCCATCGGAACTTCCCAGACAAACCAGGACCAAGGGGAAGAGCAATTTTAGGAGGGGCCTTGGGGGTGAGTGCTGCCATGATGCCTACCCCCAGGCATCCGGATCTAGCCCATCAGCCCCGGGAGCAGGCATCCAGGTATTTAATAAAACCCCAGCAGCCCCGGCTGGGGGCTGTCTGGGTTCAGTCCTGGTCGCCTTAGGCGCCAGGCTCATAATAGAAATCGGTCCTGGCGCCACAGGCGACAGGCTCATAGACTTTACTTACCTCATGCAGACCATGCTGTAAATGAATCCAAGCCAACGTGAGGCCTGGATGGGACTATTTTACTACAGGGACTATTTTTTACTCGGGTGTGGTTCTAGGGACTTCTTACCTGGAACTACTTTGGAGGCTATTTAAACCACGCCCGAACAGCAGCACATGCTTCGTGTTATTCTGCATCCAGCAGCGTAACGCTCTCCGTGCCTGCAGTCAGCATCCAATCTTCAGCCACGCCCGTCTCGAATCCAGAGCTCCTAGCAATAGAAGAAAGAAGAAGGAAAGGTTAGAAAACAGATATTATTTCAATCCTTACCTGAATTCCGGATCCATCACGTCTTCGAACTTGAAAAGGACATTATTCTACACGCGTCGCATTGCCAGCAGCAGCGCCGCGCCATACTGACCAGTCCTCACAGCATTTTTCGATCCGGCGCAGCCTCCATCATTTTCTCCGCCGAATTCCACCATCCTGGGGACAAAAGAAACATAAGGTGAGCCAAGAAAGCCAACAAATACAACCTCTCCACCATAGATTTACCTGATTAACAACCGGAGGCATTATTCTGTAACAAACTGCAACTTCTAGCCGCACTTGAAAGGAGAGAGAAACCAGCAATTTAAACACACGCATCTTTTGCCAGACAGTGTTGGGTAATACAGACTCTTACCTGAACACCATCAGCTGCCGCAAGACAATCTTGCCTTGGATCCAGCTGCAACACAAAAAAGGAATGCACAAGAGTGAACATCGGACATATTGAACTCTTTGAACTTTGTACTTACGGGTTCTCGCCTGGAACCTCGGAGTCAATACTCATCCGGAACTCTTCCAACACCCTCAAACCAGTGAAGTAACTGGTATCTACGCGCCCCTTCATTCCACGCAGGATGGAGAGCTCATCATTTACAAACATAAGGTGAGCTTACTGAAAGTGAATATCGGTGGTGATTAGTGGGGAGAACAGTGGGGTGCCATTACTAAAATCCACGAGTGGCTAAATCCCTTTCTCCACTTGCAGGAGAATATTTCTACGGGTCAAGCAGACGAGATTAGGCCGTCCAGTCCAGTCTGTCATCCCTGCACTATGCTTAACGTTGAAGGAGGTTGCAGCTGTCCGGGTCCGATCGACGTCCCTGTGGGAGCCAGGTGAGCGTAACACCAGGTCTATCGTTTGTCAAAGAAACAAGCTGGGGGTAGATCTCTATATTCGGCTGGGGCCTCCGTCTGGAACAGCCTCTCTGCCAATCTAAAACTAGAGGAGAACCATCTCTGTTTCCGGAAGAACCGCAAGAACTTCCTCTTTGCTTCTGCCTTCGCTCCCCGTCTGCCCTACTGATCTGCTCTCTCTTGGCAAATTGCGATACCGTTATTAGCTACTTCCCCATTCCCATTGAGCCCTATGGGGGCTCAAATGGGAATGGGGAATGGTTCTCAGAATGGGGAATTACCGGGTCCTCCAAGGTTGGAATGACCCGGTAAGTACCCATTCTTAGAACCCGGACCCGGTATGCGGTAAGGGGTTAGCCATGGTGCTAATAGCTCCATGGCTACCTCCTACCTCGTAATGAGGCCCATTTTATTTTGCTGAGGTCCAGACAGAAAGTGTGTCACTCATCAAACTCTATGTGCTCGAATAATGCAGGGAATGCTCACATCCCGAACAAATGTAAACAAACAACCTCCATTTTGTCTTACTTTGCTCTCCAAACCACCACACCACTTCAATGTGGCGCAGCACCAAGCACTTCTTAGCCACCACGCTTGAACGTGCTCTGCCGCTGTTGTTCATGTGAACACGTAGTTCCTCTAAAACCAAGACCACCTCTTGCTTGATTGCACACGCTTAAGACAGGCCACCAACCTTTTGCAGACAATCATTTGTTATTTATATAGTGCTTTTGTCAAAGTGCTGTAAAAAGAACATATTTACATACAATTATCACCAACCCGAAGTTGGTACTCATTTATCAATCTTGAAAGGATGTGGTGGCCTTGCCGGGATTTGAACTTGCGACTTGCATATCACACACCGATCAGTGAATGCTTAAACCAATGAGTTCTCTTACCAGCTGTATGAATGGCTTCTGACTTATTTCTTATCAACCCTGGCATCAAAAGTGTGAAGGAGTCTCAAAGGATCTATGTGAATACTTAAAATATAAAAATAAAAATATCAATTTCTTTTTCACACATCACTGCAATTATATGCATGGTGAGACCCCCTCAGCCTGCCCCCCATACTGCCACTTATATTTGTCATTATCCTATCCCACCCACCCATATATAATTGCGGTGACATGCGCAGTGACAACTTGAACATTTTCGTCCCCAGAATTTTCAGCTGCGCAGTATTGGGGTGATACTGTCCCCAAATACAATCCATATCACAGGGGGTTCCTCATTCACTGTGGGATACGGCTGTACGTTGGGTGATAGGGAGGGGGGCATGTCCTGCACTGCAGGTTAGGGTATAAATGAATGGTGCACTATGGGTGATTATGAGACATAAATTGTGCTGTGGGTTATGGTGAGCCTGGGGTATGGCAGGACACATAGTGCACAATGGTTATAGCGGGCCAGGCACAGCAGGCTGTGGTAGACCGGTTCCTGCACTGGAGATTAGCAGATTGGCGCCTTGAAGCGGTTCCCAAGCCACTCTGAAGGGTGGACTGGGAACCAAAAGATGCCCTGGAAATGTTTTTGAAAATGGCCCCATTTTAGGCAGTGTGAGCAAGCTCAACCCCTCCTCCTACGAGAGAGCATTAGGAAATAAAATAGGTAACCACACAACAAAGGCCCATGATATAGAGGGCTACAGGGAAATCTCCAGTGTTCCCTGTTGGTCAGTCCATCCTGGCCGCTCAATGCCTAAAACCTCCCAGATGACCACCGGACAAAAACCTTTACTGTCAAACGACAAAAAGCAGGAAACTCCAGCTTCCCTGTTATTGCAGCCTATTATTGGAATGCCACGCCTCTGGAGATTTTTGTGCGTTGAACTTTCCGTCCTGCGTCTCTGTGCAGGGGCACGTGGTTGGTGCAGGTGCTTCGACCTAGTTGCTTCACCGGTCCGTGTGCCCTTATGTCGGGTCCAGACCGGCTGTGACTCTGACTCTGCTTGCTGTTTTCCAGGTGAGTTATAATGTCTTTTCCGTCTTTATTCTGTCTCTTTCTTTCCCTCCATTTTCTCTGCCTTCTCGGCGTATTGCTCCATTATGCTGTTCCCTAACAATGTCTCTTTTTGTTTTCACACGGATGGTTGCGATCTCGGAGTTGCTGCACCGATGACTAAGACCACAGTATGATATTGTTCTGTGGAGCGCTGCGCTGTTTATTGGTGTGAATTGCTAACCTTTGTTTTCTTCCCTTCTTTGTACAGGTTGCGGTGATTTTCCGGAGTGGTGAGCGATCAAAGCACTGCTTGCCCAGGTAAGTGCTTTGTTAATGCTGACACTGTTCCTTCTCCCTTGCAGGTTGCAGTGAAACCCGGAGATGGGTGAGGCAAGAGAAGCTCAGGATGCTGCTAGGACTCGCCGCTTGCCCAGGTAAGAATTGTTATTAATGCTGTCCTTGTTTCTTTACCTTTGCAGGTTGCGGCAAACTCCAAAGATGAGTGAGGTAAGCGAAGCGCAGGGTGGATTCAAGACCGGTTACTTCACAGGTAAGTGTTCTTTCTCACTAATGTTGTTCTTGTTCTTCCAGGTTATGAATGGAATCCAGATCTAGGGCTTCAGGATCGGCCCGCCGGAGAAGCACATGAGCAGGAGCTGGACACGGTGAGCGTTACGCTGCAGGAGTGCAGAATAACGTGAAGCGTGTTCTGCTGTTTGGGTGTGGTTTAAATAGCCCAGGTGAAGTAGTTCCAGACTAAGTAGTTCCAGGCCCAGCCACACCCAAAACACTAGACCGCATGACTTGGTTCTAAAGAACTGAGCTGTGTAATAGGCCTCCATGTTGGATTAAGGTCCAAAACTCGTATTGCTTTATTCCTGATAATGAGCCTGGCGCCAAAGGCGCCAGGCATGACTCCATTTATGTTTCCGATGGAGTTTTAAGGCCCTTAGGGCCAGTGTGAAGGGCTTTAGCCCCACTGCTGCCAGGGGGCTGTTATACCTGAGGGGCATGGATCGTGACACCGTCTTCGTAAGCATAAGCACCCAGATGCCTAAGGGTTTGGTGCGCTATATAAATGTAAAAACTAAATAAATAAATAAATAGCCTAACAGGCCTTAGCTATAAAAGCACAGCAACATAAACACACCCTTTCCGGGCACACAGCACAGATTTAGAGTAAGGTAACACACTGCAAAATACTCCAATGATTTAACAGCACCGGCAGTCATTGATAATTGCAGGAACAGCTACTTCATGATGGGCGACTTGCCCCCCACTATGGAGGAGTCAGTAGGCAGGCCCATTGAAACCACCTGTGGAATCCCCGTGCTGCAGGTGGCAACTGAGGGAGCACCCCTGGGCATGCCTGTGTTGTGAGGGAAACCCAGTTTCCCTTTGTGTTCAATACTTCAGCCAGCGCATGAGCAGTGCACAGCCGCCTGCGGAATACAGGTGGAACGAACAGTGCATCTGCACCACTAGAGGCAGTGGTCTGTGGGCCCCCAGATCCTGAAAGGCTGAACATACCAGAGAGTGCCAGTACAGACAGTCTACAACTGCTGTCAGGCAATGCCCGCCCTAAGAGCAGGTGACAAAGGAAATGTTTAAGTGGACGGATATCGCCAATTTCCTTCTTGGGATGCCCTTATCTGCCTTTGGATGGCTCTTGGTGAGAAGGAGAGGTAGGGTCGATCCCTTTTGGTAGCAGCAGTAGTCCCAACTGGGAGTCACTGGATCTCTAAGGAGAGGACCAAAGATGCAGAGGGAAAAGACACACCAGGAGAAAAAGAACTCTCTGCTGCTGTCAAGCTGGAGCCAGGCCCACCAGGAGGTCCCTTGTCTGGTGTGGAACCGAAAGGGTGACACAACTGAGCTGTGAGTATTATCCGGACGAGGTAGTGTGGCAACTCCAGATGCCCAGAGGACCAGGAGGATGACAAGCACCAGGAAACAATGGAAGTGTAAGGCACACAGAGGGTAAGCATGGGGGAAATGAAGAGGGAGGAACTTGCGGAATACAGAGGGAACAGAGCATCATGCAGCTTAAACATCAACTGATGCGTTGTGGTGCAAATGGTAGGTGTGTCGTGCTGAGAAAAAGCAAGCTGCCAGAAGACTCAGAAGTCCCACCACTATATTGGGTAAGGACTACAGTGGACAATCCAGAAACCGGTGCAGCTGATCTCTCTCTGGATTTTGCTGCCAGGATCTGATTACCTTTTCTTTCTCCCAGAAAGCCAATGCCCCCACACAGATCACCTGGTCAGAATGGGCTCAGGGGGACGTGTGGAGGGGTCTGAGACCAGACATTTCACGTTAGATGACTGATGGGAAATGGTGTGCTTTAAATGTACATTGAACTATATGGACAGCCATGTCTTTGAGTGGACAGCAAATGTGTTTCAGTCAACAATGACTAAACAGAGCTGGAACTTTGCTCAGCTCAGAACCCTGAAACCCCTCTGACACACCAAGTCCCCTCAGACCCCATCTTGGGCCGGTGTTCACTTGTTTGTCAGCTCAAATGGTACCCTCATGTTGCAAACCATTCTTCCTGTCGCCCAATCTTCTCCTATACTTAACACTGAGTTGTTTTTCAGACTTCCTGGCACCTTGAAGAGGAGGAGGAAGCCGCCTCCTGTGACCTTGTGCTGTCTTGGAGGTGCACCTGGCATGTGTGGATGTTTTTAATACATTCAATAAATGTATTATTATTTTTTATTATTATTGAATATAGCTGAAATTACATCAACTTTTTCAATGTATACATAGTAAGGATTTCATAAGCATTAAAACAAGAAAAAGTAATACATATTCACAGTAGAAAAGACATTCATATAGATTCACGGGTTGACAAAATATATATATTTTTTCACGATAGGATAAAATGATTACAAACAAATTTATCATTGTGAAGATAAACAATATGACACAATTTTCATTCCAAGTTCAAAGCCTTTAAAAAATTAATGGTGGCAATTCTTATGCTCATGCATTCAGTTGCTGCTAAGGCGGCCCATCTATTTCTAGGGTCAATTTGTTCAAAATACGCAAAATGATTAACAAAATGAGAACTTCTCAAGCTCGTGAGGGCTGGACAATCCAATATTATGTGTTGAAGACTTTCGACAATCGCTGTATTTTTACAAGACCTACACCAATTGATGTCCGAGGGGATTTGCTTTCTTCTTATTTTAACCTCACGAGTGGGCCAAAATTTGAACCGCAACCGTAGGATAGCAGTTCTAATAGCAGCAGATGGAGCCAAACGTAGGTAGGAAGCAGTATCTCTATAACTTTTAGGTCCAAATATTGCAGAGTCAAAATCTTTGTAAGTTAAGCATTGAGCTCTAGTGTCAATCCAGTCCATCATATAAACTTTCTTATTTGCTTGCTCCGGGTTAAACGCGAGAAGATCAAGTGATATATCAGCATTCACCATAATTGTTAGAATATTTGTGGAGCAGTATTTTGGAAATACTTCTGATGAGTTAAGTAAATAACTAGAAATGGAAGATGATGTAGAGTTATCACGTGTAGATAGCAAGCATTTACGAAATAAGGCACATAATCGCCAATTGTGTAAGGCAATTAATGAAATTAAACCCAATTTATAGGGCATCAACACACCAGGAATACACTGTGGTAGATGTAGAGTAGCACGCCAGAACTTGGCTTCTAATAAATTGAGGAAGCCTGGGGGAATGATTTGCGTTTCAAGACCATAAAGGATAGTTGCTACAACATTCTGGTTCCAATATGTAATGGCGGCTTTGATCGAAAATGTGCCATATTTGGAAACAATCAATCGTGTTTGACTGATCGCCATAGTTAGCTTCTGTTTGATTTTATTCAGATGCGAATGTAATGTAAGGCAACCATCAAAAATAAGGCCCAAATAAACATAATTTGGAACCATCTTTATGGGGATTCCCTCAATTTGCCATTCTAGCAAGTGCTTGCGTAAACCTTTAGGAACAGACGTGACAATCTGTGTTTTACCAGTATTTACTACCAATTCATTTTCTTTAAAGTAGCAACAAAGTGCTGATAGAAGATTGCGTAAGCCACTAGGTGTTTTTGATACTAAGACAAGATCATCCGCGTACCACAAAGCACTAATTTTCACACCATTCAGTTTGGGCGCGTCAGCCATTATTTTGCTAAAGATCCAGCGTACATCATTAATAGAAAAATTAAACAAGGCTGACGCTAAAATACACCCCTGTTTCAGCCCTCTGAACGTGAGAACTGGGGATGATAAAAGGCCCTCTGCATTTAATCTTATGAAGACCTTAGTTTTTGAATGGAGAGCAAAAATGTTGTCAATAAGAGTGGAAGGACACTCCGCCTTGATTAACTTATCTATGAGTTTTGGTCTTGAAACCGAATCAAAGGCAGAGTGAAGATACACAAACGCAAAATATCTGGGTTGTCTCTTATTCTGTGCTTGTTGTTTTATGGCATTTAAAGCAATTAAATTGACGCCAGTGCCCAAACCAGCCACAAAACCAGTTTGTGCCGGATCACGTTGACTTGCTGTAGATGACCAGACATTGAAGTCTCTGAGCACCAACCTAGAGAAAATGTTTCCTGGAGCGTCCAATAACACTATTGGACGATAACTTTTAGCACCCATACGGTCACCTTTTTTATAGATCGGAATAATCACAGATGAACGCCATGATTCTGGAATATTTTTAGTTTGCAAAATGTGGTGAAAAGCATTGTTCAAGATTAATGCCCATTCTTTTATTTTTGTTTGAACATCAAATTCGTGAGCCCGTCAAGGCCTGCCGCTCTTGACGAGGATGATGTTTTAATAAAATCTTGAATGATGGATTGTGTACAATGCAAGTCCCAACATTTCACAGAGCTGCTGTTATAATTGTAACAGCTCATCTTAGAATCATCATATAGTGTTGAAAAATGAGTAACCCACACAGATTCAGATACTCCATTAAGTTGCGAGTGAACTTGAGGTGCTGTGTTACATTTGTTCAGCAGCTCCCAGACCAAGGCAGAATTTTTATTACGACAAGCTGCTAAAATAAATTCACTATCTAATTGATATAATGCAGCTTTTCTTGACCGTACCCAATTTCGATATCTCGAACTAGCAATATTGACAGCTTTTATCTGGACATTTATGGGTAGTTTCCGAAGATTTCTAATCTCTCTTCTATAAGCTTTTTTTCTCTCACAGAGAGCTAGATCAAACCCATGAACATGTCTCTTAAATGGCTTGTTGTGAACGGGATAAAGATTCGCAAAGGTGCTTAAAACATCTATGTAAGAATCAGCCTTGTGTAACCGCTGACTGCATAGAATGGCATCATTCAGTGCTAGTAATGTATTAATAGACCACTTGAATCGGTTTTTGCCATTACTGACTGATAAAGTCTGTTTATAACAAAGTGCAGTTTTTGGCCGATTTTCAATTTCGGCCGACCAAAATAGCGCTAGGAGATGGTGATCACTAGCTGTCTGTTTTACACAACAAATTTGCTGGTATTCATAAAGATGCTGTTAGACATGAAGATATAATCAATTGTGGATTTTGAAATGCCTCTCTCCCAGGTGTTCATTGGAGGGATGTCACCTGTAATCGCACCATTTGCCATTTTTAAGTCAAGATCTTCCATGAAAGACATCCATCTCGCTCCCTCACGATTCTTACTCCTTATATTCGACTCAAAGCAAGAAAAGTTCAAATCCCCCATTACTAAAATTCCAGAAATATTGCCTTGAGCAGAAATAAGTTCAAAGAGAAGCGAGAGAGCAGCATAAAAGCTATCATCGATGATGCCCACCGGATTTCGATAGAGGTTAATGAGTGCGTATATCTGAGAATTAAAGGAGATCTTAACCAATTGCATAAATTTGTTTGGTGCTTGCCAGGGAGAGATTTTAAAACTCTTGCTCGCTTTCACCGCAACTATCAGACCAGCAGTAGGTCTACCTTTACCACCATTTTCTGCTGGAAGAAGTATAAGCTCATGATCATCCCATATGGGAGGATTTACTAGCCACATTTCTTGTAAGGCCACTATATCATATGTATTCAACTGATTATTTAGTGTCCAATGCAGGTGAGAAGAGCCTCGAGTATTCCAACTAGCAAGTGAAATTTCAATAGGGGGAGTACTTGTTCGTGGTTATGAGCGAGAGTTAGCAGAAAACAAGGAGTCTGGAAATGATTCTTTGGTACAAAACTGCAGGCACACAAGGGTTCAGGAGTGGTACCTACAATTGATTCATTGACATCAAACTTCTTAGATTGATGACGTGCTGGATCTTGTGCTAATAGAAAACCAAGATTGAATAAGTCCATTCTAGCGTTCCATAAATTCCAGACTTTATCCATAGTCTAACAATGGAAAGATTCTTGTCACAAAGAAACTCAATTTGATCCAAATCAGTGGAAGATATGGCATCCAATCCCTCTATGTCCCCAAAGATATTAAGGACACTAGCACGACATAGGTCGTACTTTGGAAAGGGCCCATCTCGACACTTCAAAATTAAAGTGTGGAACAGATTGAATTTCTTTGACAATGCAGCACTGGTGTCATTTGTATGAGGCTTGGTGCCAACATTACGAGATTCCGAATTCTTCCTGATGTTTTGTTTTGCAAGATCTTGATTGCGACGACTATTACAAAGAGGTGGTTTGGGATTCGTACAGGTGTCAGTTTGAGTTTTAAGAGATGGAGCTTCATTTTCAGTGTTGGTATAGGAGTTATATATATGAGAAGGCTGGTCAATAACATTTGAAGCTTCAGGCAATACCTCTGAAATTCTATTCAGTAGATAAGAGTCTACGGCTGCTCTTAATGAACTTAATCGATCATCAACGCCTGGTGTAGAAACGACAGAAGGAGGTAACTTGACAGCACCTGTAGAGATTACACCACAATGTGCGGTCAATGTCGTTTGTACAGCAGGAGAGGGTTGTCTTATTCGCACATTATCAGGCTTGAATGTTAACAGATGTACCAGCTCATTCAAAGGGTCATAATTAAATGAGGAATTAGGAGCCTCCTTTGGAGCAACTTGGGGAGGTGGAAGGTTGCACGACAAAACTTTATTTAAAGGAGGCTCACTGGCCGTAGCGGCCATATCATTATTTGTGATTTCATCGCAAATGTCTATAGAAGCAACAAGCAGAAGTTTTTATGGTACTTGAAGGGGGATTCATTTGGGATTGTTTTTTGTAGCACCCAGATCTTTATTATTCCTTTGTGTGGCCTTAGTTGACACAGATTTTGTTTTTCTATTGTTTATAGATGTACGACCAGTTTTTTGTGGATTTTGTTTGGAGCAACCACGCAAATTGAAATTAGCAACAGATTGATCAGCACTCTTCACAGGAGAGTCAACACTGATCCGGGACTCATTATTTTTTGTGGCCAGAGCATCTTCCACACATTCGATCGGACGAATGATTTTGGAAAAATGCTGGTAACACTGGATAGATAGTGAGAGGGACTTTGTTTAACGCTTCTAGTTTCAAGAGACGTTGCATGACGGATGCACCAGAATGTTCATTCAAGCCCTGATGAGGTGACCAATGAGATTCAAGGAAAGATACTCTTTGCTCCAGGTTTTCTAAGGAGAGGCTTTTAATGCATTTAAGCGAGTGATCGCTCATACAGTCACTTATATGATCTAACTTAATAGTTTGAGTGGCTATTTTCTGGTCCAAAGATTCAAAAAGCTTAAATAGACTTACTATGGTGGTATTGATGGCCCCCAAGGTGATTTCTAATAGGGTAGGATTAGCTGAGGATGGAAGAGCTTGTTTTTTCTTGTCAGTGGTTAGACAACGACGGGGTGTAGGTTGTAAAAAGGACACCTCATCATCCTGTCTTGTTGAATCCATGGAGCATGGTTGTTCATAGTCAGTCATGATTGAAGCTCTTGAACTTTCTAAGTCCCTACACTCGGGGGGAATAGGACGAGGAGATGATAGAGACTTGTTTAGGCTAACATGACCCACATCTTCAATAAGTACTGAGGCCACCGAGACATTCATAATAGGCATATCTCGCGCTGATTTAGGGCTATCATTTGATATCTCTTCAATCTCATGAGTGGATTCTTCTAAAACTGTAGCAAATGTTTGGACAGGTTAAGTGATTTTAATGGGAGAATGAGGTACGGTTAATAAAGTTTGATCTGAAATGGTGGTGCTCAAGGAGGGAATATGAAGCTCATTGCTAGAAGTAAAGTGTTTTGGTGGACGCAGAACACTTGGAGGACCCTTAGGCAAAGGCAAATCGGTAGCAGCACTCGCAAGAGATGCCAAATCGATCGGATCAGTCATCGCTCTACCACTTGACGTTTTCTCATAAAATTTACGAATATCATGTTGAATAGGAGTTTTAATAATTGGTGTTAAAATGATATTTTTCTTAGAAATACGAGTACGGCTTTTAGACTTATCCTGTATTTTGGAAATATTCTGGTTCATAGGAGTTTGTGGGAGACGATCACCATCCGATAGATTTGGCAATGTGCATGGAGGGATAACCATAGGATCTCTAGTAATATCCGATGGCATACCTGTTTTCAAGGAGAACATGGAATGGTTCGCAAAAAATTATTAACAATACGTGCAGCTTTCTCCTTTAAGAAATATACAAAACAACGCACTAAATTATTTGAAAGCGATAAAAGGTGAAATAGTTTCAAGCAAACAAAGTCTCTTGGCTGAATATCTAGATTAACGGTTGCAGCAAGATTTGGCAGTACGTGAAGCGGTGTGGGTAAATCACTACCATCCGCCTAACAGCCGCACAACAGCCAGTGGGCTTGACTCCACCGGGCTTCACGCCTCAAGGGTGCCTGCAGGCGAGTTAAATGCAGTTCCTGACACGTGATGTGTCACGTGAGCGCTAGCGGGCTCCGCCTCCTCCTGAAGGCGAGCGTGCGCGTAAACCCAGCAAGAGTCCCCAGTGACTCGCAGTGCTGGAAGGTGAAAAATAAAGCAGATGGGCAAACGTTCGAAATTGGACATACTCCTGGAAGGCTATGTCATCATAAAATATTGTGTAACTCCGTTACTCATGTTCAGATTTACATCATTTTAGTTAGTTGCACTGTTTTTTCCACTAGCTATCCAGTCATGTACTTTGTGTTGAATATGTATAGTTACCGTCTCCTTACCCCGGACATGTTACATCCTCCCTAAACGCTCCCTGCACTTGACCTTGGTATGTTTTCTAACCCTTGCAAAGCAGAGCATGTCCTGGTTTGCCATGCCTATCTTTCCCCTTCCATAGGAGACTCTTGCTGCGTTATCCTGTGCTTTCCAGACCCGCTACCATGGAGCCTGTTCCTGCATCCAGTTGTGCTCTGGGCTATATCTTGCCTTGCCGTTGGGTGTTTTGGGAATGTGTCCTCTTCTATCCTGCACCCAGGCTTGATTGCTGTTCTGGGGGCTCAGCCGGGGTAGCTGCATCCCCTGCTGAGCCGGAGACCATCTCAGACTGTGAGAGAGATGTTCCGCTCCAAAGGCCGAGAACCAGAGAGGAGCGAGGGAGAAGCTCTGTGACACTGATGCTACTGCTGCCTGTGCTGTGAACTGGAGCCCTCCAGTGCTGGAAACTGCGAGGAGAAGAAAGGTTGCTGAGGCTGTCCTTCACAGCACCTTACCAGCTGCAGTGTCCGAAGACCAGAGAAGAAAGACAGTCTCCTGATCACTGGGGGCCTAGTAAGCTCCTCCCCTGCTCTGCAGGAAGGACACGTGATAGAGGTCTGTTCATGCCTTCCCTGCACCACCCGGGCTAACTCCTGGCTAAAACTGCATTGAGTTCCTTAGTCCTTGACAGTATCCCCCACTAACTACTGTTCATAGAACCCCATGTGTCTCTAAAAGACAGTGCAAATAACTGCATAATGTACTCTATTTCATTTGTCAGTTTCAGTTTCAATTGCCTCTGTATACAGAATATCCTCTGTTTATTATGAACTATCTGCATGCAGAAAGGGAGAGAGAGAGAGAGAGAGAGAGAGAGAGAGCAAAAGAGAGAGAGAGAGAGAGAGAGAGAGAGAGAGAGAGCCTTTAGTAGTGTGACGTAATGGAAAGCTGGAATGCTGACTTGCGTTGCTATGTGGTCAGCATTCCAGTCGACATTCTTGACGGTTGGAAGGAGGCTGAGTGGTGGTGCAGCCACAGGCTCTGTATCAGGAATAAATTACCTGCACCACACCTCACCTCCACCATGACTTCACTGGCAACGCGGGTTGTGACGGCAAGGTACAGACCCCGTTACACCCACATGTGTGAAGGTTAGCACACCGAGATGGCAGGGTCAACTTTGCTGTTCTTCTGCCTCCTGGTGACGCCGGCGGCAAGAAGAGGAAGCACTCCGTCCCACTTGTGAATAACCACGGGCGTCCGCCGCCCATAATTCAGGCCACATCAAGCCCCCAGCATCAGAGGGCTGGGAGGCTCTGGTGCCGACGACACTATGCTAGAGGAAAGGACCTAGCGGCATCGACGCACCGGGTGGCCATTTTTGGTTGCCTAGAAATGTCCAGGATAGTATTGCTACGGTGGTTGCACAGCAGTAATAAGCAAAGTGAAGCTGGCAGTGTAGCCGAGGAGCATTGCAGGAGAAAATTAAGCATAAGGTTACTGGAATCCTTATGTAACCAGCGTTGGAGTTTGCCAGACTGGAAGTGGCAAGTGAAGGTACTGTGCAAAGGGAATCCACAGTAAGGTATTGTTTTTGTGTAATCAGCATTGCAGTTTGCCAGATTAGAAGTGGCAAGTAAAGGTAGTGTGCAAAAGGAATCCACAGTAAGGTATTGTGTCACCCATGTGGATATGGTGACACATCATTCTGATACCCAATAAGCTGTATTGTGAGGGGGCAGAAGAAGTGAAGGGGCATAAACGCCAGCTATTCAGGAAGACATGCAGTGCACTTTTGTGCAAGTTGCACACGCATAGTGACTGGAGCGACCCCACCCAATCATGCAGCACAGCAATGCTAGGCCTCTCCCAGCATTTCTTATGTCCTCGGGCGAACCTCCAGTTTTGTGGGATCTATGTGTGGATGCATTCAAAGTGTACATGAGAGCGGCTGGAGGAGTGAGGTACAGTGAGGACGAAAAGGAGGTGGCATTATTGAACTGCCTTGAGACTGAAGGACTTAGAGTGTTCAGGCATCTTCCAGGTGAAGAAGTGTACATCCCAGGCGGTGGAGAGGGGGAGAGAGTAGTGAGTGCATATTAAACAGCTCTCAAGAAATTAGAAGGATGATTTGGGAAGAGACCCAACGTGGTACTTGAACAATACCATTTTTTCTCCAGGGCACAAGGGGTTGGGGAATGTATCGATGTCTATGTTACGGCTCTACGTACTCTGATGGCCACATGCAAGTTTTTACAGGTGTACAGGAGGAATACATCAGAGACCAGATCATGATGAAGACGATCAATTCCAAGGTCAGAGAAAGGTTATGGATAGACAAAGGCCCAGCTGCAGTGTTGCCACCATCCAGGAAGGGCAGCAGCGATGTCAGGAAAAAGTCTGAGAGGTTAGAGGGGCAGTCTAAGGATGAAAGAGGCATGCAAAAAGTGTAGTTGGTCGAGTCATCCTATGGGGCAAAGGAGTGCCCGCATGGGCGGTGGAATGTAGGCGTTGTAAAACTAAAGGGCATTATGCCAAGATGTGCAGGTTGAATGGTGAGGATGGTGGGGTCCAAGGGAGACAAAATGTCAGGATGATTGAGGCTGACAGTGTTGCAGGGAGCGCTGGGATTCTTGACAGCAGTCTGATGAGGGAAGGGGTGATACTGCACGTCGAGGGAGGGTCAAGAGGGGGCCATGGGACACGTTGACTGTGAATTGTGTGCGACTGAAAATGTTGGCAGACTCAGGTTCCCCTTATACTATGATCTCTCCAGAAGGATACAGAGAGAACTTTGGGAAGGAGGTGTCTGCTCTCAAATCCCAAGACATTAATCCCAGTGCATATGGTCAGGTGCCGATAAAAGTATTGGGGTATGAATGGGCTCGAATCGAATTCAAGGGATGCAGCATGGAAGGAAAATTGTATGTGGCACATAAAGGTCTGAGCGTTTTGGCGTGGGATCAGCAAGCAGCCCTTGACATAGAGATACGTCCTGGAAAGAGTGTGCCCATACTGAGTGTGGAGGAAGAGTCTGGGGACGACATGTCTGCACACATTTATGAAACAAGTACCCTACAGTGTTTGCAGAGCGACTAGGTATGTTGCAGGGATTCTCACACAAGATTGTCCTCAAAAGGGGAGCGATGCCCAAGGTAAACAAGGTCAGAATTGTTCCTGTGTTGGCCAGTGAAGGGTAGAAGTTGGAATTGGAAAAATTGAAGGAGGCAGGGATAATGAGGAAAGTGAGCTTTCTGAGTGGTTGTCTCCTGGGGCGTTGGCGTGGAAACAGGACGGAGGGTTAAGGATGTCTATGGACCTTAGGGAGCTGAACTCCGACATTTGGGTTGATCGCCATCCTCTCCCCAATATCAATGAATTATTGTTGACAATGGGACATGCAGAGTGGTTTTCCACCTTTGATCTCTCATCAGCGTATCTCCAGATTAATCTGCATGAGGAGTTGCAGCCTTTGACCTCGTTTGTGACACCTTTTGGTGCATACAGGTTTTGTCGTATGCCATTTGGTTTGGCATCTGCATCTGCAGTTTTCCAGCCTTTGATGCAGGAATTGTTTGGGGGTGTGCCGGGAGTGAGATACTTTCAGGATGATATTTTAGTGTGGGGTAAAATCAAAAGGGAACATGACGAGAGGGTACAACGGGTCATGCAGATTTTATGGTGGAGTGGTTTGACGTTTAAGTCCTCGAAGGGAAAGGTGGGGGTGCCCAGCGTGACGTTTATAGGGCACACCCTTGATGCTAGCGTCATAAAACCTAGCGAAGGGTTGGTTAGAGTAATGAGGGACGCCCCTTCCCCAGTGAATAAGGACCAACTCAGGTCGTTCTTGGGCAAGGCAGAGTATTACGTCAAGTTCGTACCTTTGTATGCAGAGAAGACTGTATGCATGAGTGCTGTATTGACGAAGAATGCTAGGTTTGAGTGGTCTCAGGAGTGCTAGGTGGAATTTGTACAATTGAAAGAGGACATGTATAGGGCGCCATCTTTGAGTTCGTTTGACCCAAAGAATAAAACAGTGCTCATGGTGGATGCTAGTGAGGTCGGTCTAGGGGCAGTTTTCAGGCAGTGGCAAGATGGGGTGTGCTGGCCAATTGCATGTGTGTCTAGGGCCCTTAGGGATGCTGAGAGGCAGTATGCAGTTATTGAGAGGGAGGCGTTTGCTGCTTCTTGGGTTTCAAAGCATTTTAGGACATTTATGCGGGGAATTCCGTATGTCATGAGGATAGACCACAAACCACTTGTATATGTACTCACCACCAAGGGTGTGGGATCAGTGTCCCCTACGATTGCGATGTGGATGGTGGATTTGCAGGAATTCAATTTCAGGGTGGCAGATTGTTTATCGTGACTGCTGGTGGTGGCACCAGAGGTGCAGGGGGAGTGTGATGTGAGCACACCGGTGGAGTGTGTGCTTTGTGCTTCCCGCTGTGGATAAGAACGAGTGGAAAAAGGAATCATTCAAGGTTTCAGAATTAGAATGGATCAGAGATGGTCTGCCAGTTGGCTGGGAGGCGGTCAATGGCAGGGAGGAAGGAAGGGGGTACATGCATATTTTGAGTGAACTGGCAGAGTGAACGTGGGGTGTCGAGAGAAGGGATAGGCTTGTGTCTCCTGTGGGTTTGAGAGCAAGGCTTGTCAAGCTGGCATACAAGGGGCATTTGGCTAGGTCCCTAATGAAAAGGAGGTTGCAGAAGTCCTATTGGTGGCCGGGTATGGATGATGAGGTGGAGGTGGTGGTGAAGAAGTGTGTGGCATGTGCCAGGAATGATAAGAGCAGAGTTGTGCACCCGCAAACAGTGTACCCAGTTGATGTTCCCAATGATGTAGGGTCTAAGGTGGCGTTAGACATCACGGCTTCCCATGGAGTGCCTCGAAGGTGGTTTGAAATTTGTGGTGGTTTTGGTCGACCATACATTGAGGTGGGTCAAGGCTGCTGCTTTCGAAACGGTAACCACAGATAATGTCATTGGTTTTCTCAAAAGAGCATTTGACAGGGAAGCTGTGCCCACGAGTATGGTCACCGACAATGGGGTGCAATTTGTGTCCCATCGTATGCAGGAGTTTTTGAGACACAATGGCATCAGGCATCATAGGACTGCTTTATATCATCTGTGTGCCAACGGTTTGGTGGAAAGGATGAATGGATTTGTGAAGGAGGCCATTCAATTGGCCATCGCCAACGGTATGTGTTGGCAGGTGGTTTCAGAGGCTTTGACTGCGTATAGGAGGACACCTTCAACGTTTACTGGCAAATCACCATTTGAGCTCGTGAGGGGTAGGAAAGTCGGGTCAAGGTTGAGAATGGCTGCTCTTGGTGAGGGAGTTATCATGGAAGTGAACATTTCAGAGGTGTTGGAAAGGGTGCATATACACCAGGATCGCCTGAGGGCACAGCAGAGTGAGAGGAAACCCATTGAAGTCGAGGTTGGGGATCGTGTATTAGTAAAGAAACCTTAGGTATGTCCCAAAGGGGAGGAGTACATTCATGTCTACCCAAGTTGTAGTGAGGGTGGGGACAGGGTATGTGGTTCTGGATGATGGATCAAGGTGGAACAAGAGAAGAATAGTTGTGTTGAGGGGTGCTACAGTGGTGCCATCAGTTCAGAGTGGCTCTGCTTTGAAACTTCATTTAAGCATTTTTTTCTGTGGGACAGTGAGTGGGTTGGTCCGCTGGAGAGTTGGAACCGGGGTGCAGTGAAGTGCCCACTGGTGACGGTCGTGGGGATGGTGTGAGTGTGGCGTCTGAGGAGTGTGTTCTTCGTGCACCGGGTGGTAGTGATGGTCGGTGCCCAGTGAGGGTTCAGGTACCTCCAGTTAGGATGGAAGATTATGTTTGGAAGGGTGGGTGTGAGTTGTGTGTGTGTGTGTGTGAGCTCACGCAATTGCAGTGTGTTCTCAAGGTACATTGCATGGTATATTGTTTTTATGCATTTTGTTTGTTTTCATTTTGTGGGTGTTTCCACAGTATTTTACATGTGATGTGTTTTCATGATTCTGTGGCGTTTCCTGCCACCAGGAAGCATTTCTAGTTCTATTCAACTTTTCACAAACGGTTGCGCTTATTTTGGTCCAGTTGTTGTGTTCCTTCTCCTTCGGTTATTGGCCATTCTTTGGTATGTTGCTAAGGGGGGCAGGGGGAGTGTCGTAATGGAAAGCTGGAATGCTGGCTTGCGATGCTGCGCAGTCAGCATTCCAGTTGACATTCCTGACGGTTGGAAGTGGCGGTGTGGCCATGGGGTCTGTATCAGGAATAAAGGATTTACCTGCAGCGCACCTCGCCTCCACCATTACGTCATAGTTTATCAGAATGCGTAATAAGACAAGACAGAGAGCTATCCTTTCAGAATAAACATGTTTTCATGAATTCAAAGCCTAAAAATGTAGATGAAGAGAGCGTGATGGACAAAATATAAGATAATAGACATGGAACGAGCAGAGAAAGAGGGAGACAAGACCGGGAATGGGGGTCTGAGGGAAAGTGAAGAGCACAAGAAAAAGGGGGGAAACAAGTGAAAGAAATACTAAGGGCTAAAATCGATGGCAAAAGAGAAACCGTCGCATTACCGCAACACACAACTATGGTTTGGGCGGTGGGGTGGAGGAAAAACAACCCGCAAAATTCTGGAGGTAATTCTGCCACCTTACTGCCAAAACGTGCCAATTTCGGCAGAATTACCATCAGCAGTGATTCCAACAAAATCCCCATGGAGTCCCTTAGACTCCACAAGTGGGGACTAACACCACCATACCACCACTTGTAATCCGGCGGTAATTCCACCTGACCAAGCGGCGGTACTGGTAAACGAGGCCCTAAGACCCCCTGCTTCTTTTGCCACCCAGTACATGTACGCAGCAGCAGCACATAGTCACGTGTGTTATTTGCACATACACCGCCTTTACCCAGGCGTCCTCCTCTGTGTGCGGCAGCACTCTGTGAAGACAGGCCTGAGCATTATACCAATTGCAAGCCCTGGACAGTACCAGAGATCAAACCATCAGTGACAAGTGACATTACTTTGCATTCTGGTACCTGTAGTCTTCTAGGAGGGGGAAAATAAAACTATAATCATACTCTTATTGCTTACCTTAGGCATTTATAAATTTGTCAGACTAATTTATAATGTATTTTTGTACTTTTCAAGTAATCGCTGCAAAAGAGTATTATGTTTACTTTTTAAAGCTATTCATTAACTCAAGTGTGTATCAGATAGAGCTGGGACGATAGAACAGGGTTCTAATCCTGGTTTCACCTGCAAAGCCTGTGATCCTGGCAAATAGTTCCATGTTACTGTGCATAAATACGGCATCATTGAGATTCCAGGCTTTATTTTGTGGCAGTGTTGGGAGGCAGAACGCCAGGTACGGGTTTTGTGTTGCCGGACGCACAACATCAGGTATGGGTCTTGTGTTGTCGGGGTGCAGAGGCAGGACAGCAGGTACGCATACATGGCAAAAGGCCTGGTTCCATGCCGGAGATGCTTATCCAGTAATATATTTCCCTTGCATTCTGGGACCTCTAGAACTAGATTCACAATGCATAATGTGAAATCCAAGACTACAGGTCCCAGAATGCAAAGAAATGCAATGGACTGGAAGAGCATTTCCGAAATGGAGTGGGGCATATTGTAAGGTATGGTTCATTTGCTGGCTTGGCTCATGTTTGGCTCTCCTGGTTTGGCTCTACTAAACATGAATTCTATGGCTTCTCCACCTTGCAGCATTATTGAGCATAGCCAACGTGAGTGTATTCTTACACTGACAATACTGGCATATATTGTAGGCACAGGCATCATGAAATGTGTTGGACATTTCTCCTGTGTACTCTTGGTGACCTGGAGTCTGTTGGAATTTTTTCATGTACCCTTATGAACCAATTGTATGTCAATTATATTGCTTTTTACCCATTTCTTCTACAAGAGTATGCTGAAAAATGCACTGTTTTCCCATTGTTTTGAAAAAAGGTGTTGGAGGGATAACAACCCCCTTGCCCACTCTCTGAAAGCCCTTGGTTAGACTGTGCTCCCTTGCTATGCTCAGTCGCTCATGCATATTACTGCCAAATATGTAGGCCCCTCCTAATAAAAAAAAACAAGCATTGGCAAAGCCATCAGTTTTGGATTTTGTTTAGCTAGGGGATAGGCATTTTGCTACGCATTGCTGTAAAAGTGCTACCTGGATTAAGATCACAACAGCTGGAAAATGGAGTGACTACATGAGCATACCTTTTAGGAAAATTGAATCCGGTTGTTTTTGCAGTGTGCTTTCCCCCACTGTCTTCCGTCCACACAGCTCCGGTGTTCCCCTGTGGTGTGCTGCTTGCTTGTTGACTCCTGTGGGCCTCCTTCTGTGTGAACCCTCCCCCTCTGGGGCTTCCTTGGGTGTGTGGCTGTGAGCTGTGCTTCTCTTCCTCCCTCGCTCTCCTTTCTTGCCCCCTTGCACCCTCTACGGTGCTCTCAATCTCTCCCATCTTCTCTGCTGCTCTATCTCCTATCCTATCCCTCTCACTAAGTCTGGAAGGAGAACGTTCAAGGGAGATATCCTGGCCTCCAACCCAGGCCTTCCCATCACTGATACCCACATCAGTGCTTCCTCTAGACAGACTCTAACCAACATCCTCTTTGTCGCTCCCCCTCAAGACCTCTGGACCCCTCATATGGTCTCTCTTCTCTCTCCTTTCTCCTCCTCTCCCATTAATGGTGGCACCCGGTGAGAGGTCCTCGTGGCCCGCTTCCAATCCTCCAAGACCATCATAAATGTCTATCTAAACGGTACTGTATTGGTCCAGGGCTCTCAGTCCAATCTCCTCCTTCTTGATAGGCGTCTCCCGCATATCTTCAATGTCCTCCCTTCTCCTGCCACTCCGTCTAACACCAATCTGGCCCCTCTGCCACCTCTTTCCTCCTCCACCACCTCTCTGGCACCCACCTCCTCCCCCGCTCTGTCACCTCTGTCTACTGCCTCTACCCACTCTCTGGCCCTTCTACTGCCTCCAGTGGGTGTACCTCACTCCTACACCCCACCCCAGAAGTCTTTCAAATGTGGCAACCTACTCTGCATAGCTACTCTCAACTCTTGCTCTGCTGTCAAACACTCCTCAGCCATCTGCCACCTCCTCGAAGATCTTGACCTGGATATCCTCGGTCTCACTGAGACATGGTTCACTGCCAGCTCTGTCACAAGTTTTGACTCTCTCTTCCCTGAGGGCTACAAGATCCTCTGCAAGCCCAGAACCAACCAGCTCAGAGGTGGAGTAGCTCTGATCTTTCCAGAATGGGTCCCTGCTTCTGTCATTCTTACGCAGGCCGACTCCTCCTTTGAATGCCTAGTCTTCAGGCTCTCTATCTCTCCTGGCCTCTCTCTGACGATGGCCACCATCTGCAGGCCATCTGGACAGGCCACTCTCTTCCTCACAGAATGGGCTGACCTCTTTTCTTCCCTCCTTGCCTCAACCTCTCAATTTCTCCTCCTCTGAGAAATTAACATCCACCTGGATGCTTCTAATACTTCCTCTGGGCTTTTCTGCAACCTATGCGACTCCCTCTCCCTTTACATTCTACTCTCTGGCAGGACACACTGTGCTGGACACACCTTGGATGTTCTCATCACCTCAGACCTCCCTCTCGATAACCCCATCACCACTCCTCTCTCTTGGATTGACTACATTCTGCTCTCCTCTCACCTGAACCTTCTTGCCCCTCAAGCAAAGTCTACCCCAGCACTGCCACCTTCCTTCATGGTCATTCGGCCCATGAAGCGAATGTCTGTGCATGCCTTTGCCTCTACTTCCTCAGCTCCTCCTACTCCTGCGACTGACTCACACTCTGACACAGCCCTCTCTAACCACAATCTTTCAATCTCCAACACTATTGCCCCTGTCATCAGAATCTGTCTGAAGCCTACCTCCAAGTGCAACTCTTGGTACGATTCCGACCTCGCCGTCCTGATACATAAGTGCAAGCTTGCCTGCTGCCTGCTCCAAAGGCAATACAGACTCTCTGTCCTCTCCAAGAAGAGGGTCTATATCCAAGCCTGCACCACTGCCAAACTCGTTAGAATCTGCAAGAGGCTGGCCAATCCTACTGCAGTCTTCACCTTTTCTATTCCATCCCAGGCCCTCCGTATGGCTCTGGCCTCTCATTTTACCACTAAAACTCAGAACATCCTGTCCTCGCTTTCCTCTTCCGCCCCCTCTACCTTTCTCAGGTTCCCTTTGGCCTCCTCTACTCTTCCTTTTTCCTCCTTCGCCCATGTCTCTAGACAAGTCCGAACTATGAAAGCGTCATCCCAACAGGTGCTCCCCTGCTCCTCCAGAACCATCAAGGACCACAATGACACCCTCGCTCCTGCCTTGGGCGATTTCTGCAATCATTCTTCCACCACTGGATCATTCCCCTCTCCCCTCAAGTACCCCCTTGTGCACTCCCTGCTAAAAAAGCCTTCACGGTTCACTCTTGCCCAGTTGGCAGAGATGGTACATGGGGTGGCGATGCTCCTGCCACTGCCATAACAGGATTGGCTCCAGCCTGGGGGAGGCGGCCACAGTACTCTGACTAACTCCTGTCCAGGATAGGAGAGCGTGGTGCAGCCTCTGCTGCCGTGACAGGATAGTTACCTGACTCCCGCCTGGGGAGATGGGACGCAGCATGGCTTCCACAGCAGTTATGGCATAAGCTCCCACTTGGGGGAGAGGAGGAAGTGGCACGGCCTCTGTCGCTACCTTGTTCAGCCCATACCTCCTGCCTGGGGGAGAGGAGGAGTGTTGGCGCGACCTATGCCACTGCCTGGTTCAACGCATAGCTCCTGCCTGGGGAGGAGGAGGAGGAGAAGGGGCGAGACCTCCAACAGAGCCTTGGTAGTCGCACAACTCCTGCCTGGAGGAGAAGTGGCACAGCCTCCGCCACTGCCTCTGCAAGCAACCTGCTCCTGCTTTGGGTGAGGAGGTAGTGGGGTGGCTCCCACTGCTGCCTCATCAAATATCCAACTCCTTCCTGGGGGAGAAAGAGTTCTGGGCAGGGGTCCACACTGGGCCCACTACATTGTTACACCCCTGACTGGGGAAGAGAGTAGGTGGCGCGGCCCACACCATTGCCATGCCAGTTCCCAGTAACTCCTGCCAGGGGGAGAGAATGCGGGCACTTACCCAGCAACACCATATCCCAGTAGACCCCTGATCGCAGCTCTTGCCGCAGAGAGTGCTTGTGCGGTCAGGGAGAAGCCACCCGAGGGAAACCCCAACAGCTCGAAGATACATCATGATCTCAGGTTCAGGGGAAACAGAGGCACGGACGACATCCTAAGGGCCATGTTCACCATGCCAGGGCCAAACACTGGCCAAACACCACCCCTCGATCTGATAGGGGCTTCACAGTTTCATAAAAACACAGTCCCCAATGTTTGCCAATGAGGGTACTCTGCGTCGCTAAGCCTGGACCTGGGCCCACTGGCTTGAGAGACTCTAAATGTTTTTCGAGGCAGCGGAGGTGAAGGATGATCAGAAGAAGAAGACTTGCTGCTGTTTGATGTGGGGAGGGACGTCCACAAGCTTTATAAAAGCCTGCCCCCGGGGATGGGTGCTATCAGGATGCTGGGAGAGCGCTCATGGAGTATTTCATCTGAATGGTGAATACTGACTATGAAAGATTTCAACTTCGGCAGGAGGCCCAGGGGCTGGAAGAGAGCAGGGTGTTTCACCCGGCACCGGGAACGCTGGCAGCCACATGTGCTTTCATTGATGAGGAGGGTGAGCTCCTGGGCCTGGTGATACAGTGGTGTCGTTTGAGCAAACATTCTAAAAGAGCCTGGGATCCTGCTGGTGAAGATCTCAGATCTGGGAAGGGCTCATGAGCTTGAGGAAGCATGGTCTGCGCACATGGAGGGGGCCATGAAGGGGATGCAAGGGTTGCAAATTGAGCCGGTGTAGGCGATACGCACACAGAGCAGGAGAAGATCCGAGGGGAAGAAAGAGGAAGTCAGCGCGTCACAAAGGTCGGCGAAGAACGAAGGGCCCCGTCGTCAGTGTGACCAGTGCCGAGGGATGTTGCTGCTCCCAGGCGGATGTCCAGCCTTGGAAAGGCACTGTGGGAGGTGCCACCGCATGGACACTTCCCTGTATGATACAGGACCCCGTGGCCGGTAGTAGAGGAGGCATGGTCGCAAGGCCAGTGGGGAAAGAAGAACAACAGCGCTTCCGTGAAGATAGCAGCGCTCACCGAAGAAGTAGCAAGAGAGGAATGTGAGGAAAGGTATAAGGATCACCAGGGTTTCACTGATATAAATCCTTGGGACTATGACACAGAAGATGTCTTCTTCCTAGGAGAATGGGTCAAGACCAGCCCGAGGCAGGCCGGGAGATGGCCAGAAGAGCTGCTGGAAAAAGGAGAGCGAGAGGATCACGGTGAAAGCGAAGGGGGCGAGCGAGCGATGACGGCTAGCCGGTCGCGTACTAGAATGCTAACATGCCTGTTGGGGCACATTTACAGTTTTGTTGTTGTTGGTTGTTTCCTTTGGTTTGAGATGTTGCATACATGCCAACACTCCCGATTTAGGCCGGAGACTCTTGTGGCCCAAATGCATTCCTATGGCAAAATGTATGTCTCCCGATTTCCCTGACGAAATCTCCCTCGCAGGTGTTTCGGAATGTAGGCATTTATGATGTAATTTAAGCACCTTCTGGGCTTTTGCAGTGTCACATGTGAGACACACGTGGAAGACACCACGTGATGCCTCCAATAAAAGGGGCCTACAGCTTTCCGTCCCGCTGTAAATCCAGTACCAATTGGTGTGGGCGAAGATTGTATCTCGCGTTTGACTGTGTGGATGATCCTAGGCTCCAGAGGTCACGCAGCCCATAAAATACAAGTATGCTTTTAAGTGGATAATTCCCACCCAGGCTCACACGCACACTTGTGTGACGCCTCGCTTCTCGCACTGATGGCTTGGCCTTTGCGAACAAGCAGTAGTCTTCCTGCTGTGTGAGTCTTCAACGTAAACAAGTGACATGGCGTGCGTCCCTCACGCAGTACGCAAAGACTGCTGACGCCAGAGCCAGGATGCTGCCGCTGGCAACGTTTGCACTGGGCCCCTAATAGCTCCCAGAGATTACGAAACCATTGTTTATAATCTGGTGTTCATAAAATGGAGCTGCCTGAGGTGGGCAATCTTAGCCTGGATTTACCAGAAGAAATTAAATTAAATGATTTGGAAATCACCAGTCCTTCAAAACCGAGTTTACAGAGCTGGAAGGGATTGGATGCCACTGAGGAACTACAGACAGGGGCGGGTATATGTAAGAGAGGTTTCGCTAACACATCAAGAAGGCAGATAGGAAGTAACCCCAACAAAGTCAATTTAAACAAATAGCGCAAACTGCTAGTCTTCTGGAAGCTTCCATGTGCTATACTTAATTCGCTGCAGCCCGAGCTGCACGCTCACAGGGAAGCCTGACACACAGTCACATTGCAGGATGGCTGCCGTGCGTCGTCTCTAGGTACTTTCTGTGAGCCGGGCCCATACAATCCTCCTGCATCTACGAGGACTCTGCACACATAGGCTATGTTAGGCCTAGGCAAAGGGCAAAGGACAAAGAACATGGGACAACGTCTCACTTCATTCACGTGCCTTTATCATCTAACTGCCTCTTCCTCCCTGAGGCTCCTCCTCATCCTCCTCTTGCATCAGTGCCTCTTTAACCGTATAGGGGTGGCGCTTCCCTCACAACACATCCCCCTCACATATCTCCTTACATCCAAGTCACGCTTCTTCAATGAGTCTACATGGCCTTTTGACGATCCGTCAAGGCAGCCCTTCTGGGTCCACCTCTTCAGGCCGCTCTGCTGGTGTGTTGCTATTAGCCGTGCCTTCTCCTTTGTTTCCTTCGGGCTCCCTTGATCCTTGGTCTTGGCCATTCACCTCTGCAGGATCTCGTCTGGCACAGGATGTTTGAAGAATGACACTTTCCTGGTGACCACCCTGTAGGCATTAGCGGCTGTCACCATTGTCCACGTCGGTCACTCTAAGGGGCGTGCTGTCGTACCTTGTTTTCCACTGTATCCATTGTTTCACAAGTAGTTCTTCTCCCTCCTCAAACTCTTTGGGTCTCGCTTTCTGGGCACAGTCGGTTCTTTCTTTGGCTGATTCTTTTACTCTTACGTCTCTCACTCTCACCTCATCTTCTAGGATATTTCGGTCTCCTGGCTGCCACTGAGTTCCTTGACTGCCTTGGGGAAGGTGCGTCTTGGCTTGGTATGCCCTCATAAGGTCACACAATGGTACCCCTGTTACTGAGTGTGGTGTATTCCTGTAGTGCCGTAACATTCGGCACAGAGCTTGCTGGATTGGCATGCCCTCCATATTCGCTTTCTGAATGGTCCTTTTTATGGACAACATGAATATTTCCGCCATGCCGTTCGCTTGTGGCCATAGTGGTGTTACCTTGTGGTGCGTGAATCCCATGTGCTTCGCAAAACGGTGAAAGTCCTGGCCGCTGAATGGCAGACCATTGTTGGTCTTCACTGTGGCATGTGGCAGGAATGCCCCACTTGCTGAAGAATTTGTCTATAAGCATGACTACCTGGGTGAATGCCACGGATGGTGTGTACTTGACGATGGGAGACCTGGAGAACTCGCCCACCATCACCAGAAGAGGATCCCCTGACTCTAATGGCCCATAGAAGTCCATTGTGACCCCTTTCATACCTTCTCAGGTAGGTGCGGTGGTTGCAACGGGAGAGGTGGCTCACTTCCAGCTGTGCACTGGCATGGTAGGCAGCTCCTGACTACTTCCCCCACCATGGCATCCATGAGCGGGACCCATGCTGTTTGTCGCAGCAGTTCCTTGGTTGCTTCCACTCCCCGGTGTCCTTCATGTGTCTGCTTCACCAGCCCACTCTGTAGGGATGATGGAATAACAATGCGGGAGCCCCTCAACAGAACTCCTTGTTCTGACACTGAGTTTTGTGCTGATCTTTGCCATCGTTCAAGTTTCTGTCTGTTGACTCCCTCCTGGCGGTGTATCATTCTCTTGCAGTCCCTCCATTTGGTGGAGGACAGGATCTCCTTGGCCCACCTGGTGGAGGGGTCATCTTGCGTTACTCTGGCCAGATCCTGGACAGTGAGAGCGGGTGGCAAGGCCTGTTCTGTGACATAGCATAGGTTTTCTGCATCCACTTCCCCAGGTGGCATGAGATGTAGTCTGCAGGGTTGTTGTCTGTGTGTAATGTCGTAGTCATATTCTTGTAGGCGGATGCCCCACCTTTCTATCCTAGGTGGCATCTTTGTCCATGGGTTGCTGAAAAATGATAGGAGTGCCTGATGGTTTGTTATAAGGGTGAACCTCTTCCCTATCATGAAGCGGTGGAAGTATTCGCAGGTCCACACTGCTGCCAAGCTTTCCTTCTCCTCCTGTGAGTATGCGCTCCCTGTGGGGGACAAGGACTTGCTTGCGTACGCCACCATGACGCTTGCAGAGGCATCCAGCCACTCTTATTGCACCAGGATGTCACCTAGACTGACTGGGCTGGCGTCGACCACCAGTTCTGCGATCCATTGGGGATTGCAGTAGGTGAGATGGGTAGCATTTGGTAGTTTGGATTTTATGGTGTCAAATGCCTTCTGACATTCATGGGACCGAGGTGAACGGTTTGTCTTTCCGCAGTAGGAATCTGAGTGGTTCGGTGTTAACAGCATATTGCTGTAGGTATTGGGCACAGTAGCCAGCCCTCCCCAGGAGTGACCTAACTTCACCCACGTGAGTGGGTATCTGTAGTTTAATGATTGCGCACACCTTCTCCGGGTCAGGCTGCATCCCTTTTTCTGAGAAAATGTGGCCATAGAACCTGAGTCTGTCCTTGCTGATGTTTCATTTCTCATAGTTCATTGTGAGTTCTGCCTCTTTCAGGATGTTGAATACATCTATGAGGGCTTGGTCATGCTCTTCCTGGGAGGTACCGTATATGAGAATGCCATCAGGATAGTTAAAGGCCGAAATGACTGGGAGCAGCAGATGTCTAATGGTCTCCTGGAAGATCTCTGCAGCGGAGGAGTTTCCAAAGTTCAAACGCTTGTAGCAGAATAAGCCATCATGGGTGGCGAACGTGGTGATTTCTCTGGAGTCAGGGTGTAGTTCCAGGTGATTGTACCCCTGGTTGAGGTCCAGCTTGGAGAATTGTGTTGCACAATTTAGCTGCATGATCATGTCCTCTATCTTTGGATCCAGATGCCGTTCCCTCTCAATGGCGGTGTTTGCCATTCTCATGTCGATGCATAGTCGAAGTCCATCTTTAGGCACCACTGCCAGTGGTGAGATCAATGGCGTGGGACCCATTGCGGCCTCTATGATATCGTACTCCAAGAGCTTTGTAGCTCTCGTGAGATGGCTTCCTGCAGGTGCAACCCCACCCTTCTAGGGTGTTATGGGACTGGCTTTCTGTTGTTGTTGATGTGTAGGCTGATAACATTGCCATTCAGCTTTCCCAGGCCCTTGAAAAGTTCAGGGAACATGGTCCTGATCATCTCTTTATAAACTTGGGCCCCCATCATGTGGCATAGGGCTTAGTTTCTATTTCTGTTCCTATCCCCTCTGCATACCACAACGTCATTATCTTGAAAATTAATGTCTATGAGGCCAGGTTCCTTCGCAGTGCGGTAGCTCAGCAGGCATTTCCCGTTGACTGGGCTTCTGAGCACATGAATGATGGGGTTGCTTGCTTTTGTAAGTGTTTTTCTAAATTGCCCCAGCGATGGTAGTGGCGTGCTGGCTCCCCAGTGGAATATTCTTTCTCTTGACGGTACCAGATCCCGTCTCTTCCCAGATAGTAGGAACTCCTGTTCCCCCAAGATGTTGACGGTGGCTCCCGTGTCAATTAGGAACAGGTGGGTGACTGTGTCTATGTCCGCCATTACTTTCGGTGCTTCGCTGCCATCTTGCTCTCTGTGTACTAGGTTCACAACCTCGTCGAGCACTTCTGGGTCCTGGCTATATGCAAATTCATCCCAGTTTGCTTACGGATCGCCCGGGTAGCAGTAGTGGTCCGTCTAGTAATCTAGTTGTGGCAGCTGATTAACACCCAGGGGTTACTCATAGTCTAGGCCCTGGTCAATCGCTCTCACCATTGGCCTTGGCTGCTGTGGGTAGAACTGTGGCTGTCTCCACTGTGTGGTTGTCGAGTTTGGCCTGTGTGGCTGTCTTCAGTTGCTTTGAGTTTCCAGATTCTGTCGGGCTGGCGGGAACGGTCTCCTTTCTCGGCACAACGGCAGGGAAATGGTCTTCTCTTCCGCACCTGGAGCATCATTGGCTCATCGCTGGGTATTACCACACGTGAGGAAAAATCTGGCCACATTGGTAGCAAAGCCTCTGTGGGCACAGCCCTGGTCTCGTCTGTGTGTATCCTTCTCCTGTCGGTCCCCTAGGCAGGGCATGGTAGTTGAGTGCCCCTCTCCTTGCATCCCTACTGCTGGTGAGGGCTGCTACCGAATCGCCTCTGTCAGTCATTTTCTTGGGCATCTCCATGGCAGATGTTTGGATCTCCACCCTCTCATGGACTCTTGCGTTCTCAATGACTTTGTCGATCGTCAAAGGCTTCTTCAGGAGCTGTTTACGCAGTACGAATGACATGCACCCTTCAATAACACAGAGTCTAACCGCTTTGTCATCTGAAAAAGCTGAGAATTTGCAGTGGACCAGCTTTTGGCACAGATATGTGATGAATTCCTCCGCTGTCTCATGGGACGCCGTTGGCACTAGTTGAACACATACCGTTCAAACTCCCTGTTCGGCTGTATGACTGGTTTCTTGTCCAGAGCAGCCACCAGGGCATCATAGGTGGTTCTGTCTCCTGCCGAGATGGTATTGATGATGCCATTGATTTCTGTCTCTGCCAGATTTGTGAAGGTGTCCTTGAGCCGGGTGACTTTTCTTCCCCTGCGGCCGTGATGAATCCCGTGAAATCTTCAACCCATGCGGTCCATCTGGGCCCTCTGTCCAGCTGGGGTTGGAGGTTGAATGGCATGGCTTCCTAAAAAAAGCCACGTTGCTGGCAGTATGCTGAGCTACACCCTGTTCACCTGCTGGATCTGACATGGTGGTCAGTGAGTTGGGCACTGGTGCCTGGTAGTGTTGTTTGTTTTATGGGGTTGTGCCTTCCCCCCTTTCTGGTATCCTAGATGAACTGCATCTGTGTGGTTAATGGTGTGGGAGCGGGTGCTTATTTAAATTATTTTTCTGTGTGTGTTAACCATGCTGTACGTGGGGCTATGCACACTGTCTGTTGTCCACTGGGCCTTATGGCGTCAAGCGGTGGGGGCTGGGTCGTCTCATCTTGGTGGTGTTCTCAGTCGGTGTCCTGGTCCTTGCATGTTTTATTCTGCTTGTCTGCAGCGGTGTTTCCTGGTCCTCGCCATGTAATATTTCATTTTTTTCTTTTTTTTGTGGAGCGGGTGAGCTGGACGACGTGTGAGTGCCTAGGGGGGCCACTTCTCAAGTTTGGGGTGGGCAGAGGACGACACAGCTCCTGTGCCGATATGGGTGAGCTAACCACTCATGTGCAGGTGCCGACTCACCGGCTGCAGGTTTGCTGTGGCACGGTATGCGCTGCACAAGGACACTAGCCTCCCTGGCGGCGGCAAAGATGGGCAGACTCTCAGAACGCTGGCCACTCCGGCGACAAGGACAGGCAGACAGCCTGAAAGGACGCCAGGACCTCGGAGGTGGAGCCTCCACGTGGCTTGCAGCAGGACGGCTGCTAGGGCACACTGGGCAGGATGGTGGTTCGTTTGATCCTTGTCGCCAGTTGTTAGGCCTAGGCGAAGGACAAAGAACACGGGACAATGTCTCACTTCATTCGCGTTCCTTTATTATCTAACTGCCTCTTCCTCCCTGAGGCTCCTCCTCTTCCTCCCCATGCATCAGCCCCTCTTTAACCCTGACAAGCGTGACGCTTCTCTCACAACATGTTACTCCTTGGTTTGGGTTAAAGAAGGAGAACATTGCTCTTTATCTGCAGAGGATTCCTGTGACATTCAGGGAAACCATTGCATCGATGGGTGAACGAGTTGTACTGGTAAATTCAGATTAGTCAGATACTCTTGGGGGACAACCTTATGGATATGTCCTTTTTGCCAATGGCCACGAGTCATAACCACCCCCTTCTCTGTAGGAGAAAAGCTTGCCATTCAAAGTAGATGACCCCTGCCCCCTTTCATTCCTCTCATTCATCAGTTCCTTTTTTATCATGTATTTGTAATCTCTTCCTTTCTTTTATTCTCTTCCGGACTATCATTGCTGCTATAAGCGGGGTGGGGGGATCATGGGCCTCATTACAACCCGGGCGTTAAGGGGTTAACGGCGCCGTAAAAGGTATCGGCGCCGTTAAACCCTTAATGCCTGATTACGAGGTCCTTTTGCGGGTTGCACTTTAACGCCTGCTTTTAGCAGGCGTTAAAAAACCAACCCGCAAAGGGACCTAGGAGATCATTACGGCACCGTAATTTACGGTGCCGTAATTAGCGCCTTCCACATTCCCATTGAGCCCTATGGGCCAAAAATGGGAATGGGGAAGGGGCCATGGTGAATGGGGAATTACCGCCCTGCCAACCTTGGAATGGGGCGGTAATTCTGCCATTCACTATGGCGGACCCCGGCATGGACCATGGTGCTAATAGCACCATGGTTGAGGCCCCATATATCGGATTACTGTACCCGTCGCTGCTTTCAATTCCTTTAAAGGATACACTCCTATCTCTTCCATAGCAACACTCTTTGCTTCAGGCAAGATAAGGGGGGCTGAGGGCTCAACACCTTCCTCATTATGCTCATTAAGCATCCACTCCTCAGGTGGCGGGTCTTCTCTTTCCTCTTGATACATTTTCCAAAGCTCTAAAATCGCTAATCTTTTCTCCGATTTCTTCCCTGGGTACGCAACATGCAAGTATATGGTCATATGTTGCAATACCGCTCTTGACAATGATCCCCCTTGTGGCCACAGCATGAACATTTGATCTGCTGTGCCCTTTATCCATTCTGCACTGTACTGTTTGAGCTTAGGCATATGTTTTGGCGCTGTCTTGCATAAGGGCATGAGAGGAGTATCCCCCATAATAACAAGTATCAATTGACTGTCGATCCTTACCAGACTTTTAAATAAACATTTGCCCTTGCTTAAATCGACACTTTTCAACATTTTTTAAAACAACAAATATGAGCAAGCACCATCAATCGCTGCTCAAACCTCTTGTTTCAATGGCCTATCTATTCTTTTGATTGGGGCCAATCATTTTACTACACTTTGGGCCTCATTACGACCCAGGCGCTAATGGGTTAACGGCGCCGTAAAAGGCTGCAGCGCCGTTAACCTATTAGCGCCTAATTACGAGGTCCCTTTGCGGGACCTGACCTTAATGGCTGGTGTAGACAAGCCATTGAAGTAGGGACCCGCAAAGGGACCTTGGTGCTAATTACGGTGCCACAATTTGCAGCACTGTACTTAGCGCCTTCCCCATTCCCATAGAGCCCAATGGGGCAAAAATGGGAATGGGGAAGGGCCATGGAGGAAGGGGGAATTACCGCCCGCCAACCTTGTAATGGGGTGGTAATTCCCCCTTTCTCCATGGCGGAGTCGGTAACTTACCGGCATGGACCATGGTGCTAATAGCATCATGGTCTTCCGCCAGGGTCGTAATGAGGCCCTTTATCTTTACTCACTGTTACTTTTTTAAGTCTTCACAATTTCTATCGCTCCTCGATACGTTATTCAACAACATTTATAGTAGCCAGACATTTACACTTTCTAAAACACTGTGATCACCTCTTCACTCCCCTTTACTTGTTACCATATACAGGGGTTACCTTTACGCAGTCCTGACTGCATGTTTTATATTTCACCCTACTCCAATGGAGTTTGAAATGTCTCCTTCTAATTCCCTTGAATTAGGAATTCTAGGCAGTTTCTCTTTATGTTTACAATATTTCCCTGTTACTCAAAGTTATCACAATCCTGTCTCTTTATTTGCCATTGCCCTTAGTCTACTCACCATTCGTTAATCGACTCGAGGCCTTCAGTATCGATTCCTCCTCCAATCTGACCACTTTGCCTTCCATCCACAGTGCACCCGTGGAAACCGAGCAGGGATTTCTTCAAAGGGGGACCTGCCCACCGTCTCAGTTCTCCTTGCAAGGTCATTGCTATTCGGCGGCTATCCAGAGGAAACTCTGTGATCTTCCAGCTAATGGCGGAGGATGCCCAAGCATCCAAAAATCTGGAGCTGAACTAGTTTGGATCTTTTGAACCATCCGCACTGCTACCACGTGAGCTAAAGGCCCTTTAGGAACGTGCATATAATGGATGGGATCACACAGATTAACTCAGAGTCCAAATAATCGAAGCAACTCAGGAAGATGACAAAGTACTGTTTTATTAACAATTATCTGAAACAGGGAGTTACAACGAACATCAATGGACGTACGCTCGATTTCTCTCAGCAATCTTTTCATAAAACAGAGGTTAAATATCAAAAATATGCCATAGGTGACATCATACTACGTGGCAAATGATGAAAAACCTACTAAAGGTCGGGATTGGCTTAAGGGGAACATCTAAGTATATTATCTGTGAGAACTAGGAGTGTCATTGGCTGCACACTGTCAGGTGGACAATATATGCCTATCTCTAAAACATGTCATCTTCAGAAACATTAGATACACGGTTTCTCATTGGTTTTCAAACGCTAGTGCACACAGAACACAGACTGCAGCTCACTCTGCTGCCTCACTCTGATTTTCAAACTATAAGGTCCTTCATTATAAGGACTACTACAATTGGTTGACACGCTTGTGCCATTCTGGAACATTCGTTTCACTTAGCAGCATGTAAGCCCAGACGCAGGTGTAAGGAGATGGGGCATGACACTACCTCCCCACCCAATTAGCCCAGCATCTCTCATCGCCCATGTCTTCTGCCATGAAAATTGTCTTTGAACTTGGCCTCGCAAAAGTATCCTTGTCTTCAGAATACACGGGAGTGAGGGAACTCGCTATCGTGTTATAGGACTCCAAGTTCGAACTCTATATTCATCCTTGGCTCACGTGTCAGGAGACCACAATTTGGTCCATTTTGCAGGTTTTAAATGTCTTAAATGAATTAAACTTGGCACACTTGGTATTCTTTCTTTGCACCCACCTTACCAAGGGATGATTCACCCTTCCAACATTCGCTCCTTTCCAGAATAGATAGCTGACCTTGGCTGCTTCAGTTTTGATTTCAGGCCAGACAACTTCGCCATGCAGCTCCACTATTCAGCGTATTCCTGCTGCAACATAGTTTTCCCTTCCTTCCTCATGGGTCCTGGCTTACAAAATGTATGATACTGATGTCCAGCTTCTATACAATGGCGGCTCTGTCGGCATTCTATTCACTACATATAGCCAGCTTCCATGATGACTTAGTTTATTTGCATTTCAGCGTCTGTACAATTATTGAATGGTTGATTCTCTGCAGCACTTTTTGTACTTGTAATCTTCTTTTTCGTATTTAAAAGTTCACTTGATTCTTTACTTCTCCATTAGTTTCTGTAGGATCCATACATCCTCTTCAGCCAGTAGTGTGGGACGTCGTATGTCTCTTGTGACGTCACAAGCTTCTTTTCTTCACTCCTTCTCATATTCCTTCGGGGAGTTCCTCCCTTAGGTTATCATCCCTTCGGGCATACATTCGGTACAGTTGTCTCAATGAGTATCTTCTTTCGAACACACGCTGTGGTATTGGCACAACTGCTGGTGTCAAACACGGCACGATCTCAGGTCTCTAGCATATGGGAGGAAGGGGGGCAGGGTTTCCTGCAGAGGCATGCAGCTGCGCCATTACAGAATCCAGGTGGGTTTCCTGTGCTGCATGACCCCTGGTCTGTAACAATACATAACAGCCGCCGAGCATTTGTTAGGCGATGGATGGATGGACTGTCTAAGCTCAAGATAACCTTCAGCAGCTGGAAAATCTGAAATACATGGCTTGTGCTGCTGTAGGGATTGAAGGTAAAAATATCTATAAGTGTTTTGTTCAATGCCACTTGCAAGCCTATTCCTTGAAACTTGGCTCATAGGCCTTAAATAGGTTCCGTATGGTTACATTCCTTTTTGGTGTTGCATTGGATCGAACAGGACAGCAACCATAGTGTGCCCTCCCTCCCCCTCGGCATTGGCAAGAAAGCAGAGAGGCAATCTGAAATGGTTTCAACAAGCCTGAAATCAAGTCCTGGGCCCCAAGAGCACCCACGGGTTGTAGAGTTCTACTTTATTGTGCTCCATACAGCAACATTTACACAGAAATAATGCAGTGCGGTGTAAAGCTGGATCGCCTCATTGGTCAGAAAAGGATACCCCAATATAGAAAAGATCAAACAATAGAAAACAAATGCAGTCAAGAACAAGCTGCAGCAACTGACTAGGGGTTTGCAGGTACCTGGGGTTGCTGGACTAACATGTGAGTCAATTCTCTTGATCCTTTGCAAGCCACGGGAAAGGGAGAGCAGAATCCATTATTATCAGAATGAACGGCTTGAAACGAGGATGATTGAGGTGGCGTAGAGGCGGACCGAAGCAGAAAACCACTTATCATCACGTAAGCACACATGGTCACAACAATGAAAGAAAACAGTGTAGACACTGGACAAATGAAGTCAAACCCAAACGGCAAAAACCGATGCCCAGGAGGACCACTCCAGAAGGAACAACATCTGTATGAGTGGATGAGAGAGGGGGCTGAGAAGTTGGATGGAAGATTTTGTGAAGCTGTGAACCTGAAAGGTTCTGGTCGTCCCTCAGTTCTCCCAATATTATGGAAAAGTGAGGGAGAATATACACTGAGCTCTGGGCAGGCCAGGAGAGTGAGCGTGCACAGACTGATTACAGTTACAGTTCTTGAATTGCAAAGCATGGGATATGTTTCTAGGGTGAGTAGAAAAAGTGTGAGAGGTGAGGTGACAATGTCAGTCTTGTTGATGGTTATGGACTTCTCTGATCTAGGGCACCCCTCAGATTTGTATTACAGTGCTTACCTATGTGTCACAAAGAGGAGGGGGCACGTCTCATGGCCACCAGAGTGTGTTTTACATCTACCTGTACCAACTAGCCTGAGGGCACCTAAACAGCGTTCATCACATCTGCGAGCAAAGCAGAAGGCGCTCTTTCTCTTGACCCTCTCACCAGGGCCTGAGACCAATGGAACTCAGTTTTGTTGAGTCATGGATGGCGTGAGTCATGATTTCTCAAGCTTTATCAGGAATACCAAGAATCAAGGAAAACCAGATTCATAAAATCTTGCTGGGTGCTTTGGGTCTGTAACGCTGCTGATGCACCTGTGAGCCAGTAGTCAAGGTGCAGATAAACATGGTGACCCCCCCTCTGCAGGGATGGGTGCTGTTGGGGCAGGTACTTTGTGAAGGTTCTGGCCACTGTCTTCAGCCAGAACATAAGAACCTTCAACTGGGAGTATCTGTCTCTAACATGGGACCTCCACAATCTCATATGTTTGCCATCTACAAGGATGTGAAAATATTCATCTTGCAGCTCTTCGGACAATAGAAACCCTCCTTTCTGCAGAAGCGGTTCAGTGCCCTGTAAATTAACCATCCTAAAGGGTTGCTTTTGCAGGACATATCTGAGATCCAGTATCTACCTCAATTTTCTTTTTATTTACACCAAAAAAACCAGTTAGTCCACTCCCTGGGTTCTTTGGAATGATGACCTTTTGATGACACCCTTGCTTAAAAGGCCTTTGACTTCTATGTTGTTAGCACAGGCAATGCTTTGACACATGTACTGGGGGATTTGTTGTAAGATTGGCAATGAACTATAGCATGTGACCGTGTTCCAGAATAGAGAGGATGCATTTGTTAGACACAGTGGCAGCATGTTATCATTGGAATGTGGCAGCGCAACCTCCCCCCAGGGTGGCAAATGGCAAGATGGGGTGGGGCACCTAGAGACAGACCTGCTTGGTTTTGTGCAACTCAGAGGTGGTTGCTGCCTTTGCTTGGTCAAGGAATGGTGGTCCAGCCCCTTGAGGCAGCCTAATTGCGCTGATATCCATGAGAGTGGTAGGGATGGAATGTTTGCCTAGAAGCCGTGGTGCCCCTTCCCTTGGAACCTCAAAAAGGCTGAAGCGGACTCCTATGTTGAAGGGTGCCCAGGGACTGTTCTGTCTCTCAGTCTGTTGTTAATGCCCTATACGTCCTTGCTTTTCCTACTGGAGCAGTCCTCACATTCAAAAAGCACATCAGGTCTGAACAAGGTTGTGGCCTGAGGGACGCAACCTTTATTAATTTGCTTAAAGCCAGTTTACAATATGTCCCATGCTATATATTTAGCATGGTTCAACGTCACCTTCTCTTCATTCAGAATACGCTACACCTCCTGTTTGTCACCCGGCAAAAAAATCAAACAGTTGGGAGAGCCTCTTTCCCTTTTCCATTTCACATGGGAAGCAGATCGCTGGGGAGCCTGCTAGCTCTACGGAAGTTGCCCCTGTGCCGAGATCCAGTTCCCCCCCCAAGGGATCCAATTTTCTCCCTTCACTGTGCAGAGAGATGGCATATTGCTCAGAATGATTGAAGGAGCAGTGTTTGGCTGCAGTATGGATGATCAACTCTTGGCCTGGCTGACATGTAAGCTACTTTGTGCATTCTTAAGGAGTTTAAAGTTCTTTTCCGCCGGCCCTTTAAACAGCGCCATAGTGAAAGAAGACCTTCTCATCAGAAGCAGGTCTTCCTAGATGTGCTCCAGGATATGGATGGTCATAACAGCCTTCACGTGTTTGCCGGATGTGATACAGCATATGGGTGGCCATACTAGTCTTCCTGGGTTTCACCACAGGGTCAGAAAGGAAGCAGTGTTTTCCTGTTGTGTGTGACACTTAAGCAAGAGTGATTTGAAGCCCTGTTCATCACAGAGAGAGCCGTCCCAATTCTTGCCCCGGCATAGAATCCTTTATTGGGCGCTCAGCTGGCTCCTCCTTTGTGGATGTCATAACACTCCCGTTCATCTTCCATCTCCTTCGGGGTATGAGAGTTCACCTTTGACCGTGAGTGGACACACCGCAGGCTTCCTGGCTG